>NC_064578.1:11024431-11331818 GCF_937001465.1 Orcinus orca | reverse complement strand
TTCTACTTTATCAGCTGAATCTTTTCATTGTGTCCTTTTGAAAAAAACTATGATATTAAGATAGCGTTTTTGCAAGAAAATTACTTGATATTTAACATATATAATAATTTGGGGAAATTACTAGTCTTCTCTAGAACCAACTTAAGTCTTTTAAATTCAAAACATTAAAAATTTTTAAAAATCCAAATTCTCAGTTAATTTCAAAATTACTTAATTAAATCAACCAGCTGTATTGTTTTGATATCCTCTTAGACTGCTATTAGTATTTTGATATCAAATGCATATTGCATGCTTTTGAAATTAAATAAACTTTGAATCACTGTCAAAATTATTTTTATATAAAATGCCAGATGCTGTTTAGTTTTCTTGCCCTGGCTAAATAGCTTTCATTTTTATCACCATGAAAAACTAACTCTGGTGATGAATTTCTTAGAATCCATTCTTTCCCCAAAATACAAATGTATTTTACTGTCTCATTCCACATCTATTCTGTGCTGACATCAACGGCTCCTTCCATAGAGTTCAAACCATTGTCTTCATGTTTAGTGACCGTTGATGCTATGGTGCTATTCCTGAGTCTAGTGAAGACTCAGCTCTCCACCACGGGGACTAACGTGAACAATCTTCATGTCTGACATTTCCAGCTCCTGCAGTCGTGACATTTTCATTCGATGTGGGGAATGGGCCTTTTGAAATCTCGGTGCAGTCACCCACTCACTTCAGCGACAACCAGTGGCACCACGTTAGGGTTGAGAGGAACACGAGAGAGGCATCTGTTCAAGTGGATCAGCTCTCACCAAGGACGCAGCCCGCTCCGGCTGATGGGCATGTCCTCCTGCAGCTCAACAGTCAGCTCTTTGTGGGTAAGTCCTGCTTTTAGGGAGTTTGTCTTTCATTGCATGATGTAAGTGCAGAGATGGGCCAAAATAAAATATAACACCAACTATAAGATCATGATAACACCACCACCAAATCACTGTTTATTGAGAACCTATGTTCCAGGCTGCACCAGGTGTTCTATTACTTCCTCGTAACCGACCTGTGAAATGGGTATTATCTCTGTTTTACAGACGAGGTAACTGAGTTTCAGGGAGCTGAAATGACCTGTCTTCAGGAATCCACCTAATAAATGAAATTCAAATTTGTGTTTGACTGATGCCTAAACCTGCATTCTTTTATTCCATTCCCATTTTATTGAGATATAATTGACCTACAGCACTGAATAAATTTAACATAAACATTCTTATTATTACAGATTATGTGGCTTGTTTCAGTTTTTCTTTAATATTAATATCTTTAATATAATATTGGAAATGTTTACCTCTTTTCCCCAGGAAGTGGAAGAACCCTCCTTATAAATCCAGCTGATGCCAACCAGTGACCCCTGTGTAAAACAGGCCAATAGCGGGGCAAAAAAAAAAGCACGAGCAAAGGGTGTAGGATCCATGATTTGACCAGTTTCACCAGTTCTTCTGGTGTCCCTTATTTTCCCTGTTTTTCTCATGTCTTGTGACCACCTACTTCATATTTATATCCAAACATTGTTCCTTTATTTTCTAAATACATTCACTTGGTATTTTAGAGACTTGATAGCAGAATCCTTCTGGGTATGTTTGTTTTATTTTACATCTCTGCTAATTACTTAACAGAACTTATTGACCATGAAGTTCAAGGAATTATGCCTTGATCACTTTTCGTACATTTTAGTGTAAATGAGGACACAGCAATGCTGTCAAGCAGGATAAATTGTAAATTATCAGAAGTTATATTTCAAGCACTTGTAAGAGTTATGTTTTAGGACAAAATTCTCATCAGATCCCCATTACATCTTCTCTTGCTTAGCAGCCTTGTTTTATTCTCTTTCACTGCAAAGGATGAAGCTTATTTAAGGGTATGGAAATCACAAAGAAATCATGAAAAGAAATACATAACTTTTCTTTCAATAACGTGCTAGGAGCTCAGTCAGGAAATTGACATAGATATTTCTTGAGTTACGAAAAATAAGAGATGGCCACAAGAAAAGGTATGGCAATTTCAAATCTGTCAGGATCTAGGAAATAGCCTTACTATTCTTAGAAATTGAGAAGGCTGAAACAGTCCTCGAATTTTTCAGTGAAATCTGCTGCAGTTTGCCTGTGCATGACCTTTCATTCTTCGTATGAATTTTAACTTCATAGAAATGGAGTTACTATATATTGTGTCTGATGGGAATCCTAGCCTTAATTTGGTTTCAGGTAGTTGTAATGAATAGAAGTACTATTATGACACACAACTGTGTGTTCGAACAGACTTGAGTCTTTTGCCATCAGTCATGTGTTATAATTTTAATAAGATCTAAGAGACTTCATCTTTATGAGGCAGTTGGTTAGGCTTTTGACATTCCTACATGTGTTAAATTCAAGGATGATTGTGTTACTTGAAAGTTTTAAAAACTGAAATCTTTCTTATGTTTAAGTCAAAGTTGCTGAAAATTAAAAAGGAAAGGCAGAAAGAAAGATCTCTGAAAAAAAAGTTACATCTATTAATAAAAATCTCTTTATACAGTTCCCTCCTTCCTACTCATAGGTAACTGAGCAAATTGAAGTGGTTAATGTGATAATATTAAAGATGGACTCATGTTAAAAAAAAAAAAGGTTTGCAGTCTTAGGTAGAGGCACATTGTTGGCTGTCAAGAGGCCACATAAGGGTCTGTTTTCATCTTCACCTCTACTGCAAGAGTGAACCACTCTTAGGAAAGGGCCCCAAACAAGCTAATAGAATAATACGTACAAGACAAAATAGTAATTTGTCAATTTACAACATTACTATCAAACAAATCGGCATTTTTTTTTTATTTCTAGATGAAAATACCTTTCCCCTGTGGGAAGATTCAATAGAATTTAAATTATAATTAAAAGGTTATACTGAATTAGCATAAAGTGGGTGAAAAGTAGTAAAAAACTGGTAATAATTACAGCTAGTTTAATGTAGCACTACCGAGACCAAAAGTAGTTCTCTGCCTTCGTAAGAGTATGTTTCAGTGGAAGAGACAAGAGGCAGCCAATAAAAGAGTAAAAACTAAGACAGAATAAAAAAACAATATGTATATAAATATATATAAAAACAATTTACATATACACACACAGGCATGCATACACACATATGTCTGTATGTGTGTGTGTATGTATATAAAGTTTCAGGTAATGATAAATACAATAAAGTAAAAAGTAAAGTAAGGCATCAGGCAACAATTTGGTTTGGGGGGCTTCTATGTCAAGTAGGGTGTTCATGGAAGTCCTCTCTGAGGACCTTACATTGGAACAGAGGCCAGATGAAGCAGAAGAGGGAACCCTGGGAATATCCGAAGGAAGAGAATTCCAGGCGGTGGGAATGAACTTCTCAGGAGTTAAGGAGTAAGTCGTGGTGGCTGAGGAGAGAATTGGTGTGAGAGGAGGATGGTGCAAAGTCCATGGTGAGGAATTTGGATTTTGTTCTAAAGCATCAGACGAGTGGCATGGTCTAATTTACGTTTTCCATGTTCTCTCTTACTGCTGTGAGGAAAATGGATGGAAGGAAAGGGTAGAAGCAGGCCACGGCATCAGTCCCCATGAGAGATCGTGGTGGCACGGGCTAAAGGGGAAATGGTGATAAAGAGAGTTGGGACATATTTTACATGGAGATGCACACCACTTGCTAGTGAGTCGGTTATCGCTGTTAGTGTTTCACTCTTTTTACTCCTCCTAATAACCTTTGGCAAGGTCTTTGCGTTACTCACATCATTTCTCAGTCTTTAATTTCACCTGAAGTTAACTTTTCTTGTTTTCTTCCTTAATCCTAACTTGTGGCATGATTAAAGCTGTCCCCTGGTCCCACATATACAATACACACCACACTTGTGCCAGGCTGGAAAAGGCCCCTGGTTTTTCTTCATAGTCCAGAGAAAATATCCCACCTCCTTCAATGAGGTTCCACCCGCCCCATAATCACACTCTCACGAGGAAATCTGGCTGCTTTGTTCATATGTTCTGTGCCAGCGTGTCACATGTAGAAGGACATTGTCTTAGAAACTGTTTGCCCGTGTGTTAATACCTTCAAAGTGCTGGAGTTAAGTCTGCTCTCAGAGCCAGTGATCCTTGGGTGACTGGCTCCGCTTTAATCCAATATAATTGATTTTCTGGTTAAAATTTTAAAGGGCAATTTCATTTCCCTTACTTACAGGTTCAAGAGCTTAATTTGTAGTTCGCCCATCCATATTAAAAAATAATTATGACTAATCAGTATTTTCAACCGTGCATAACGACTATCATTTGTATTTGGGTATCAGGACAAATGAATGAGATAGATATAATTGCGAAGAGTAAGTCTACAGTTTTCAGCGTCACTTTCTTTTCCCTAATAAAAATGTTTAAATTCAGACCCATGATGATGATGATGATGTTTTAAATTATGTGGAAACACAGTTTTTATAACTACAGGGCAAAACTGAAAGACCAAGTTAATATCAGTCTGTCACAGTTAGATTATGTTATTACCCCAGCATTTAGCAGCTTTTACCAAAAATTCACCTTCCTGTTTGTAAACAAATATAGCACAAAACATTAAACCTGTTGTGGAATATTTCAAATACTAAATGAAGTTATCTTATAGTACTACAAATATGAAACAGTAGAAATTTCGATAATGTAGAAATTTGTTTGTTTGAGATACTATCTTTAACACTTTTACCTACAAGTAGAAAGTTGCAGATATTGGAATATATGTTAATTTTGAATTAAATTATTTTGTCCAGCTCCCTGTGCTCCCATAGCCAGACCTATGTTGATGATATTTGTTGATGTTACTTTTTTTTGAGATTAGAGTTTTGGGCAGTCTCTCAGAAGTGACTGCTGCGATAGGGTAACATGAAAGAACCCAATGTGCTTTTCGCCATTGCTTGCTTCACTCTCTCCCCTAAAGACCAATCATAAAGTGTGTTCACATCTCAGAGTGAAACTCTGAGGCAAGACTAATGCTTTAACTTCTGAACAAAATGAGTGAAAATAAATAGAAAGCATGACTAAAAACGTGATTCAGCTGGGCAACAATTATATGGCAGCTGAAATAGGAATAAGGAAATGATAGGTAGTTTTGGAGATTCAGCTGGTGTTAGCCTACACCACAGAATTATAACAGAAGGACTTTAACAACCCCTGCAGTTCCCAATATTGGCACAACTATCTTCAACTAATCTAAACTGTAGGATGGCATGCGAAGTGAAGGAGTAATAAAATAATGAACAGAAATCCTTGTTTGAAAAAGTTAACATTAATGTGTGATAGTCAGATGAGGAACAGTAGCAACAATGCAATGAACATCTTCCCTTCCCCCAAATAATCTCAACCATTACATTGCTTTTCAGTGTAAAAATGATGATTCCCCTCCTATTTGTAGCCCATCTTTCTCTATTCTTGTTCTAAATTATGGCACTGGGTCTTTACCAACCTTTTCACGTTCTCTCACTTTGTCCTTTTTTGTATGTGTGTGATTTATGACATATCTTAGTTAAATAGTCCTATTCAGAGGTGCTATTCCCTACCTTAAAAAAGAAGTTTAGCAACATGATGCTGATTGGTGTGATTAACATGTGCCCTTGACCTTGTAAACACTGAGGACTCAATGTTGAGAGTCACTGCTGTGATTTTACACCCACAGACACGCTCCAACCACGGAAATGGGGCAGAGAAAAGAATCAGTCATTTTTTTAAGCTGAATTGTGACAGTGGTCATTTTCTGTTTTGGCTTGTAAACTCAGCATTTTTCTTAGAAGCGTCTTAAATTAGCCTTGAATTGATTTTCGTTCAACCAGCTCTAAAATTTTTGTTTGCAGCCTAAATTTTTCACTGACAGGTCATTAAACGGGGCAAACTTCATTTCGATACTTTGGGACCAGGGCCCGAAGGAGAAGTAAGGACTCCTGACGTAGACTCACAAGTCATTTGCGTTGCATTTGAACTGCATCAGATCTACAAATATTTATTAAGTGTCAAGAGCAAACAATCTCTAAATGCCATACTCAAAGGTTACTGCTGAACTCTAAGCATATTGAAGCTCTGAAAGCTGGTTTTCAACCTACTTACACACTCATATGGCCTGGGAGCTTTTGGGACACTGGCAGTGCCAGTACAAAGATATTTATTTACTGTTGATGGGCATTTGTATACTTTCAAAGTTGCATGTTACAAACACATCGTTGTGCTGGTCTTTTGGTGAACATATGCTCGTATATCTGTGGGGTGTGTACGTGGGATGGAGTTATTGGGTCACAGGAATGAGCGTATGCCAAGCATCAGGAGACTCTACCAAGTCTCTGTTGGCCATTTGGGCAGCGTCCTTTATGCAGTGGCTCTTCAGATCTCTTGCCCATTTTTACAGGGTTGTCCTCTTTTAAAAACAAATTGTAGAATTCTTTATATATTTTGGATGAGTCCTTTTCAGGTAAATTCACTACAGATATTTTCCTTTTTCTCTGTGGATTGCATTTTCACATTTGTTAATGGTGTCTTTTGATGAGCAGAAGTTCTCAATTATAATATATTCTAGATTTTTTTCTTTTTGCTTTCGGTTTGTTTTTGATAGGCTAAAATATAGTTACAGGAAGAGCATGCCAAACAACTTTATGTTTGAATAATTTTTATTACAGACTAATTTTCTTTTGTAGTCATAAATATGTTCCCTCATTACCAAAGTACAGTGCAATGAAAGTCACATTTCTCTTTAATGTAATCATATCATTTATTTCAATTATTTTCTTCTCCCCTCCTTGAGATGTCTTTTTCATGATTAGCCAAAGAAGCTCCCAGTGTACTTTTCTGTGTCTAGCGAGCAAATCTGAGTGACTGTTGACTAAAATCAGAATTCAGATGCGATCTCTTGAAATCAGAGAATGTGACTAATACCACCAACATTCATTTCTTTGAAATAGACCTTAGTATGGTCAAACCAGACAGTGCTGTGGCCTTAAGTCTGAGTAGACCCATTTTTCCCTGCTGCCACTACCACTGGGACGTGTACTCACCACTGACTCTGGTTCAGGGAAAAGTGACTGAGTTTTCTGCCTGTGACACGGTTGCTTACACCACCTGCCTCTTTCAACCATGATCGTTCTTTAAACGTGAGGGAAAACAGTCCTCCTCTTTCCAGCCCGCCCAGGGCTTTGCTCAGTGAGGAACATTCCATGGCAAAATTATAGCTGGGCTTCCAGGCTCACAGCTTTCTACACTAACTGATACCATCCTTGCTGCAGGGCTGCATCTCCCCCAGACCTAGGGGATGGCTGGGAAGGACAGGACTGAAGGTCCAACGCGTGATGTACAGAGGACCGCTTTTCCCGTCAGTCCCCTGACTTGGTCGTGGCCCAGCCCTCATGCCCAGTCACTTCCCTGCCCCCAGGCGACCCATGATCAGGGCCTTCCCTGCCTTTCTCTGCACAGCACCCTGGTCAGAGAGAACCCCTGTACTCTGACAAGCTTCTGTAACTTTGGATTTTGAAGAGAAGTGTGGGGATCTTGATTTCTTTTTTCCTCTAAGGCCCCTGGGCAAATTACACAGTTGTTCCCAGTTAATCCTCAGTAATATTCAAGCAGAGCACATAAATAATTTGCCATTAAAAAATGAAAGGTCTTCCTGCCACAAAAGTAGTGGGAAATTGGCATAGGAAAGAGCCAGCTTGTACTCTGTGACAGTAGCATCTGTCACTTAGTCTAACTTCCTGAGAGTGTGGAATGTGATAAAGGGATTGGGCTCAGTCTCTACGCAGCACCTTGCGCACTTATTTAGGTGCAATATCCCAATACTGTTGTGTAAGGGAACAGATTCAGTTATATTCATCCACGTAGAAACGTTGGCTATTTGTTTCACAGAATAGTCAGTGTTTGTGAAGTTACGGAATCCATTATATCTGATATAGTATGGCAGGTAAATTGATAGAAAATTAATTGGAAGACAGTTCCAAACACAATAACTCAGCAGAAACATCCAGAATCAATTAATCAAACTGCAACTCATTTTAATTGGACATACTCTAACCCAGAAAAGTCATTGGAATCTTTAATTAAGCTTTCAGGCCCAATCCTATTTACATTAGTCATGTTTTCCTGAACAGTTACATCTTAAAATAAAAGGTTATTAACTTGAAACCTAATGGTAAAGTAAAAATCCTCAATACATGTGTGCTGCAAATGTTTATATCTAATTAGACATTACATTTTTTTGGTAATTTAAAAAAGTAGTTTAGAACTGTTTGATTAGGCAACCATTAACTCTTTAAAAGTGTGGAATTAAGAAGTCCTGTTTACAAAACTGTTGATTCCGTCTCGCTATTACGGATGCTCCTTAGGCATGTATTTCACATGTCTACATGTGTATTTTCACCTGTTAATATCCCCGTCCTCTGACCTTCCTCTCCACGGGGTATCTATTTCTGCCACTGACACCATGTTGTGCTCACGTCTCTCTGTCTAAATCCATTACTAGACTGTGAGATCTCTGAGACCACGATTAGTTGCATATAACTCTGTACCTCCAATGTCAGACAGTGTCCAGCAAAGAGCTGCTAAATAAAGCTTGCAGAACTGAAATGCCATGCAAACCAAAAGTGATCTGAGGAGAAGAAAATGGAAGTTTTCTTCTTTGACCATATTCTTATATGGAGAGGAAAGGGGCGGCCTTGTAGCGAAAGGCCAACTGTAGGTTTTAGTCTTAACTCTGCCTCTGACTAAACGTGTTTATTCTAAAATTTCTCAGCTATGCCCATGGGCTAGTCCCTGGACTTTTCTATGCCTCTAGTTCCTCATCATCTGAAACAAAACAGCAGAAAACAAACAAGAATGAATGAATTGGAACCAATGAAAATGGATTATTCAGTTGTTGGACTCTGGGTTATTTAGTTATTATTATGTCACTGGTAGAATGAGACAAACCCCTAAATCAGAGAGACTGTAGATGTTTCAGAGTGACAAATGCATAACAGGCCATGATTTGACGTTACTGTGTACTATAAACTCTACACTGTGATTTAAAATACTGTAACACGAAGTCCATGAAATACACCAGGAATACACGTCTAATCCAGATTTCGCTGTATCTGCCCCTCCTCCAAAGAGTGCCTGGGCCAAAGCTAAAACCAAGGCTGCAGGCTGCCTTCCTTTCCCAGGAAAGAAAACTCCAGCGAGGATGCCGGAAGAATCTCTGTCACAGACTTGACTGAGCCCTAGACTTTCTTACTGAGTTGAGTTAGCAGCAGCTTTGATGTGGAAGGAAGAGAAAAGATGTCCTCAAGGTAAGGGGAGAAGAGAGACTTCAAGGATGGCAGGAGATTGAGTAAATGTAGGACAGATGAAACAATTGTGTCAGCAATTCTGAAACTCTGGGATAAAAGCAAGTCCTTCTCTTCCTTGCCCACATAAACTGGAATTGTAAGATGTCTGGCTCCGTACCATACTTCATCTGGATCTATAAATAGAAAATATGACCCACACCCTTAAGACTTTCATATTCTTCATTGAAAATACGCAAATTATGTCAACTGAAGCCATTTGAATACAGATATTTAAATACAGTCATTTGAAATATAAGACTAAATAGCATTAGTACCATGAGTTCAGAATTCTCAGAAATTCTTTTATTGTCCTTTTCCTGGTGTTTCATTATCCAAAAACATAGAATTAATTGATTCAGAAATATTTATTGAGTTTTATCGACAATCTCAGTCCCAGGGACCCAAACATCCCTGTGAGGAAAGGCTGTACCTCTCTTCAACTCTTGAAGCACCAAGCTCCCATCTGCTACTCCTAAGGTACAGCTGGTTTAGTGAATGAGTGTGTTAATTATTTACTAACAGTAAATTCATTCAGAAGTAATAATTATTATCAATATTAATTGATAATTAGTTATAATTATGCATAATTATAATTATAGATAATTATAATAGTTGCACAGCTATTATGTGTCAGGCACTGTTCTTTGTTCTGGGGATATAGTGTGATTGAAATAGCCCTTATTGAATGTGTATTCTGATGGAGATACACTGATAATATACAAGGAACACTGTACAAAAGTAAAGCTTGCTAGATGATGACAAAGACGTACTTATTTAGGGTCTTTCTGGCCAAATTTTGGTTCTGAAATACCAAAAAATAAACAAAAAACCAAAACCAAAAAACCTGTTGAATCTCTGAGAATAGGAGACCTTAGGTAAATGAGGCTAGATTAGGAACTAGCTAAATGAAGTTGGGGGTGGGCGTGTAGGGAGAGGTAACACATTCTGGGAAGAGAGAACAGGTACAGAGCAGGTGTAGGATCCTGGAGGTGAGGCAGCATCGTCTGTTCAAAGATGAAGCTCCTTTTGAGAGGCCCCAAGACCACCTAACTGTCTCTGGGTAAGCCACCCAGATTATTTAGATTAGGACACTATTTTCCTCCTTCAAATTCTGAGAATTAATGTATGGTATTCCTGGGCACCAGTGTATGTGCAAGTGTACCCAGAGCTTACATTCCCATTAAGATAGTGCTTTAAGTGACTGTCTGCGTCAGGTTCACCTGTGTGCTTGTTGACCGTTTAGATTCACAGCCTTTTTTTCTGGTCCACACAATCAGTATTTCTTGGGACAAGCCCCTGACCCTGTATTTTAAGAAGCCTTTCCATGTAGTACTCATATTCCTTAACGTTTGAGAACCTCTGCCTTAGAATAGCAGGGTCTGATTCTACCCAAACACTGTAAACCTCTTCAAGGGTGACTTGGTAAATACATGTTGTTATATATTATTCAATAAATGTTACACCACTGTGTGTCCTCATTAATCCCGTTTCCTGATTTCGTTGAGAATCTCTAACAATGAACATTGGTCCAACACTTAGAAAAAATTCACTGGGAAATATGCCTGACAGAAGCAAATACTCTGGTGCTCAAACTGATGCTGTGTGTTTTTGATGAAAAGATAACAACCAAAAGATCACATCAACGCACAGTCAAGTTAGAAAAACTCAAGGATTCCTTCATAGTTCTCACTAAATTAAAACTGTCCCGGCATCAGGATCCGGTTTCAATGTGAAGGACGAACCACACTTACCCACAAATATATGCTTATTTAAAATTGCAAGAAAAAGGTTAGTTTCTACATAAGAATATCAATGCATATCACTGTTATATTGAATGAAAGAGCCTTTAAGTTCTTTAAAATAAAGAGACTGATTAAAAAAAGTCTCCAATTTAAAGTTTAATAGAACTCTTTTAGAAAACAAATCTATAACAAATTCAACCTTTGGGGAAAAAACGTGAATCAAATGTTTTATGTTTTTGAATTCTTCTACTATTTTGTCGCAAATCGTGCTTCTAAAAGTATATTGGCTCTTCAGACTCCAGTGGTTCTCTGTTAAGGCCATGATTTTGGCCGCCCTCCGTGAGGCCTCAGTTTTGTGTGGTCTTAAAATCCTGAACAAAACACCTAGGAACGTGTTTGCATTTGCAGTATTTCCCTTTTAGGTGGAACGGCCACCCGACAGAGGGGCTTTCTGGGATGCATTCGGTCTCTGCAGTTGAACGGAATGGCCCTGGACCTGGAAGAAAGAGCCAAGGTGACTCCGGGAGTGGAGCCGGGCTGCAGAGGGCACTGCAGCAGCTACGGGAAGTTGTGCCACAACGGCGGGAAGTGCAGGGAAAAGCCCAGCGGCTTCTCCTGTGACTGCACCTCCTCTGCATACGCAGGGCCGTTCTGCTCAGACGGTGAGTGTGACGTGGGTGCCCCAGCAGCAAGACAATCCAACGTGAATAAAACCTCCCACAGTTCTTTTTCTCTGTAGCTATTTGAAACAAAAGTATTTCCATTTCTGAATTTTTTTTGGCAAATGGCCTATTTTATACCAATGACATTTCATTACTTAAATATTTGCCGCGGTTCTTTGAACACCGTGTTTATCGATGGTAAACCCTGCAATAGTCGCCTCTAGGTGTTGTAGAGTGTTGGCTGCGCAGTCTGATCTTTTCTATCTACAGCTAATGCTCTTAAGTAATATGGGTGTCAACAACCAGTCCCATGGGCAGTTCTCATTTTTCAAATCATTAAAAGCATTATTGTTATTTTTGAAGATGGTCAGCAGTGCAAAGACATTTAGGAAGCTTTGTTGTTTTACCAAACAAATATTATTTCCAGGAATATAAATAACGTTTCCATTCAGTATTGATGTGTAACAAAATAGAGATACTTGGTCGTTTTGCTCTGTGAAATGCCGACTGTCTGTTGGTGAAGTGAAACAGTGGACTGTTTTTCAGCTGGTCTTGTTCACTGCTCCGTGTCATGGAAGAAGGAACGAACTGAGTGTAGTACTCAGCGTTCTGAACAGACTTCCATGAATAGACAAACGTTTGCTATAGTTCCTCATAGAAAAATGTCAACCAGTTTAATCCAGTTGCTTTATTTAAGTGTTTCTGGGCTACTGAACCTTTACCTGAAGGAGGCTAACGAAAACTGGCTGCAAATTGAATCAGTCCCTGATTTGCAATGAAAGCCTTTGAGATTTTTTAATGGAAAGTTGGCCAAAGTGCACTCTTCAGGTCATCTACTTTTTATCAGGAATAGGTTATCGTTTGAAATCAACCTGTGGTAATCAATCACTGCTGCTCCCATTCTATGCTTCTCACGTTTAAAGTTAGAACTAAGACCTGTGTCTTTACATCCTCATGTCTTTATAAGAGGATGCCTTTATTTTCTGGATCTAAATGATTTCCAGTTCATCTTGCTAAGTGTAATCAGGAATATTATTCTGCATCCACATGTTATGTAGTATCTCAAACGTGTATCTATAGAGAGTAAAAATAATAAACAGGCAAAAAACCTAAAGCCCTGAGGGAGTGGAGATGTTGCTACATTTATCCGTGAGCATCATCTGAAGCTCATGTTCAACACCTGCCCTGTATAGTAATGGAGGAAAGCAGAGTTCTGGGATCCCGAGCTAGTTACCCCTCCCACCACCTTCTTCACTTTTATACAAATCTATTTGGTGTGTGTGTGTGTGTGTTTATGTGCGAATTTAGGATATTAATCTTGTGTAAGTAAAATGATTTTTAAAAGTTTGGTTAGTTATTTTTTAAATTTGAAAAGTATCAGTATAACCGAGGCAGCATCCTTGTTTCTTAAATTTTTTAACGTAAAATGTGCTTATCATTTCAGAGATTTCTGCCTATTTTGGATCTGGCTCATCTGTGATTTACAATTTTCAAGAAAATTACTCCCTAAGTAAAAATTCCAGCTCCCACGCGGCTTCATTTCACGGTGACATGAGGCTAAGCAGGGAAACGATCGAGTTTAGCTTCCGCACCACACGGACCCCGAGCTTGCTGCTCTACGTCAACTCCTTTTATAAAGAATACCTTTCAGTTATCATTGCCAAAAATGGTGAGTGCTGTTCAGACGAGGGAAAACTGGGTTAGAACATTAGGTCAGGAACAATGTAGATCCTTCTCATGGTCCCGCTGCTCAAACTACAAACAGGAAAAGAAGTGTGCCTGTCCTGTGTATTCAGTTTTGTGTTTTCAGTACTGTCCTATCAGCTTAATCTAAAAGGACTATTTAAAACACTTAAAATGCCTGTATCGCTTTATAATTTTGGTAATTTAACACAATCAGTGTGAATTTTTAATTTATGTAGATCAAATATTTATTATATTTTATCATTGCTAGGATCACTTTACTCTTCCATGTAACAGTATCAGTTTTGTGGTTCATTTTGAAATAAGATGCCTATTTGTACATAACAAGTAATTTCCTTTGAATCAAAGTAGAGAAGTTTTGAGAGAATGTTAACAAACTAGCATTATGTGTAAGAAAACGTCCACAAAATAATCTGTTGGTTCTGATTTTCGGCCATAAAGTAGTCATGGGAAATGCTAGTACATCAATACAGGGTAATGGTATGTGGCTTAGGACGTGTGTGCTACAGAAAACCACTTACTGTTATTGTTCTCTTCCCTTTATCTGGATTAGAGATAAAAATTTTATGAGTAAATCCTCTGGGTGAGGAAAACAAACGAACATACAAACATGTGAATATATCATTTCAACTAAATCAAATATGGCCCAAGGTCACTGAACACCAAAATAAAAATAATATTGTTCAGTAAGTATATGTCTCCTCACTGTATACATTTTGAGCTTGAAGCTTATCTATATATATTAGGACATTTTCTCTGTTAAACTGGAAGATATCCTGTGAAGTCAATTTATTGACATCTTTGCAGGCAATTAAGTGAGTAGTGTTTGCTTATAATAATTCCATTCATCAGTTGCATTTCAGGAATGGTAGATGTATTTTTTTTGAAAGATGAGATGATAGAAGCAACGTTCTTGCAATATTCCACAGTAGTTCGGCACTTCATAATATACTAAATCTTATTTTTTTAAGTTAGAGGCTAGTGCGGAGATTTGCAAATGCTTAATCACATATTTGACAAATTAAAATTTTGCAGGAAAGAGCCTGCTTATTCGCAGCATATTTGCTCTTGATTTTGAAAATAGTGCAATTTCACATGGAAACTGACTTCTAGGGATTATGAGGAAAGTGTACATGCAAATGACCTACTGTGAACTTTCCCCCAGAAATTAATATCAAAAAAGGACTCTTGAGTTTTTCTAAGTAGTTTTTAAAATACAATTTTAACTAAAATATAACTTTTTCCCCCTACTTTAGGAAGTTTGCAGATCAGGTACAAGCTAAACAGACATCAGGAACCCGATGTTGTTAACTTTGATTTCAAAAACATGGCTGATGGACAGCTTCACCACGTAAAGATTAACAGGGAAGAAGCAGTGGTCTTTGTGGAGGTAATAGAGAAAATGCAACAGAAGCAATGGTTAAAATTATGCTCCCCAGCAAGAAGGACCTACAGCAGAAATTGGATAATGGATAGATCAAACAAAGACATCCTTTCAGTTGCTGCTCTTGGATAGATCATAGGCCATCAGATGTGTTCAGTTTTTTTAAGCAATAAGATTCTGTCCAAAATATTATTAATATTTGATACTTAAAATTGCCAAACTTTCCTATTTGTTTTGCTTTACTCAGGAGGGAAATACTTTCTAGTTTACCATATTATGCTATTGGTAAGACCATTGCTACTCTAATGAAACCAGTTTACTTCAGATGGGTATACATGCAACCGTAATTCTAGCACAGAAATTAATGATTGCAATATCAGAATAAATTTTAAAATGATGTGAATTACAGCAGAGAAAGTTGAATTATTCACTCTACCAGCTTTTGAAGAAAAGCACTAATATTTCAACCCTCTAGGTAGAGGAAAATTTCTTAGCTGAATGACTCAAGTTAAAATACCCAGCTAAGTAAAAATATCAAGATGAGAATAGCTTGTATCTTTTAGTTGATTTTCTCCATTTTGGCTTTCTTATACAGTGGAGAAAAATAAAGTGATATAAGGGGATAGAAGGTGGGGTGCACTGGTATCTGAGGGTGCACAGAAATAGTTTAGAAAATAATATTCACCTGTATAAATGGCCAACTCTTTAAACTTTGTTTTCCTCAATCTTTGGGGCCATATTAACTATTGCCTATTTTATCATTTTCTTTTGTCTTCCTTTGCCTCCTGTCCTCTTCTCAACAACGGCATCCGTTTGGATGTTTGCACCTCATGTAACAATTTTATAGATTGATGAGAAAGCGAGGAGACAAGTCCACCTTGCATCAGGTACAGAACTCAGTGCGGTCAGATCCCTTGTACTGGGCAGGATTCTAGGTAAGTAAAAGGAATGGCCTTTCGCCTAATCATGATGCATAAACATGGACCAGAAGAGTCATATGCCAGACACATAGACACACACACACACACGCACACGCACACACACACACAGACACACACACACACACACACACGCCACATGCAAATTCATCATGCCAAAAGAAATCTCTTGCATAATTTCATTTCTGAAGTGAATGATAATCAAGGCAGAAGCTGTACTTTCTCAGGGGTATATGTAATCGTGAGTAGGGACATTTTGCAAGATGAGCAAGCATGCTACTTTGATAGTAATGCCACTCTGGCGTGTGCCATGCGTCAGTCCAGCATAATGAAACACGGTATTGCCCTCACACTTCAAGAATATCAAATAAAAGTAGAAATAACAGACTGTGTATCAGTCAGCTGTCAAATATATAAATCATCATCTAATGATAAAAGTAGGATTAGATCTAAAAGAAAATGGAGGAGGAAGCAATTGCTTTTCTGCTGCTTAGTGAATATGCTTTAGGTTGTGGCCTGGATCCTGTTTGCCTTGTTGAGATGCAGTGGCCAGCCACTCCTGCTAGAACCCAATGACTTATAACCCAGTGTCTATCTAAATGCCTTATAATTCTTATTTCTATCCACTAGTTACTTCTGATAATAGCACTGAAGTAGAAACATACTCTTGCCATTTTAACATCAAAATATGTGCGCTTTTTTTTATACTTGCCAGCAAGGACTAAACGGAAAGAGGGGCAGTACATTTTAAAAGGGATTTTCTTTTTAGTTATAAAAGTGGGGGTGGGAGACTTTCTGTAGTCTGGTTTTCCTTCCTAGTTTGATATTTGACCCTAACCTCGAATATTTTGTCCAAGATAATGAATGGAATCTTTTATTTTTTTGACCTTTTCAGTTACTTATACCTTGATATACCATTTCTTGCATTCCCTGTACATAATCTCCGAATCTTGAGAATGCTTGATCAGACCTGTGGGTGAATGATCAAAATATCGGCCCTTGAGAAGGTTAACAGTTAAGTTGGTAAATATTTATAGGCTTTCTAGTACTATGATAAGCACCAGTATTGTACGCTCTTATTCTCCAAACAAGCAGGGGAAGTATCAATTGCATTGTTCTTCCAGGATGCTATAGCGGAGACAAAAGATATGTGCAAAGTACTACTTAGATACTTGGAAGCTTAACTGGAATATCCCAAGTGAGTTTCATAGTATAAGTTACATAAATTCAACTACAGTAATTAAAAAATCAGATCATTATAACCAATCCCGATTTCAAGAGCTCCTCAGTCTAGCAAGGTCTGAGATGAGGCATTTTACATGAAAATGTAAAATGCAAGATAGAAAACTCTAACAATTATGCATAATGTTGATAAAATCATATTTTTGAAGAAATAACATCTTCAAGTTTAATGCCAGAGTTGCTGATGAAAATATTTTGTGTGAATAGAAATAAGCCAAATATATTATAAAAGAATTGGGAAACTGATCTGCATTTTATAAGGAGGATTGTATTAATCAAACAGTAGAATAATGGCATTCATTATATAAATATTTGTCTCCCTTTGTATAATGAATATCGCAGATTAATGAGGAATTAAAGATGTTAATGTTTTCATTCAAGAACAGAGTGTTATTAAAATGGATATCACTCATGCTGAAAATTAAGATTAAAGTTCAAACGTAAGAATTTGTTTGGTACGTGCCTAAGGTGTGGATCTTGGCCAAGGACTCATATTACATTCAAATCATCTGTAACTCAAAGGAGACTAAAAATTTATGATCATATGTTATGGTTTATGAATTTACAACAAAATGTTATGTACTATATTATTATATTGTAATATGGTATATTAACTTATAGCAAAATTGATGCTAAAATGGAACTAGTAGTTTTCCAGAGAGTTACTCAATCTCGAAGTTTCTTATTATGTTAGTCAGGGTCCTCCAAGAAGCCACTACCAAGACAAAATTAACCACGTGAGGATTTTATTAAGGGGACACTTGTGAAAGAGAACGTGTGGAGAGAGCTTGCCAAGACTGGGAGAGCCGTCAGATGCCATGCAGCTCTGCCTTCAGGTGAAGGAGAGAGGGAGGGAAAGTTAGACAGAAGCATCCTAGACTTCTGTGCAGTCAACAAAGGTTAAACAGTCTTTGGGGAGCCCATGAGTCTGTCATCCATCAGAGGAGTCCCATGTTTCCAAAGGATGGGTCTGCCTTAGAGTCCCTGCTATGATCAGCTGTTGGCTGGGAACAGCCCATGGGAAGCAAGGCACTGGCCCAAGTATGAGGATGGATTTCAGAGCCCAGCAGCTGGGGCCCTTGGTCAATTCCTCTCATCTAGTTGGAGGTCTGCAAGGCACATTCTCATGTGCTCACACTTATCAACTATGTTTCTCATTTTTGTAATTCTGTTTGGCTCCCTTGTTCATTTAGCACATACTTTGTGATCACCTGTTGTATACACAGAGAATGCCACTCAGCAAGGCAGACACTGCATCTGCCCTCACAGAATTTATGGTTAGTGGGCATACAGATAATCATTATACAAAATGTTCCTGTGTATCTAATTGAGTATAATGTACCCTATGTTGCTTGGGATAAAATAGTTCCAAATTATCCTCCAAATTAAAATAAATTAAAATACAGTGGGACTTCCCTGGCAGTCCAGTGGTTAGGACTCAGCACTTTCACTGCCGGGCCCCGGCTTCAATCCCTGGTCAGGGAACTAAGATCCCGCAAGCCGGGCAGCACAGCCAAAAAAAATAAAATAAAATAAAATAAATACTTGTTTCGTTTTAGAATTTCTGAATATTTCTTTTAAGGGAGCAGAAAAAAACACTGACCAGTTTTTTGGGAGGGGTTATAATTTGCCTATTTTCAACCAAAGACTTAAGGATATGACCATCCACTGCCATTTTAGATGGAAACCCAGAAATAAAGGAAATTCTTCCCCTCTTTCACTTTTCTCCAGTACTCATTTCTTAAACTGAGGAAGAATCATGGGAACAATTTTGGATTACTGTCACTATTAATCAACATTACTAGCAGATGTTGAAAAGGAGGGTAAATTTTAGAAATAATATCAAGCTCTACTATGATGACATGGGAACCATCTCTAACTCCCTACTACACTTAAAATATTTAAAGACTCCATAACTTTGGCATTAGTAGTCATCAGTAGTGGGGAGCCAGGGTGAGATGATCCAGCTGTTTGCCAAGCAGCTCGATTTAGATACTCCTGTATTCAATAAAGTACATCAAACTTGCTTTTCATAGTTAAAATTCACTATAAAATTAAACTCTGGGTTCTATATCTGGATACTTTTATGTGTTAGAATCATATGTTTTATGGTTTATTTGAGTAGAAGCTGGATGAGTATTTTCACTCATCCTGAGTAGTAGCTTTTGTGTATTAGAGGTGATTGATGACCACTGAGGATCATTTCTCTCTTCTGAGGCCATAGAGCCAGGGAGTACACTCAGATTACCGCAGTGGAGGTTTAGCCCAGATGTAAATAAAGTCTGTAGTCAGCTAGGAAAGGACATCTACTCAGTCTCCGATGAAGAGCTTTGAGGACAATCTCAATGTGTCAGGAACCGTTCATGTAAAACTCACTTAAGAGCCCAGACGTGAGGAAAAAACATGAGCCAGGTAACCTAAGGGCACTGCAATTTTGTAAATATATTGTGAAACGTCCCTTAAGATAATGGAGGCGTTACTTTAAAAGCACGTTTTAAAAGAGAAGTATAGTTTAGAGCAAGAAAAGCAAGGAATCTACTTAAAGTCATTTTTTTGTATTCATCAGCTCGAGTTTTGAAAATTTTAATAATTAAAATGTCATAGAGCATCTTCAGTACTTAGCATGACTTCATCCTTGTGGCGGCTTTAATCGTGTCCAGACAGTCTGCTACATCATTTTGAACTGGCCATACCTAGAAACTTAAAAACAGCTTTTCTCCTCATCGTGACACCCCAGCATCGATCAGAAGTGTCATGTTCCAAAAGCACAGAGCACTCATGACGCTGAAACGTATTATCTGATATTAACTATGGAGCAAATGATAAGGTGGACAGTGGGATACTGTCAGAGGCACATATAATCATGAGTACACGCTCCAGGTGGGATGGGCAAGTGTACGCCTTTGACAAGGACGTCACCTGCATCACTTTCACTTGGCCGTCAAACATCGTAAAACAGAGCTCAACTTACACTGCAAAAAATACTAAATGATAAAAGCCGAAGTCACAAATCCCAAATTATATATTTATCAGCTGCCACAATCTAGAAGCCTTCATACAATGATAAAACTCAAATAATTTCTAAACTAAAAAGGAGAAAGCAATTGTTGCTTTCTTTAATTACTGACATGCTTTAAAATGTCCCTGTACCAGGAGTAAGTAAAAAATAAAGCCATGATCAGGGACTTACGCTATTGTGTGCATGAATTTATTAAAGACCAGGCATTGATGGATGAGAGAGAGAGGATGGAATTGACAGGAGGTACGGATACAGGACCTTTGGGGTGGAGAGAGGGCACAGCCACAGCGAAGAGATACTGGACCGGCCAGCCTAATGATGATCTATAGCACTAGTCAGAAGAAAGACAGTGAAATGTGAATTCTGCTTGTGTTGTCTGTTAAGTATAAAAGAGGGTTGGAGATGGTTTCCATGTCATCAGAGTAAGATATTGTTACCTATAAATTATCCTCCTTGCTTGATAGCTGCCAGTAATGCTTGTTAATGACGATTGGAGCCAAAAAGTGTTCCTACATTCCATTCTCATTTGTAGAAGTGAGTACTGGAGGACAGAGAGGAAGCAATTCCTCTCTTTCTATTCTACCTTCTGAAGAGGCAGGCAGTCTGATGCCGTTTCTCTGTTAAGCATGTTCAAAATGTGTTAAGTACTGAGGCCAAAGAGAATGATTCCTCAATCGGCTCCTTTAAGAGACCTATTTACTCAAAGATTATATAAAGAGACATCTCTCTACGATGTAATTATGTAATTAATCAAAGGAAATATGCAGGTATAAAGTTGTTTTGCTAATTCATTAAGCCTTTATTGGGTCACAATTCCACCACATGAAAAAAAAACCTCAATTAAGATCATTGCATACTCTTGAAATTGCATAAAACCTCTCATAGCAAATGTGCCCACATTTTGAATAATGATATAATTTAACCTATTACAAAATGACTGAAAATTACTATTCAGAGGCTGAGTGAAGTTCGACTATTTATTACTTTTTTATGTCAGGTATGTAATGGTGCAAGACCACTGACAGCAAAAATCGGTGGGTACATGATGGTGGAAAGAGCCAGGTTGCATCAAATAAACTGGGTTCATATTCCTCCATAATTAATAGGCTGCATTACATTTGCTTTGTTTATCCAAAACTCATTAACTTAAGTTCTGAGTTGTGCTTACAGATTGTTTTTTATGTTAGAAGAGTTTTCTAAAAGCCTGCAGATGTTTTCACTCATTGTGAGCAGTAGCGTTGGTATATTTAAAGGCAGTGACCACATAGGGATCATTTATCTCTTCTGAGGCTGCAGAGCCAGGAAGTAACTCAGATTTTTGCAGTGGAGATCTAGGCCAGATGTAAATAAAGTATGTGGTCAGAAGGAAGAGGATGTCTACGGCATCTCACAGAAGAGCTTCAGGAACGGACTTCAATCTCAGGGACATTTTATATAAAACCTGCTTCAAAGCCAAAGGGTACACAAGAAAGTTTAATTCAGTTACTTAAGGACACTGTGATTTTGTAAATATCCAGTCAGATGACACTTCAGGTGACACAGGTCATGCTGAAAGCAAAAGAGAAGCTCAGGTTACCCCGAGATGCCTCACTATAAATAGTTTGTACATTAATCAGGTTCTCAAGGTTGTATCTCAGAGCAGTAGGCTTGGTTGGCAAATAAATACCATTTATAAAAAAAACTGCTCCTTTATCCACACAGTATTTGCTGTCTGCTTTGCCATTTGACTTTTCCACCAACTGTTGTTGTTGTTGAATCCTTGTTGTAATTGCCAATGATGGTAAAAATGTCCTGCTGGTCATTAGCACGGCTCCTTTGATTCATTGCACCATTTTCTGGCAAGCTTTATTTATCTTTATGGATTAAAGGCATTGAGATCCTTTTTTAAGGTGGCCCCTTTTCCATAGGTGTGGCCAAACTACTTAGGTTTCTTTTGAGTTATTTGTTTTGTTTTGTTTTTCTTTGTTGTTGTTGTTTTGACAGCCACAAGAAGCTTCATGAAGCACTTCTTGTTTAAATTGTTCTTCATTTACTTCATATCCTTTCCAGAAACAGTCCTCTCTCTGCATAATAAACAGAAAGGCGCTTCATACGAATTTTACTTTCTTGTTACTCTATTTTCTTGTAGAACTTTTGGTAGATTTCTTTGCAAAAGCAGAAGCCATTCCCTTGGTTGGAAGATACAGTTGAGGCTAACTTTTTAACAGGCAAGACCACCTGCAACATCTGAGTCAGTTAAGAATTTTTCTAACCGGAAACATCCCAAACATAATTGTCTTATCAGGATTTCAATGAAGTAAGAGGCATTTATCTACAATTCCCCCACCTGTGCTGTTCTAACCCTTACATGTTGTTGGCACTTCAGGAGTCAGATAATAGGAAAGATAAATGTTTTTGTCCACTGGCTCTATGAACACAGTTGTCAGTGCAGCTCTCTGATACTATGTACTGCTTATAAGCAACTTAATATAGCTGTTAACTTCATCTGGACTCAACTCTGGGAAGATGGATGCAAAGTCCCATAGTTCCCTTTCTCTCCAGATTCTAGTTCGGACCCATTGACTTTCCTGAAACAAGGGAGTTGACGGTCTAGCGCAGCCAGGTGGGGTGCCTGGGGGCTGCCAGTGAGACAGTGTTGTGAGACTCCCTGCTTCTGGTTGGAAGAGAGTCTGGGGACCAGCCTAGAAGAGTCTTAAGGAGACCCTGAATTGTGTGGATCCTGGAAAATGCTTGGCTTGCAGAGACCCCTGGACCCCGTGGGGAAAGGGCAGCATTGAAAACTCAGTGCTTCTGTGTTCCCTCTTTGCCGAGGAGAGAATGACCTGAAATGTGAGGATGTCCTGAATCCTGAAATTTGGACCGTGTCCTCTCTGTCCTGAGGTTGGGTGGGCATTTGGATGGCAGCTTCACGGACAAGGACAGCTGCTACACTGTCTACCTTCTCTGGGCGTCAGCCACCTAAGGAAGGCAGTGACAGAGAATCAACTAGCAGACGAGAAAAGCAACCCTATATACAACCCTTGATTCAACAGCAATCAAGTGGGAGAGAAACCAAAACAACCAGAATGAAGCTATTCAAGGAGACAGACCCCATCCTGAATGAAACTAAGTAAGAGCGCTGTAAGGAAATTCTAGCAAAGCAGCAAGAAGACCTAGAGGAACTACAAGTATGATTTTTCCAGACTAAAAAAGAATGATCTTTGTGGATACTTGAAATCATCCCTGGAAGAGCAAGTGAAGCACGTGACCCACACAAACAAGTCCTAAAAGATAGAAATCAGCAGGGAGATTAAAAGCAGTTAAAGGATATGCAGAGGAAACCAAACGTGAATACTCGGCAGTCCAGAAGGATAAAAAGGATGAAAGTGAAACAATAGCTGCTCGCACAGCATATGAAATTTTCCAAGCTAAAGAAAAACCTGTGTCTGCCGATTAAAATGGGCCACCGGGGTCTATGCGTAATAGATGAGAGGAGATAAACAGCAGGGACAATCTGATAAAAATTCCTACATCACAGGGAATCTTACAAAGTTTAAGAACGAAGTGATAGAGCCAGAAGATGCTGGAGTGAGATATCTACAGACGATTAAGAGAATAGGGCTGTGCAGAGTCATCCTTAAAATAGACACACAAAGAATCACCTAATCCATCAAGATAAATTTCTGTTCCAGATACGCTCCATCACATTTTCTAATTTATTTCTTCATAGCATTATCAGTCTTCAGAATTTTCATCCATTCCTGTTTCATGTTTATCGTCTGTCTCCCCTACTAGAATGTAAGGTGCTCAAACAGCAGGGAATGCGTTGCCTGTATATTTAGCTCTTACAACAAATATTAATTGACAGACTAGTTTAAGTTTTAGATTTTAAAGCTTTTTTCTACCATATTTTATAATAGGTAAATATTTTCAGTTTAAAGGTGTAGGGTTTTTAAAAGTTGCCTCATATCAGATTTTTACCAGAGAAGTGAATTTTATCTATTTACTCTTTTTGTTGTTGTTCAGAATATAAGATTTTTTTTAAGGTCTATAGAAATTTTATTCAGGATTTAAACCTTGTAGAAGAAATATGAAAAGCACTGTTCTGATTATATTGCTATTAAAGTATATTCCTTTTTATTCCTTGTTAAAGTAAAAAAATAAACCAAAAAACTCCGAAGCAAGAATGCTGTCTTTTTCTAAAAATATGCATATTTGAATGTATCTGCATCCATTCAAATGAGTGACTGCTGTGTGGGGACTAAGTTAGTTCTTTGGTTTATACACATCGATGAAGCGCCTCCTATGTAACCGTGTGGTGCTGGGTGTTGAGGGTTCCCTGTGTGCTCACGGAGCAGCAGAGTGATAGCCTCTCAGGGCTCTTTGTGCTACGAGGCAGGACAGCCTACTGGTAAGGACATAGGCTCCAGAGCTAGGATACCTGGGTCTGAATACCGTGTCCCCCAGCACAACAGGAAAGTGATGTAATCTGTCTAATTTTCAGATTTTTTAGAGTGTGATATTCATGATGCTAAACATCTAATCAGTATTTTTATTAAAAAGGTATAAAACATGCATGAAAATGGGGCAGAAGGAAGTGTTCTTCAAAAACCTTGATATAACAAGACAGGCTTAATCAGAACAGAGTTGCCCAGAGTCATTTCAAGAATAGATACCAAGCCAAAAAAAAAAAAAAATACACCGCAGAAGATATAATTGGAGTGAAGGAAAGAATGTGTCAATTATAAACAAAAGAAGCTTATGATTTTGGAGTCCAACAGGCCTGGAGTCCAGTGCACAATGCCAACAGCTGAGTTAACCTCAGGCAAATCACTAAAATTCTGAACCTAAAGGGTCTTGTCTGTGTGACTAGAATAGGATACTCATGGCTTCTGTAAGGTTTAAACACAAGCATGCAAATCCCTTAGAATACTGCCTACCGTATAATAAGCATTCAGTAAATTCAATATTTATCATATTAGTTTTTGAAAAGACCGAAATGCAGATGTTGGTGTCCCGGTAGGTGCAGCACAGGGGAAAGTGGTCTTGCCGCTTTATGATCATGTAGGATGGGTGGATGCATCGTAGTCTGATAACATTTGAACGTTAAAAGTCTACAATTAATTCCCCTTGTTTAGATTTCATGCTTGCCAAGCATGAAATGTCTTCTTCACTGTAAAATTATGAATTAATATCTTGACACTCAACCAATCTCTGTCCCACAATAGTTCCATATGAACTAAATGCTCATTAAAATGGAGGGGGGTTATCTGTGTATAGGGGGCACACACATACCTCAGTCTGAGTGATAGGTGGACGGTGAAACAGGGAGAAAAGTCAGTGAGGTATGAAAGTTTTCACTGCTGTACGTGAAGAATTAGGAGTCTCTGAAAGCTTTTGAGATACAACCTCTAACATGATAACATCTTGCAGGAACCCTGATCAGTTCATTATCTGACCCATTCTTGTAGAGACTTTAATTATTTCCAGAGAGCTCTCAGTATATTTCATTAGCCATACTTAAAAACTTGTCTTTATTAGCCTGGGATGTCTCACCAGTAGTTGTGGAAAGATTTAATGGATCTCTTGTAATAAAGACAAAAGCAAAAGGAATTTAACAGCTGAGTATGTATTGCTGTTGCGTTGTCAAGACTTGGAATATTCCATTGTGGCAATGCCCGTTTGCACCTTCACTGTCATCAATCCTGTGGTGTTTCTTTGGCTTCCCAGAACACAGTGACGTGGACCAGGAGACGGCGCTGGCAGGTGCACAGGGCTTCCTGGGCTGTCTCTCTGCTGTGCAGGTCAGCCACGTGGTCCCGCTGAAGGCCGCTCTGCACGGCAGCCGCCCAGCCCCCATCACCATCTCAGGACACGTGACGGAGTCCAGCTGTGTGGCCCAGGCTGGCACCGATGCCACATCAAGGGAGAGGACACACTCCTTTGCAGGTGGCCTATGGCTCTTCTTTTACGCAGTCCCAAACACAGCTTGTCCACTGGATATTAAAATCTTTTAATGCTGGGATTCTGTGTTCTCAAGATGGCTTCTTGAAATTGGTTTTGTTTAATTTTCAGTCCTTGCCCATTTCTCTCCTAGATTCTCAATTCGTTATTCCTGTGGACCATTGCATGTGGGCATTGCTTAAGGTTAAAATTGAAGACATCCCACACTGACCTCTATAATTCTGTTCTGGCTTTAAAAGTTTATTAATTTTTAAACATTTCTTCTTTTTACTCACCGATATCCCCCTCTTCCCCCTTTTCTGTCCTTTAACTGCAGATCATTCTGGAACAAGAGATGACAGAGAACCCATCACTAACACAATCAAGAGTGACTCTGCAGTAATTGGAGGTAGTAGAAAGCATGAGCGAGCTCTTCCTATCATTGCTAATGATGAGGTAGTTAGCACTAGAGAAGCTGTCTGTGGAGAATCTGCATGGCCCAAGAGTTAGGCAGTGAATCCTGAGGTCAGTGGGGTGCTTTATTATTTGTACTGGATTGTCTTATAGAGTCATCCTGAATTCCCAGCTTCCTTGGAGAGTTTCAGTGTAAATAATTTATAATTCACCGAAACATCACACTCAAAGAATGGTTGTTACACTATGATACTAATGAATATCATTTAGCTTGATAATGGCCATCTCCATTCCCTAGGGTGTTCTGACTGGATTTGAGGAAGTGTCATTTTTTGCCTTCTTGGACACATCACTGCTTCTGCAAGGGTTTATGTAAGAAGTAGGAAAAACCTGAGATTAACATTAGAAGCATATATTTAATGCTGCCTTAATGCTTAATCAAGGTGTATATTTCCATGGTTTAGATGCTCCTCTCAGTGAATATTACATTTTTATTTGCATTTTATCAAATACAAAACTAATGGAATAAGGGTGGTTCATACTTTATTATTATTTTTTAATATATTTATTTTATTTATTTATTTTTGGCTGTGTTGGGTCTTCGTTGCTGCGCGCGGGCTTTCTCTAGTTGCGGCGAGCGGGGGCTACTCTTTGTTGCGGTGCATGGGCTTCTCATTGCGGTGGCTTCTCTTGTTGCAGAGCACGGGCTCTAGGCACACAGGCTTCAGTAGCTGTGGCACGAGGTCTCAGTAGATGTGGCTCACGGGCTCTAGAGCACAGACTCAGCAGTTGTGGCGCACGGGCTTAGTTGCTCCACGGCATGTGGGATCTTCCCGGACCAGGGATCAAACCCATGTCCCCTGCATTAGCAGGAGGATTTTTAACCACTGCACCACCAGGGAAGTCCCAATACTTATTTTAAATTGCAAAATTAACACAAAAAGTTTTAAATATATCTTCCTGGCAGTAAAACAGCATATTCTCTGAGACATAATTTACTCAAAACCAACCCCCTACATAAACCTTTTCCTTCCTGATTAATGGTCTTAAGAATGTTATTAATCAGATTATTGAAATGTTAAGTGGCTCACCTTTCCTCCATACTCTGCATATGATATGGACATAAAAAGTAAACAATTATTTTATTATCAATATATTGCCAGGTAACGTGATTAGTCGTATACTTGAGCAACTTCCGTGGGCTTTATACCTGATTCATTTGGTTCTATTTTTTACACCCTTACTCATGTAGACACTGACTTCCTTTAAGAACTTAGAATTTTATTTAGACAGAGAAGAGTACTGGTCAACTCTGTGAGAATATTAACATCCCCATTGCTTTTTCAGTTGCTTTACTTTTTATCAAATTAATGAGGTATAAATTAAAGATGCATAAATAGGTTCCTCATTTAGTCATATAACAAGTGAAAAACAAAAACTAAAACCCTGTTAGGAGAGTAGTTAATAACTGCATGTCTAAAATAAATATATCAATGTAGTATTAATACAATCTATGGTAAAAACTCATTTGAAGTTATAGCATTTAAAATGTGCTCAACATTGCAACTTGTTGGGATTCCTAGTCAAACAAATTGTCTCAGTCTCATAACGGTGCTTTTTCTGTGCATTTAACTAGTATAGATATATAGTCAGGATATAGGGAGATAAATATACAGATTTAGATATAAATAGTTATTGTAGAGTCAAGCTAATGTTACAGCAAGTATTTAATCTTTAGAATATTGTTTGTAAGTCATTGTATGTTGGGATGGAACACACAGTGGAAACAACTAATAGGTGACCTGTGAAATTCTCACTTGACTCAAGTGCACAGAGCAGAGCAAGAATTATGGAAGATTTGCTGCTCGGGGTCTCGCCAGGGTCCACAGATCCAGGAGTGTCTGCTTTTGATCATTGCAGACTGAGCTTCAGGAGCAGAGCAGCTGGTTGTGGCCATCTAAGCCCGGAAGGCCTCTCCTGGGGTCACGCGCAGTTTCTCAGCTAAATGACAGAATACTGTTCTGTAGCGTGTTGCTCCGTCTGCTAGCGTTGTGGTAGAGTTCTTCACTTGTTGTTGCGTTACTCATAAATTGCACCCACTGTGTAACAATAATTAATCCATTTAAGTAGTTTCCAACTGGCTAATTCCCCCGTGTTTTACATTTTAGGTAATCTTTTTCTTCAGTTACAAACAGTAAATAAATAAACAGTGTGAGATGGGAAAATTGATTTAATAAGATATTTAAAACTGATGACTCAGACACTGTAGAGGGTCTCTGGCCAGAATACACAGATATGAATGCTCAGATTTAGACAGAAAGCTACAGAATTTCCTCATAAAAACACATTCACCAGTTGGCAGTGTCACAGCGTGCTGTAGATGGCCATATGTCATTTAGAGTATCCTTTTTCTTCTTCTTTTTTTTTTTTTTTTGTGTAACAGGTTAGATCAAGGTTTTCCGTGGACATGAGAAACCCTGACATAACACTGTCTCCAGTTAAAAGGGAAATCACATGCATGGAGCAAACCATTTCCAGAGTCCAGCCGTGATTTTGACTGTCTGGGCGTTCTGCCTGGGCCTGCAGTAGCCTGCCCTCTGTATCTACTTCATCAGCTTTCCACACTGAAATTGTTCAGAATCTCTTTCTTTAAACTAGAGGCCTATAACCAGACAATAGAAATATTTATAGCAACTCAACTGATTACTTTTCTAAGATGAAAGGCAAAATATATAACATCAAATGGATCCTCTGATTTAAATTATTCTTTATTAATATGACCAACCATGAAAAATCGTATCCATTAGTAAATTCTTCAGATTTCAAGTACGGTACAGAATTTAGTTACCAGGTTTATGTTGGATCTGTCAACAAGGAATTTCTGTCCCTTTCAGGTGAGGCTGACCTCGCCTAAAATCGGCTTAGCCCCTGGCAATATTATGATTGGCTGTAGTGAATCTGCCCATCAGATCATGTGCTGTGAAATCCACTGTGACTGATGAGGACTTTCAAAGTTTTGGCTTCAGCTGGATTTGTTAGAGTTGTTTATACCTAATTTAAACTAGGAGGAAGAGTCCTTGTTTTATGATATGAGACTCCATCCACATCACATGTTTTCATTGTACCTATTTTCGTCTGAAAACACTATATTAGTACCTCCACTGATTTCATCAGAAGAGTCTAAGTACAAGGGAACTCTCAAACTCATGGTGACAGACAACAGTTTTCCAAATTCTATTTTTCATTTGAAAACTTGGCTTTATCATTGGCATCCTACATTGTCAGTTGTTTTTCTTTTCTTTCTTTTCTTTTTAATAAATTTTAAAATTTTTATTTATTTATTTTTGGCTGCATTGGGTCTTCGTTGCTGTGCGTGGGCTCGCGAGCGGGGACCAGTCCCCACTGCAGTGCGGGGACCCCCTCATTGTGGTGCCCCCCCCATGAAGCATGGGCTCCAGGCACGTGGGCCTCAACAGCTGTGGCACACAGGCTCAGTAGTTGTGGCACATGGGCTTAGTTGTTCTGCGGCAGGTGGGATCTTCCCGGACCAGGGCTTGAGCCCGTGTCCCCTGCATTGGCGGGCAGATTCTTAACCACTGCGCCCCCAGGGAAGCCCTGTTTTTCTTGAAGTGACAGATTTACTTCATTTTAAAGAAAATGTCTGCCAGATATCCCAGTTAAAACAACCATAGTTTATCTGTCAGTCATCCTTTCAAGTAAAAACAGTGTTCTTTAAAGGAAAAAGCAGCTAGTTCAGTTCACAACTCAACTCAGATGTTCACGCTAGCATTCTTCCTGGAGACAACCATCATAATTCACGCTACAGTAGAAGTACTTTACAAATACTTCCCATGTCCTCACACAAAATGTTAGAAAGACTTACGGCCAAAGGTCATGATTTGGTAAAATGTGTAATTTTTAGTGCTTCATCAAGGATATTCTTAAATGAGTCTGGTAGTGCAATGCCTGCTTTCTACTTTATGAATTCAGTGACCACTTTTAAGGTTTGGTGGCCTTGCCTTAATTCATGCCAAGGTACCAAGAAGTTGACCTAACCTTGTTTTGTCCTATCAGTGGATATTACAACACAGTGAAAAAGGCATCTTAGAGTTATTATGAATAGTTTTGACCCTGTGGACCCCTCACAGTGTCCCGGGAACCACCAGGGATTCATAGATCACACTTTGAAGAAGACTGACTTAACGTAATGCCAGGATTGGTAACGATTTGGCATCGCTAACAGTTGTGGTATTTTTTATTTACCACCAATTTTTTATTTACCACCAATTTTTTATTTACAATCAGGTGTTTCAAAAAATCAATATTCCTCATATTGATATAATTACTCTATGTATTCGTATCGATATATTTCATTAGTCAAGATTATTCGTATACATAACTTGTTCCTGCTATTTATTTAACAATATAACAAATTATTGATAATCAAGTTCTTAAAGTGTTTACATTTAAGGGGATAAATTAGGAGATTGGGATCAATCTATACACACTACTGTATATAAAATAGAGAAACAACAAGGACATACTGTTTACCCAGGGACCTAGACTCAATATTTTGGAATAACCTATAAGGGAAAAGAATCTGAAAAAAATAGATATATATGTATATGTATATATGTATAACTGAATCATTGTGCTGTGCACCTTAAGCTAACACAACATTGTAAATCAACTATACTTCAATTAAAAAATGTTTACAGAGACTTCCCTGGAGGTCCAGTGGTTAAGACTCCATGCTTCCCCTGCAGGGAGCGTGGGTTATCCCTGGTCGGGGAACTAAGATCCCACATGCCGCATGGTGAAGCCAAAAATAATAACGATAATAAAATAAAATAAATAATAAAAAATGTTTACATATTTAAGTATTAAAAACACATTTGATTATTTTATGATGTTACTATTACTCTATAATTTCAAAATAATTAAAACTTGTCTGGGTATTAATGTGAAGTGACCCCCATGGTCTTAGAGTCATGTAGGTAATACCTTGTGTTATTAACATATTGTATATATAAATGCACTGAATGAATCCAATATAATATGCGTTCAGAGTAAATGAAGGGGAACCTACAAGACTGATAGAACTCAGAAGTAAACAACATATTTTGATACCACTTGATCCAGAAATACCTAAGGTTTTGATATTGGTTTGAAATCGATATTTCCAATTTATATATATTAGATGCTTGATTTCAGTAGAAAATAATTTTATGATGACTTCTTGCACAGTGAAGTCTACAGTTTCTGCATGGACAACAATTCTGATTGTGTATTTCTTTTCTCTTCTCTCACCAGGTTTGATAGCTGTTGTGATCTTTATCTTGCTGTGCATCACTGCCATAGCTGTCCGCATTTATCAGCAGAAAAGGTTATACAGAAGAAATGAGGCAAAAAGGTCAGAGAATGTAGACAGTGCTGAGGCTGTTTTGAAAAGTGAGCTTAAGACACAAAATGCAGTCCGTGAAAATCAGAAAGAGTACTTCTTCTGATTGGCAGCAGTGATTTACCTTATAATTACAGCAGTCTGATTGAATAGCCAGGGGCTCTCAAGGGACAAACAACAGTTCTTACATTGAATGTACAGGCAATGGATTTGCAGCACTGCCATGTTGCCATGTCCAGACTCGAGACAGCTCCAGGAGGCCTCATCCAGTGACATACTTCCCACAGCGGTCATTCCATATAACAAGGAGTTTTAGATATTGATATTAATTTCCAACTGTTCTGATATGATCTGAAACAGAAGTTTAACCCACTTGAGAGCTACAGGTTTTCAATGTGAAAAGTGTAGCCCTGGCCTCCCAGCCATAAGTGATACCCAAGTTGTGTGAGAGGGGAAAGTCAAAATTGGACTATAATGGCCTTGCTTTATTTGAGAACATATTCTGTGTTTGCTTTAGTGTTATTCGTAGACCTGGAAATGCTTCTAAGATCCTGTTTGGCTGGTGTTTGCATCTTCAGTGGCCAAAAGTATATAAACCCCTTTGCCTTTCTCTGTATTGCATTCAATACAATTTATCAGTAGTGTTGAAATATGTTTTGTTGTCACTGGTTTGTTTGTATTGCTCTTTTTCTATTTGACTCTTCTCAATGATTTTGAAAACTTTAGGTTTTGAGCGTCAGGCTCCAGCTCTGAACATGCAATTCATATGTAACAAGACCTACGAAGTGCATTGCTCATCAGTATGTGATGTCTTGCCTTTAACACTTTTCTGTTTAACTTGCTCTCATGGTTCGGTATCAGCAGCAGTTAAGACCCTGGGTAATGCCAGTTTCCCAAAGAGTGTGAAATGTTGGCACGTAAACTCGTTGATATAAAAAACACAATTCTTAACACTTCAAAGAATTGTTTTTATTTACAACTGTAATATCTCAAATGAAATATACTTCCGAGAATATTTTCCCCCAAACCTTATGTCAGTTTTCTTTATAGGTTTATATTTCTATTTTCCTAAAGTTTATCACCCACTTTTCCTTGATCTCCCTTTACTGTAGTCCATGGAGCATCTTCTTATGTATTAGAAAAAAGAGACACTTGAAGTGTAGAGCTCCATTCTTCATTCTAAACTGTATCCCCCCCCCGCTTCAGGCATATATTTTGCTGTGCACTGACATCCAGGACGTACTTTTTGAAATATAAGCTGCACCACGCCCCCTTTTTTCAAATCCAGTAGAGTTATTCAAGAATGCTCCTCCTAAGGGGTGATGGCATATTACATGTCATATTCTAAGTCTGTCGTTCTAGTCACTTCTCATTTACGATGATGGGGTGTATTTCTCAAAAAGAACCAAAAATCAACATAACTTACTAACTAGTTCATTTTCATTAGGAGATATATACCTAACAGAAGTTCAAATAATTATCAATAACTTTATGAAACTTGCAATAATTACCCTTGAGGCCATGTAAAGAAGATGCTTGCATGTAGCTATCTTTGAATTCCACAAGCCAATTGTATAGCAGAGGCACTTTGGAATTTACACTCACACTTTACAGATGTCTTCCAAGGAAAAACTGGATTCCTTCGTTCGTTCACACCAGAACAATTTGGAAATATGTAAATTAAACATATTTTTCTTTGTTTTCCTTCTTGACTCTCCTTACAAAACCTGCCTGTCTTTTCTCACAGCACTATATCCATTTTGATGTTTCTGTAAATGCCCGACTAAATCTCAAGGATATGAATTAACAGTAGTTTAGGAAGGACCTATATGGATAAATGGCATTTTTGTTGTTGCTGAAAGGCTTGTGGTAGCTACCAAAGGATTGAACATGAAAATGGTAGTTTTCATTTAATGCAGAGCTGAATACAAACACTGTAACAGCTCTGAATCTTTCACACGTGTTCTTGTTATTTAGTAGCAGCTTTAACCTGGTTGGGAGCTGGAATGTAAACAGGATTATAGATGGTGAAGCCCCGCAGTACTCTGTGGTCTGCCGGCTAGGAACTGCAAGATTATAGCATCAAAACGCACTGATACATCATATGCCATGACTTGCATTCCCTGATTTGTAATCTGTTCCTTCTTTTTTCTTAATAAAATGCACTTTTGAAGTAAAATGAAGAATATATTTTGAGATGTTGTATAAAAGTTTAAAATGAGGGAATTATACTGGATGTTTTTTCCTCAAAACAGTAAAAAAGATGCGTAGATGTATGCCTTCTTTACTGGTGTTCGTGGGTTTTTTTGAACCTTTTGGTACACCCTGTGATTATTATGAATTGTTAACAAAAGCTGCATTTATAATTTTTCCTTTTAACTGGACTCAGAAATGAAAGAAAAAATAGGAAGATGTTTACTGATTGTAACAAGTACAGGAAGTTAAAATAGATTTTAAGTTTTGCCAAAGAACAATGATTTGACTGTTAGCAGTTGTTTGCTGAAAGGTTATTTTATATTTAAATTGGGTGATATCCTTTTACTTCTGCCAAGAACTTGGCTCGTCTATACAGTGAGCCCTGTATAGATGCACAGGATTATCCGTAAGAATACAGCACACGCTGATGTAATATAAAAGCTTAAAAATTCTTTATTGGTGATTTCAAGTGAAAAAAATGAAAACAATATGCAATTAACATGTCCCAAATCTCATTAAATCCAGATGTGCAATATGCAGATAAAGTGGAGTCAGGGCGGCGTATGAAATGAGGGTCACGCGTGGAAAATGACGTCTTAATTTTGTAGAAACCACGTCCACTCTAGGAAACAGTTCCATTTTTTAAAATCCTTTCCCAAGTGTTGCTCTTTAAAGCAAATTTAATAAATTCTTCGGACGGTAAGTTAAAGACAGCAAGCAGAAGGAGAAGCTTTATCTAGACAACCAACCAGACAGAAGTCAAGGGTTCAAATTACCTTTCTTCAGATGGTATTGTCCTTCATCTATAACAGAGCCTGGCGACAGAGTCCGTCGTGCAGCTGGCCGTCGCTGATATATTAGTGTGAACAGCTCAGTTTTACAGATGAAAGGTCTGAGACTCCTATCTGGGAGGTTATATTCCCAAGGGGACATGTAGTCGTATATAATAAGCGACAAAGCTGTGACAAGAATTTCATTTTCACTCCACATTTTGCTGATCATTAGTGCCTTTAAGACCTGGAGTTTTGACAATTATTTAGTGGTGTAGAAAGGATCTTGGTATCCTTTTGGTCCAGAATGACTTATAGTTCTAGATCTTTTCCACATCCTTTTTAAATGAACATGAAAGCGTTATTTGGTAGGTCGTGGCTGTTGACAGATTTTTCTTTAAAAAAAAATATTTATTAGGCTTATGGTTCTTGACTCTAGGAAAGATCATTTTAATCGAAACACATATCGTCTTTGTGAAATACTCAATATGAGTTAGATCTGACTGAGTCCTCAAATGTTTTCCTCATGATAGAAGATGACACATCTCATATTAAAGTGTGTAGTTGATTGTTTGACTTTCCAATCCATGTATCAACTAAATGACGAATCTAACTAAACAATGCAATTTTACAGATGCATTCAGTAAGTCCTGCTTGCCTTCTACTTTTCCAAAGTTGGGATGATGGAGAGTGATAACAGGGAAGAAAAAGTTTAGCAGCCGACTGTGTGTTAGGATTGTGTGTGAGTGAGCACATGCGCACGAGAAAGAATATGACGTGAGGAGCAAGGGAATATGAACATTTTGCATATAATGTGGTAAGAGACTTGGACTTTTGATGTATCGATAGCTTCCCTGGAGCCTGGCTTTGAAGATTTGCAAATGCAAATAAAATGGGATGGAAAACAGCCTGACCCACAATTATAATGGCTTCTCAGGTGAAATCATTTTTTTATTCTTTTCCCTATTTATAATGTTAAATTTAAAAAATACATGCATATATTTTAAAATTTAAATAGTATTCAATACGAGAAGTCTTACAAGGAGAAATAGCTCTGTTGCCATATCCCCTGCCGTATCACTTTCAGCTCCTTTAGCTGTCTCTTTTTAGCTACCTCCATGTTTCTTAATTATATGCTGTAACAGGCTGGGTTCCCTGGGAAGCAAAGTCTTAGGACAGAGATTATTGTGAAGGAAATTTATTAGGGAATATTGTAGAGATCAGCATCTGTTGGGGAAAATGGGGCAGATGGAGAAGTTGGTACAATCACAACAGAGACTCAGCCAACCCTGTTGATGTGGCCCATTAAAGATGTCGTGAATTGGGGTGAGAGGGCTGGGCATTTTTACTCCTGTATCATCCAGGCATTGGGTATTGACTGCTTGGTGAGCAGGGCATGAACTTGGACAAACAGCTCTCTTCAGCTTAGGTAGTTCCTGAAGAGGGAGGATAGACCTCCTCCGCATCTGGGGGATCTGGGTGGCACAGTGTACCATCCCTGAAGGTCCACCCTGTGCTTCTCAGACCCACCTGCTTCCTGTGAGTTCTGGGAGCAGCTCCTTCAGGACTCTGGTGGGCCTTGTTGCCCTGGGGAAACTTACACCAGGAAAGAGGGTAGAACAGACCACAGACCCTGCCCCTGCAGGGGGTCTCATTAAAATTTAAAGAGTATTCAATACAAGAAATCTTACAAGGAAGAATAGCTCTCCATTGCCACATCCCCTGCCGTATCACTTTCAGCTCCTTTAGCTGTCTCTTTTTAGCTATCTCCATGTTTCTTAATTACATGCTGCAACAGGAGACTGTAACAGGAGAATGAGCTGGGACTCATTCTCTCCCTCCTCTACAACCCATACCAGACTCCCGTATCGCGAGCTGACAACTCTGCAAAGAGTTGGAACCCTTGTCTAGTATAACCTTTCCAGGCTGCAGCTGCTGTACTTTTGCATTTACCATTAAAATTGGTCAAAGGGGTATCCACCTGCCAAACATATTCTTCCCGCCCCCATAGCGTAACAGCAGCTCTGTCTATTATTACCGATCAGGACAGTTCCCCCTGACGTGACCTCCCACGTTGACACTGCACTAGCTAAAGATCCGCGTTACAGCAAAGGGTGTGTGAGAGCGATCAGATACTGTGGGATATGCTGGTCCTTCCATATCACACCATCAGAAGCTCTTCGTAGACACTCAAAAGGTGGTGTTGGCTGATGCCTTGCAGGCAGTAAAGGCAGCCCATACCTGAAATAAGTAATGATGCTAATCAAAAGTAATCTCTGTCCATTTCAGGGTAGAAAAGGTCTGATGTAGTCAGCTGGCCGCAAAACTGGTGTCCTTGTAGAGGGGAAGCTTTGTGGGGAATGAGTGCGGGTCTCTGCTGCTGACCATTTGAACACTCAGGAGTGGTAGTAGTGACAAGAGTCCTGATGGATGGGAGCTAATCTGCTTAGGATGCATTGCTTCCATTCCTACCTCCGTGGCTACTCTGCTCATACACCCATTGTACTAGCACTTCAGTGGTCAGTGATTGAGTGGTTGACACCAACTGGCTAAGTCCTTCTGTCTACTTGGTTGTTAGTGAGTATTCCACAGCAGCATAAGCTTTCTGGTGGGCAGAGATCTTGACATTCATGCCCACCTACCCATAGGTCCATCCACATGCTTCTACCTCAGACCTCCTTGTCTCTGATCTTCCAAATCTCCTAGGTCCTGACAAACTGACCAAATTACTGCCTGTAAGTCCATATATATTATAACCTTGGGCCATTTCTTTCATACCAAGTGAGTGACTGGGGCCACCATCCAAAAGTTCTATTCATTGGGTGGGTCTCTCCTCGCCACTGTCTTTCTATGCTGTCCTGATTGGGACTCTGTAGCGGTGCTACCTTTCAATTGCAGCTTCACCCACATTCTAAATCATCCCATCCATGCACCAAGTTCGCTGTTTTACCTTCTTCAGCAGTTGGTAATAAGGGACCATTCATGCAGCCCTAAGTGTGAGCCCAGGGAAACGTGCCAGGGAAGATCAGTGGAGAACATGGGGATCCGGGCTAGTGCCTGTGCAGACGGCTTGTGCCTACTAATGCTTGATCCCAGATGCACCATTTGTAGTTATGCTGGCCATCCTGCTAACGTTGTGACTTGGTGATTCTGACAGAACCCAGGTCATTATGGACAATTTTGACCACACTTGATGTCCCGGTGTGAGGCTTTTCATCTCTAGCAGGGCTCAGTAGCATGCCAGGGGATTTTTTTAGAGAGTTGGGTATTTCTCTGCTGCAGATGACATGGCATTGCTTCCCAATCTTGAAGTTCTGCAGTGTATTATTCCCATTGGTGACTGCCGGTGAAGTCTACATGGCATCTTCTTCCATCAATGATACCACTAAGAGCATAGGGTCTACAGAGTTATATGGTCCAAGAGGCAGGACCACTTTTCTACTGTCTGGACCCACTGTAAAACCGTTTCTTGCTCTGAGCCCCATTCAGAACTAGAGGACTTTTATGTTACCCAATGTATGGTCACAGTTCTATTCTCCAGTGTGGAAAAGGCTGCCTCTAGAACCCACTGAAGCCTACCCACCCCCTTCCCTCTCGCCACTGGGAACCACTAATTTGTTTTCTATATCTGTGAGTCTGTTTCTGTTTTGCCTACCACACCCCCATTTACTGTATTTTTCTTCATCCAACTAGCCAAATATCCTTTACTCCAGATCCTTTTTGTTTGAACTTTTCTAGGTTTCTACCTATATTCAGGTGTCCTTTATGCTTCTCTGTGTAAAGTGCTTGGGAGACCAGAGCACTGTCTGTCCCCATATTTCCTGTGTTAGGTATAGAATGTCTGGTCCATTTCTTTGCATAAATTTGTCTCACTTTGCATGTATGGATGCAATGCAAATAGTGACTCTAGCCGGAGTGGACTCTGGGATCCTTCCCTTGGCTCTAACCTCCTTCTCCTCCTGAGAAAAGATTGGAAATTCTCACAATTTGACTTACTCATTGTCTTCACATGCCTCTTAGGAGCTCTAACCATTATGTTTCGAAAAGTCATTAAATTAGTAATATCTATTTTATTGAGCCACAAACTAGCAAGACCAGTTCTTATTATAATTCCTTGTGTCATGCCAGACTAATTTGTGTTTGCTCGTAATAAAATAATGTTCCTTTTCAATGTGCAGATCCTAGACATGGCTTCATGCCCATTGAACTAACATATCTGCTTCCAAGCTGTTTGTGTGAGAAACTTTCTGATAAATTACATTTCTGTGAATGAATTTGTGTTTCTCTATATTTCAACAGGAAAAAATTAATTTTTTTCATGTTTTTATTCTTTTTGTTTATGTCTTTATTGGCATATAATTGCTCTACAATGTTGTGTCAGTTTCTGTTATACAACAAAGTGAACCAGCTATAAGTATACACATATCCCCATATCCCCTCCCTCCTGAGCCTCCCTCCCATCCTCCCTAAGGAACAAATTAAGTTTTTAATTGAGCAGTCAAATGACCTCTTCTTCCAAAATACATATTAAAAGGCGATGGTTACAAATGACTAGGATGAGTAAGAGACTCTTTGCAGTGATTTTTTTTCATTTGCTTAAGATACCTGACAAACTTTGCTTAGTAGAAGTCTATGGCACCAAATAAATGATTGTAGAACGACATTTTCTGGAAAAGTATTGTAGTTCTATGAAGGAAAATAAACCAAATATAACAAAACACCACATCTTATCATACCGAGGAAAAAAAAATCAGAAACTAAAACAAACACTGACCAAACTAATTTCAACTATTAAGAACTATAGTGGTGACAATACTGATGATAGTTTCTGAATGGTGTCACATGTCCACACATCCTTCTTCAACCTGTAATTTGTATAAGAGAAAGAAAATCTCTCATATTTCCTGTCGACTTTCTTAGCGGAATTTAGTGCACTTCGACCTTATCATGTTTGAAATTTCGTGATGTATGAAATCAATACGGTGATAAAATGCCTCTAAAATGTTCTTTGAGCAATTTCTACTTTTCTGTTGGCTTCTGTCATGAAATTGAAGCTTAGCTATAGAATTTAAGCTATAAAGCATCATGTAAACATAGAGTCAGTCTATTCTTATAATCCTTAATTTGAAGGGAAATATTTTCTGAGTTATAATATTGTACAAACAAAATTGCTACTAAATTGCTAAAAAAATTATAGTTACACACATGTAACTATTTTTTTGCCATGTGACTGCTTTTGCACTGAAGGAGTAGGTATGGGAAGAGGTTTAGAACCTCCCACTGGCTTCCAGACAGTTCAGGGAAACAAAGCTAGATCTCCACCTAGTTGCTGTGGCATTCATGTATCATCCTTTTCTTTAATACCCAAGGAAAAATAGTTTGAGCTCTTATCTCAGGACTGTAGGAAGTTGAATCTTTTAAGTGCGTACCTTCTCCCCCCACGGTCTTCTGGAGTCCCTGAAGGAATGGTGTCATATTCTACAAACCTATCTTGGTCCTTATATGTTACTCAGCCAGCTGCCCACATGAGACCATTACTCTAGTGAACAAACCAGAGTCTAGTTTAAGCTAAGTAGATTCTCTCTGTTTTTTTACAACCAACTTCTGAATGTAGTCCAAGCTTTTCACTTAATTCACTAAATACAGAGAAGAGAGGAAAGTAACATTTAAGAAAAAATATTATGGACATCTTGGAAATAATATAAAATATTCCCAAAGCAGAAAAACTGAATTCAATCAAGTATCGATTATTACAGTTCCTAGAGTCCACCAATCCTGCCCTTTCAATGAGTTACTCTTCTGTACTGCTGCCCTCCCACCCAACATGGTACAATTGCCTTCCCACTCCCAAAACATAAAGACCACAGCCCAAAGGGAAGTGCAGTTCCTTGCCGACACTGGATTTCGTTCTGCCCCAGGATGAAAGATATTCATATTATTTGGTAGAAACCTTTACTGCAGACACAGAATAGGGTCTAGCTTGCAAGTCATTGCCAGGACAATTACAGTGTTTGACAGTGAATTCCTAGTGTATAGAATATCCATCCTTGCAGAGTACCAGGTGGAGGATTCTGACATAGTCTCTCTGGTACATTCTATGGAGTCACCACTGGGTTAACGTGAAGATTAGCCTCCTCTTTCATGCTTTAAACTTCATCCCAGCTGTGCATCAATCTGCATCTCCCTGCTGCTGGCCTCTTCCAGTGTTTTCAGTCTTATAGAATAGCAGCACCATCCACCTACCTGCCAAAAGTTGATATCAAACCAGGACCCCCTTTTCTTCACACTCCCTATTTGATTCATCACCAAGATGTGTCCATTTGTCCTTTAACTGTATCATAACCCTATCCTCTTGTCTCATTCTTCAGAAACCCTGCTCAAGCTACTGTCATCAGTCCACTGCAGTGGCCTCCTAATGAGTTTATCATATGAGGGCCACAACCCCTGAACCTCCTGGCCATCCCCTACTCTGCAAACCTATCTGTATGTCATCTCACGTTCACTGTGCGTCTTTAGAAGTTTCTCTTTCTTTGCTCTGAAGATGAAGGTTATGGTGATCGTATGTTCTATATGGGTTACCCTTAGTGTCCCAGGTTAATTATGAATGTATATTTCACTATCAAGAATGTTACATTTCTAATGATAAATTATGTGGTTGTCCTGAACATGATCATGATCTAGCCCCAGCCTCAGATCAGACACAGATACCCCACACTAAGAATCTTTTAGTTCAGTTCCATTTATCTTCCATTTATCCCCTGCCCCCATTGCACAGATTTTGAGTTTGCAGTTCCTTTGCAGTAAATTCTTCTCTCCTCAAATCAATTAGTTTACTCATTTCCATCATTTTGAGCATCATTTTCTCAGCAAAGGTTCTGTGGTCTCCATTGCTACATCAGATTCTCCTACTGAAAACACCTGACTCACAGCACCATGAGATCAAGAGATGTATCTCTGTGTTTCATTCACATTCAGTCCAACCACCAACCCAGGGCCTGATTAACAGCCACCCAATAGAGTTAACTGAATAAATATAGATTAAGTGAATAATGACTGAGCTCTGGCTGCTTTCTGTATACATATAATTGACATAATTGAAGGGTCAATTTCTCGTGACTACCCCATAAGAAGGCAAGACTGCTGCAAAGATGAATAATTATCTTTCTCTCCAGAACCTGAAGACCACTGGTAATGTTTAAATGCAGCCTCTAATATTAGCAAAACAGATTAACCCAGCCCTCATGCCACTCGACTCATCAATAAAGCATCTTTAATCAGCATCTTGGTTAATATTGCGTTACTAAAATCAATCTTTTGCCGTCTTACAAACAAGCAAACAAAAGACAAATCTGTGCGCTGAAAACTTTGTTCTCTACAAGTTGTAGTTCTTACATTGTCTAGTCCTTCTATCTCTTATTTGCTCTTAATGAAACACGTTAGCCTCCAGCCCACTTTTTTATATTTTATAAAGAGTGCTGCCACAATCCGTCATTTACTTTTCTCTGTTCAGTATTTTTGATGCCGCTCTGTAAAATTGAAAGCTAGTTTCTCCACAGTTGTCTGATCTATAACTTTCTTCTGTTGAGTTTATGTAAGATGCATCAACTATGTGCTCACAATTATACAATAACATGCATACTGTTAGGAGCATTTGGATTAGTTTAAAAGAAAAGGGTTATGGTGTGAGCATTATAGATTAGATGGTGTGTTTGAATTAGAAGAAAATGGGGATTTTCAATATTGTAATTCGTTGGGTGGATTATATTTTCTAATATAGTTCTGTTTGGTTTGAAAATTGTTTCACTTGAAATCCAAGTGGAATGGGGTGGGAGCGGAGGAGAGCACGCAAGCACGTACTCTTTGATTGGACTGGATGTTTCCAGTTGCTTCAGTGCGCTGGCTGGATGGCAGCAGCCCTGTTGTGCTTACGCAGGCGTCAACATGGCTTCATTTGCCAGTGACTTGGGCGTGTGGGATGATTGAGGGTGATTGCTTTCACTTACTTGATTAAAACTGGTAGAAACGTAGACAGTCCTCCAGTTATTTTTTACGCAGCTTGCTGACTGTTGTTTTTCTTTTTAAATGGACATTTACTACCTATTTAGAGCAATAAAATACCTCAAAGCAAACATGAAGCAAAATGTAGCTTATCTATCACATGCCCTTCTCCTGATGGTAATAACCATGAATACAGTGTCCATTACATGGTAAATTCTCCATTTTTACAGGTTGCTTTGTAGATTCATTTTGTGATCACTAATAAACCTATTTCAAAAGTATCCAATTAAGAAAACTTTAATGAAAGCCAATTACTCAATGCCCTAAATTTGCTAAATTGTATTTCTGAGGCACTGAAATGTGTTTTAAATGAGTCACATTATATACATTAGTGCTGAAAATGGTGCCCTTGTTCAATACCAATTTACCCACAGTAACACTTTTGGGCAATTAACATTTCATTTTGCATGCTACATTCATCAGTAATTTTCGTTTACTTATTGTAATGTTGAAAGAATGTAACTACATTTATAGCAAATGCATTTTATTACTAATCAAGCTGGACTTTCACTGATCAACAGACCTGGCACTTTGCATGGGAGGATGTGCCCATTCATACACCAGCAGCAACTTTCAGAAGAGTAAACTGAAATGTGTACCAGGAGGGAAATTAAATGTCTCGATAGCACTTTAGGTTTAATTTGGAAATATTGCAAGAAAGGATGGGTCCACATGAAAATGCTAGGTCTCTGTCTTTTTAAAAACTTTTTTATTTGAAATAATTTTATAATTCCAGGAATGTTGTAAAACTGGGACAGACAGTCTACACTTACCCTTCCTTCAGCATCCTAATAATTAACAACTTACACAGTCATACTTCAATGATAAAAACAAGGAAATTAACATTGGATATTAACCTACAGATTCTTATGCAAATTCCTCCAATTTTCTCCCTAATATCCTATTTTTGTTCCAGGATCTAAACCAGGATTCCCAATTGCAGGTAGCTGCTGTGTCTCTTTAATGTCCTTCTGTCTGGGACGGTTCCTTGGTCTGCCTTTAATCTTTCATGACCTTGACCTCTCAGATTTCTTAGAATAACTGATCATTTTGTAGAATATCACTCAATTTTGGTTTTCCTGATGCTTTCTCGTGATTAAATTGAGTGTATGCATTTTTTGGCAAGAACACCGCAGAAGTGATGTTGTGTCCTGCTCAGTTCATAGTATCATGGGGTACATGATGTCAGTATGTCCCATTACTTGTGATATGGACCCTGGATTCTTGGTCAGTGTGGTGTCTGTCAGCTTTCTCCTTTATAACGTTACCTTTAGCCTGGGCTGATATCCTGTTTCTCCTTAAACTCTCACCCACTGATTTCAGCATCCATTAGTGCATCTGGCCTCCTGCGGTTATTACTGTGATGTCTGCCTCATGGTGCTTTGTATTTCCCTCATTCCTTCCATGTTTATTAACTTGGATTCTTCCGTAAGGAGGAGCTATGCTTCTCCACCATTTAAGTGGTTATTTAATTATTCATTGATGTTAGTATGGACTCATGCCTATTTGTTTTATTCACTGGGTCATAATCCAGTCCCGTGACTGTTTGCTTTGTTGTTCAGATTGTTCCATATTTGGCCTCCTTGGTAATGGCCCCCAGGTGAGGCTTATGGATGGTCACAGAGGTACATATGATCAAATCACTGCTATATATAAAGTAACCAACAAGGACCTACTACTATATAGCACAGGGGACTATACTCCATATTTTGTAATAACCTATAAGGAAAAAGAATCTGAAAATATATGTATATGTATAGCTGAATCACTTTGCTGTACACCTGAAACTAACACAACATTGTAAATCAACTATAGTTCAATTAAAAGCAAATACAGAAGTAAACAGCCAGTCAGAAATCAAGAAAGAAAAACCAAAGAAATGAAAGTATTGATCCTGATGCTTAACTAACCACAAATACTTAACTTCTGTATATTTCTAGCAGAAAATGCCTAATGGAGCAAAAATAAATAACCATCATTTTCCACATGAAACATCGTTTTCTTTACACCTCAGTTTTAAGCACAGCTCCGTTCAATTTAAGTCTGATTTCCCTTCCCCTCTTCTCTAAAGAGGAAGCCTCTGATCTCTCCTTTGACTTGGCTGTTTTAAATAGTCCATATTGCTGTTGTCAGAGGTAAAGTCAGTTACTCGTTAAGATAGTAAGGACAGATTTTAGTTAGTAATAAATATTGAAATAGGGAAAAGAGTCCAGCATCAGCTGAACTCAACTCGGATTTCTATGGAGGTGATGGCATTTTAAAGGGGGGAGGGGGGCAGTCTGGAGGAGGTGGGCAGGGGCTCCGTAGAGTCAGGGAAGGGAAAAATGACCAAGGGTTAGTCAGCGTAGGCACGATTAGGCCAGCTGTGTCTGCTTGCCGGCAATTACGGAAGCTAGGCTTCTCCCCTACTTTCCTCAGGTGTTGGCTGCAACAAACAGTACACTGTTTCTGCAGCCTTGAGTTTTTCCAGGCAGGCCGTTTAAGGGAAGCCAGGGCCATCCTCGGGTTGGTAGAAACTTTGTTAGTGCCGGTTCAGGTCTTTCTAGCACAGGGATGCGGCCTAGTCGAGAAGAGGGCCCTAGTCAGAGGAGCCCGACTAGGATTTGGACGAGGAGGGGATATTTGTCACTACGTCCTCTGGCTCTTTGTCCTTTTGTTAGTGCTCATTGGTTTTGCGTCTCACTGATGCAAAAATATAATTATGACTTTATTCTGCAGACGCTAGAGCTGTGAAGGTTCGGAACCTGCTTTTAAGAACGTCTGTTTTGACACAGAGCCTTTTACTTCACCCTCACGCAGGCTGGTCACGGCCTGTGAGAGTGTTTCCCCCACAGAGAGCTCTGCAGCCATGCCTCCCAGGCTTTCCCTGGCTGCAACTGCACACACCCACAGAGCACTTACCTTCTCAGTGTCACAGAGGGTACGGTGTATTTTGTGAACGTGATTTAAGAGACCAGAAATTTTCCTCTAGGAAACATTTATTTAAAACACCATATATATATTTGGTGTTTTATAGATAGATAAAATGCCTATCAATATTTGTGTATATAGTATATATATAGGTTTGTATACATGTATATATATGCCTGTGTCATTTAGGCACTTGTGTGTATCTGCTTCTGGGTTTTATGGACTCTGTGTATGTTTTCTTCTACAGTCACTTGCCTGAATTATAAAAGACACTTTAAAAATCGACTTTGTTGGAAATTCATAAAGGCAGCTAGATTACTTTCCAAGCGACATGGTTAAAGGATACATTGTAAAAACTTTGCAGACTCATTTGGCCTACTAAGTTCTCAGAGTGCCTCCCTCTTCCATATTAACTTTATTTGACAACATATACTCCAAAGCCTTCTCATCACAGCCTCCTGGAAGATGTCTTATAAATCCTAACACTGCAAGTAACTTTCAACATTACCTGTATAAATGCACTCAGGATACATAAGCTTGGCATATACTAAGTGCTATATAAGTGTTAATTATTATGCATTTCACCTGAATCCAGACAACTGACTGACTCATCAGTGATACATAGGCCATAATTTTCACGCAATATTTAATGCAAATAGGAGAACATTAATTGTTTTACTACAGTCAAAGCATAAATTCCAAGAATCTTTTCCAAAGCAGTCTCCAAACCGCTTGGCAAAACAGGGATAGGGACACTGGGGGTGTCTGTGACTTCAATCAACATTCTCTATGTAGTAGACGGAGTAGTTCTCAACATTGGGTGAAATAAAATTCATCTCAGCTGTGGTTTCCCAGACCCAGTCACGTGATTCTGGTAAGTGCGAGCAACAGGAATTTCCACTTTAAATCAACATCTCGGAGTTGGTGGAAGACTGCGTTAGACTCGATGGCGATGGCTGGAGAGCTGCTCTTAGGCTTTGCTTGTTATTCGGAGGACGCAGTTTGGGAGGGCTGCGGGGAAAGGATTTGGGCTTGTGCGTAAGAAGCCGCAGCCCGAGGTGGGAGCAGACCCGGTGAGCTGGCGACTTCCAGAAGTTGGTGAAGCCGAATCTCCGTGGGGACGCGTGTTGAGTGCCCGAGTTCTTATCCTCAGTAAGCCAGAGACCACCCAGCCTCTGCATATGACCTCATCTGATTCCGTGTTGCAGTTATTGACAAGTAAGTCATTTCGGTATTGATTTTAGGAAAAGGTATACACTTTAAATGTGTGTTTGCAAAACAAGTACCCACCCTGCACCGTATCACCAAAGAAAGAGCTAAAACGTGAACATCTAATTTGTTTTTAATCAATGGTAATTTTCAAATTAATTCTTCTAAATATAAGCGACTGGACTTACTCATTTTTGGCTTGTGATGTGGGCAGAAACCATGGGTCCATGTTTGTCTATGATATAAGTGATTTTTGTTTTTGATACACCATTTTCTCTCTCCTGTCTCTTTGTTTCTGAAGTTGAATAAGAGGGGTAACGTAATATTCTGCTTTCATTTCAAGTATAATGTGACTCTTGAAGTTCATGAGCAAATGCGTAATGTGCTGACTAGGCTGATATCCAGTTGAGTATCCTCTGAGCTGTAAAATGTCTTAGTCTCTGGGAATTAAATACAAGTAGTAATAATGTGAATGCAAATAAAGATTTTCACCTGGGGAGGCAAATGTGCTCTCATAGTGGTGTAGTAGCAAAATATTTATTTTTTTATAATTAAGCAGTTAAATTATTTACCATGATGTATTTGCACAATGAATAAGGTTTTTTAAAAATCATTTTAAAAAAGAAGCGGAAGTCCAATATCCAAATATGTTTTCCAAAGTTATTTGGAAAATTGGAATTCTCAGTAACGTAAATTAGAATTTACAGGGCTTCTGACTTTTAATTCAGTGGTAAATCTATGTACTTGTTAGCCTGCCAAAACATGGTTCCCCCTGCAACCCGCCAAGAAAAAAACACCTCCCCCAAATTGAGAATTTTAAAATGTGTTGCAAAGCTGTTGAGATGTAACATAAATACACATTGAGGCTAATGGTAACTTACTTCAAAAAGTTGGATGCCTATTTCAAAAGGAGGGAAAAATATTTAATATACTCAGAATTTATCAGTGTTCTAGTCATTAGAATCACATGAGAAGCTCTTTTGTTGTAATGATTCTTTGTATTCTAAAGCGTCTTCAATGCAGAAGATAATTTTAGATCAATTGGTTTTTAATTGCTGTAGGTCAGTCATGATGAAAGAATCCAATAAGCATGTTTTTTTAGTAAATTTGTTTATTTATTTTTGGCTGTGTTGGGTCTTCACTGCTGCGCTCGGCTTTCTCTAGTTGCAGTGAGCGGGGGCTACTCTTCGTTCCGGTGCGCGGGCCTCTCATTGCAGTGGCTTCTCTTGTTGCAGAGCACGGGCTCTAGGTGCCCGGGCTTCAGTAGTTGTGGCTCACGGGCTCCAGAGCACAGGCTCAGTAGTTGTGGTGCACGGGCTTAGTTGATCTGCGGCATGTGGGATCTTCCCAGACCAGGGATCGAACCTGTGTCCCCTGCTTTGGCTGGTGGATTCTTAACCACTGCGCCACCCGGGCAGCCCTAGTATGTTTTAAATGTAAAACTGAGTATTGAGAGTCGTGAGAATGGCGATGTGATAAGGGAGATAATGTTTTCATGAGAATGATAATTAGACTGTAGGGGAATATGAGGGTATGTAGGGGTGTAGGAGAGCTGTATGAGATAACCAGCAGATAAAACAGAAAAAGAACAGCTGGAAATCATTTATTAGTTTGTTTGCTTTGCCTAGTGTGATTTTTATCCCCAAAAATCAGTGTTGGTGAAGTGAAGACTTAAAAAAATGAACACGAACTTTACATATATGAAATCAGCAAATGGTAAGTGCTCAGAAAAAACTGAAGGGGAAGGTATCTAGAGCCGTGACTGTCCATTTGAACCTGGGCACAGAACACCAGGAATCTTGTTAAAGCCCTTTTTGATTCAGCCGGTCCGACTGTTTTTTGAGCAACCAGTTGGGAGGGAACACAAAGAAATATCAGAATCCTGTCAACACTGCACAAATAGAGCATTTTATTGAAGTAAATCCTTTGTGAGACTCCCTATCCCTTCTCCCACGAGGCTTGGTGTGAGGGAGAGCAGGGTCCTGCTTGCCATCTAGGTCTTGAAATCCAGCCGATGGGGGGAAAGAAAATTTAAACTAAACCTGTTAAAATATTTGGAGGAAAACTCCTTGGGATTTTAGATCTTGGAAATTCCTGGGTGGAATGAATGTGGGAGGGATGTGCATCGTTTCACGCGATGGGAAGTTTCTGCTGTAGCCTTACGTGTTTGCTCTTGCCGTATATTTTCTCTGCTTGGGAGACAACACTGCGAGTCTCCTCGGCAAATTGCATGTTATGGTTCAAACGGGTGCAAAAGTCTTGACGTTTTATGACATTTAAACATTTTTTTTTTGAAAAAAATAAGTCTCTATAGAGCTTCAGCCGCCCCCAGCTGGAGTCTTAGTTCGTGTTGGTCATTGCTGGACATCTTTACAAATGTTCATTCTCTTGTGAAACCTCAAATTCATAGGTAAAAGTGCAGATTTTTACAAATGTATCTAGAGTGAAAAAGATAAAACAGTGTCTTCACATGAAGTGCCCTTTGTCCTTGTGGTCTAAAGCTGTGGCAGGATTTCCTGACATCTGTGTAGTATTTTTCCATCTGGATATGACCAGCATAACAGTCCTCTAATGGATGTTTTTTTCCCGTGACCTTCCAGAGGTTGGCCATGTATAAGATTCAGGTATATCTGGCTTAACATTTTTCAAAGAATTATTTAGCTTAGGACTTTACAAGCTAACAGGTAATTCGCTAAGAAATACTCAGTGACGTCGGTGGTAGGTGATGGATGGGTATATTTGCCGAGAGACCTGTGTGATACATTTATACTCCTGAAGTCTCATAAAGTAGCGACCCCATTGCTGCTACCAGTGAGGAACTGGTGCACTTCTCCCAGGGCCCTTCACAGCTGTCCTTTCTTCAACCTTTGACCATTCCTCATTGGAACCTTTGACCAGTCTCATTCTGGTTCTTAACTCCTGGCCACAGGGTCTTGTACACCTTCTGTATTTTCTCCATGATTGACCATGACTCCTTTAGGTATTTTATCCCCCGCTTAATTATTTTATTTTTATCATTATTTATTTATTTATTTTGCTTTTTTAGAAAAGTGAAGTATAGTTGATTTACAATAATTCAGGTATACAGCAAAGCGATCCATATATATATGTACATATATATATATTCTTTTTCAGGTTCTTTTCTATTATAGGTTATTACAAGATATTGACTATAGTTCCCTGTGCTATACATTAGGTCCTTGTTACTTATCTATTGTATGTATAGTAGTGTGTATCTGTTAATCCCAAATTCCCAATTTATCCACCCCTCTTCCCCTTTGGTAACCGTAAGTTTGTTTTCTAAATGTCTGTGAGTCTATTTCTGTTTCACAAATAAGTTCATTTGTATCATTTTTTAGATTCCACATGTAAGTGATCATATATTTGTCTTTGTGTATATATGTAATATATATATGTAATATATATGTACATGCAACGGGATATTACTCAGCCATAAAAAAGAATGAAATAATGTCATTTGCAGCGACATGGATGGACCTAGAGATCATCATACTAAGTAAGCCAGGCAAAGACAAATGTCATATCCCCCTCTTAAAAGTCCTCTACAAATTCCATAGGGAGACTTATTTGCCAACTGTATATTCTTTTTTTTTTTTAATTGGGATATAGTTGTTTTACAATGTTGTGTCCAACTGTATATTCTTGCACCTCAATTTTCCACACACATTTGATATCCTGGGGTTCCCAATTTGTGCTCTATTCTGATCTATTTTCACAATCACTGTGGCTGTCTCAAAAACTATGTCGAGTCATTTTATCTTTATGGCAGTGTTTCTAAAACTTTGTGGATCTTTTTAAAAATCCAAAAGCTTAGGCTGCACTCTAGACCGGTCAAATCAGAATCCCTGGGGTGAGACCCATGAACTGGTATTTTTAAAAACTCCTTGCGAGATTCCAATGTGCAGTCAAGTATGGCAGCCCGTGTTCTTAGGGACACTCATACGCGCATACGCACACACAACATCACTGTTGTTACTGGCCACAGTGACTGTCCTCTGCAGAATCTCTGGAACCACAAGCAAAGCTGACAACATGGGCTTTGTCTGAGCACCCAGCCTGCCAGCCAGTTGGATCCCGCCCTGGCCATTACAATTTCTGACAACCCTTGACCTCTCTTGATAGACTGGCCTCCCCTCCTATTCCTCTGCAGTCATTTACCTAACCCCAGAGAGAGGCTCCAAGTTTTCAGGTGAAATAACTATGCTTAGGGGACATTTGGAAAGCCGTTCTCCTAAGATAATAAAAACAAATCTAATGTCTCTTGTCTTCCATTTTCTTTTGAAACTTTTTCTTTTTGCCAGAAACATTGTGCCAAAATTACAGCCATATTTTTCAACCAAAGGTAGCAGGAACATTCCACAGAAAAAAAAACTGTAACTCGTTTTCTGCCCACTAGAGTAAATTAAAATAGGACCATTTTGTGAGGCTTTTAGTTAAAGGTAACTTCTTTTTCCTCTATCTGTTTCGTGAGAAAATAATAAGCAATTTATCTATGCACCTTAGTTCAAATCATTCATTTGGAAGTTTTTCCTCACCTTCCCCTATTGCTCATTGGAAATAAACCTACTACACTGAGGTAGGATTGCGTGACTCTCATGCTGGACTTTAATCTCCTGCATCTGACTTGTCTTTATATCCGCAAGGTTGGCCCGCTCGGAAAATCTCAACAAGGGCTTCTCACAGGCATTTCTACTAACCCTAAATTTAGTTAGAGATTTGTCTCTTCATTCCAATTGTTTACAGTAACTACTTAGTGGGTATCATGGACTAGACACTTGCTAGAAGATTAGTGAGTTACAGAGGCTTTTGCATTGCTGATATGCTGCTGTGCACAATCTATTAGGTCTCTGGCAATAACATGACACGTGATAGATGCTTGATAAATGTGTTGGGCCAAAGGCCAAGAAGAACACAGAAGGTAGAAGAGATATTTTTTTATTCCACTTGTGGTTTTAATTTCAGCTGGCCCCGAGGGATGGATGGGATTTGGACAGGAAGAAAGTGATGGAAAGAAAGAGAATCAGGAGTGAACGTGGAAGAGCCGGGATGGTGGGGGGGAGGGCATGGGTTGTTGAGTCAGTTCCCCTTTCCTTATGTGCAGACGTGGAAAAATAAGAGAAATGAAAAGGGAGATGAAAATTGTACAATTTCAGTCATTTCCTCAGCAGCCATCTCTCCAAAGGTTGGTTCTGTGGCTGCTGGCAGGCGGCCAACTTGCTAAGTCCTCTTAAATTGACAGAGAAGCCAGATAAATACCCACTCTTGGCAGCACGTCCCTGACAGATGGTCTGGCATTCATGGTGTAATCCGAGACAACAATGGTAGCGCTAAAAACTCTCCAGCCCAGCATCTCCTAGTTACTGCAATGCACTATGTAACTAGGATTTCAGTGTGCTAGCCGTTACCGTGGTGGAAACAAGGGAGATGAAACTGCATATAATAACCAAGAACTTGCATCCCCAGCGCAGGGGATAAACGTTTCTGATGGGGGCGCATAAAAATCTGCCTTTCAGACTTAAAGTGCAAAAACAGAAGAAAGTAAGCATGCTTGTTATTGTTGTGTTTTTTTTTTAATCACCATGAATGCCAATAGTACACTTACAACCACAAATGAAACGGAAAATAAATGAGCTTCTAAGAAATGGAGTACAGTAGCTTTTCAAGTCTTTTGGTCAGCACGTTGGGTTTCAATGCCAAGAAAAAATTCGAACATCTTGTACATGTCCTGGACGGCTACAATTATTTGTACCACTATTTTCCGACGCTTGCTGTGCCATGTACAAGGATAAAGGACAGTGTGCTGTAGTAATGGCAGTGTGATCCTGGGGAAGTGGACAGTGCCAGAAGATAGAACGTCACTTAAACTGGGTCCTTGCTCATGGCACTAATACTCAGCTGTAGGTGTCATTTCTCTTCAATGAAATCTCTTCTTTGCTAATCTAACTGATGTTGAAGAAAGTAATGTGATTTATCAAAAGCTACTTCAATTTCCTATAGAATGTTTCAGCAACTTAAAAAATAAAGAGATAAGCTGAAGAGAACATCAGCTGTAATTATATCGATAAGATGTAAATAAGTGCCTTGCAATAGTGAAGATGTTAATGAAGACAGTAGGGTTGATGTCTAAATTAAGATTTTGAGAAGGAAAGCATAGGACTTCATCAGAAATAGAGTAGACGAAGGAAAAAGAATTATTGATGCTTCCAAACCCTTGAGAGTCATGAAGCCGTCTATTACCACGGTTGCCAGTATTGTTAGTAGAAACTGTTTGAAAATTGCAGCCCCAGGATAATTACAGTCTTGTTGTTCACGTTTGAAGGGAGGTCATGATCCGTGGTGGAATCCATAACTTTATTTGTTTTATCTGGGAAGCAAATTGTACCTCTTTTGCCCATAGGTCTAATTATTTGTTTCCAAAAACTGTTGCTTTGTATTGATATTTTTGTTTCTACTGTCTGTTAGAAAAAGAGATAAATTTCTGTGTCCCTACAATAGATTTATACCTAGGAAGAAAATCGACACTAGTTTCTCAGTTTCTGAGTTATATAATACAAAGTCATTTGGGAAGGGAAGGGACCTTATCCAGAAGAGACAAGGGGTCCTGCAAACTCTGTTCGTCCCTGATTCTTCACAACCCGCCTTTTAGGGGGAGGAGTACTTCTTTTTTTTTTTTTTTTTTTTTTGAGTTTTTTTTTTTTTTGAGGAGTACTTCTTTCAGTGGCTGAGCAAGAAGATACTGATCACTGAGCCCACGCCAGGCTCTGTTTTAGGTAGTGGAGGAAGTGTTAGTGAAAACAAAGAGCAAAAAGTTCCCCCCTTCTCAGAGCTTACAATTAACCAATAATAACTAAGTGTAATAGCTACCTTAGCTAATGTCAGTGTCCTCTAACCACATACCACCACCAGCAGCAGACCATTAGTTAAGTAAAGCTGGATTTATCACTCGTTGCAACAAAGGGCAACACGCTCTATAAGGGAACAGGGTGTCTCAGGAACAAGAAGTTAGAAAGGACTGTAGAATTTGAGCTGGTGTTAGATAATTTGGGGGAAGTTTCCAGAAAGCGGGGCTTTGCTCTGGCTTGGATGCTGTCAAGAAATGCAGGGAATTCTATGGTTGTGAATCTTAATCTTGCCTGGGAGTGAAGAACAGAGAGGGGCCAGTGCTGGGATCGGTAAAGCAGCAGGGATCATTCATTTCAGCTGGGAGAGAGGGAAGTTCGGGATTGTTTTTGGTTCGCAGTGTTTTCTGCCGGTGCTCAGGCACTATTACAAAATAGTATTGGGGGCGTGGTCACATTTTGTCCCAGTCACGAGGTGGCCTTGTGTGAGGTTGATGTCCTGTGAGATAGTTGATGTTGGGCAGGGGAACATCCAGGCCCAGCTGTGAAGTCAGACCAGCTCCTGGAAGTCTGCTTTTAACTTTCTCACTAATGAATGACATACAGTATGAAATTTAAAAAAAGACAGGGCACAGATATTAGAGTGACAGTGCTGTTGTAGACAGGGTGGACAGAAGGCTTCCCTGAAGAGTTGATATTTGGACTGAAATCTGAGTAAAATGAGACAACGTGCCATGTAGATCATTCCAGGGCTAATAAGATAATTCCAGGCAATAGAGCAGATGCCAAGGCCCTGAGGCAGGAATGAGTCTAACCAAGTTCTGGTTGTAGGCACAGCCATTGTATGGAAGATGTTACGGAAAAACCCGAATCAGCTTTTTGGCTAACCCAATAGTAATGGTGACAGCTGTGGGAACCATTGGTACAGCAGGTGTCATGGGGACAGTGGAGGTGGTAACAGAACTGAGGCTAACTGTTCATAGCTGGCTACCGCGGCTAGCATACTTATTTTGAACTCATGTAATTTTTCTCACTTCTGTCACTTAATCCTCAATAAATATGTTACATAAATGAAAGTACAGAACAGTACATAAAATATATTCAAATTTATGCTAACTCATGTACATGTGTCCTTTTTTATCTACTGCTACGTAGTAAATCACCCTCAAAGTTAACATTTGCTTGTTGTTTTAAGCTGCTAGCTTGTTTCTGTGAGTCAGGAATACGGATACAGATTCTCTGCTTCAGAGTCTCTCACAAGCCTGCAGTCAAGATGCCAAATAGGGCTGGGGTCTCCACTGAAGGCTTCACAGGGGAGGGATCTCCTTCCAAGCTCATTTACAAGCCTGTTGTCAGGATTCACCTCCTCAAGGGTCGCTGAGTGCCTCAGCTCCTCACTGGCTATTGGCTGCAGACTGCCCTCAGCTACTGGTCACATGGCTTTTCTCTCCTTCTGCGTCATCAAATCCAGCAAGAGGGAGAGTCTGCTAGCAAAACCCAGGTTAGCATCTTTAAAGTTGATGTGTTCCATTTATTAGAAACAGGAGTGTCAAGTGGTGGGAATTAAAAAAGGCTTTGGGTGTCAGAAGATGGCATCATTTGGGACCATCATAGAGGCTGCCTACCACAGTGTGTGTGTGTGTGTGTGTGTGTGTGTGTGTGTGTGTGTGTGTGTGTGTGTATGTGTGTGTATTGCACGCATGTATTTCCAGAAGGATAAAAGTTGCTCGAGTGACAGTGGAAGGGTGAGAGGCAGATGATTATTTGTTCAAGTTTCTTTTGTTCCCTTTGAACATGTAAGCCCGAGTTTGAGATAACATTTGGACATTCAGTAGGAGATATCAGAGACTGAGTTTGAGGATACATGAACCTGGATATAATATTTGGACTCGTGAATCAGGAGGTGATAGTTGAAGCCATTATCCTGGATAAGATCACCTAGGAAGGAGAGTCAATAAAAGAAGAAATGAGGTTTGAGTTTGGGGTGCTTTCTTTTGTTCCTTTTAAGGACATAGGTTAAGCCACCAAATTGCTTAATAAAAATGAGTTGCTTGTAAATAAATATGTTTATAAACATAAAATACTCAAAAAATGGAAAATGGTAAAATATTTCTAAAATTGCATTTAGGGCAATTGTATTGAGATTAATTAAGGTTTGGTTTACTATCTAGAGTCCACAAGTCAAATATTATCAAGATTGACAATTTAGGGTGAAGAGTAAAGATTCAAGAGTTCAAAATAGGGCTTCCCTGGTGGCGCAGTGGTTGAGAGTCCGCCTGCCGATGCAGGGGACGTGGGTTCGTGCCCCGGTCCGGGAAGATCCCACATGCCGTGGAGCGGCTGGGCCCATGAGCCATGGCCGCTGAGCCTGCGCATCCGGAGCCTTTGCTCCGCAACGGGAGAGGCCACAACAGTGAGAGGCCCGCGTGCCGCAAAAAAAAAAAAAAAAAAAAAAAAGAGTTCAAAATATAGGGAAGTCAGTTGAAAAAAGCTAAGGGATTAGAGTCAAAAGAGCTGATACGCTTGATTTAATTCTCTATCTTGAAAAACCCACAGAGCGCTATTTACCTGCAGCCCATGGCTATGTCTTCTGTGTGACCCTCTCAGAGCTGAAGTTTATTCAGCTCTTATGGCAGGTTATCTCTGGGAACAGTTGTTTTTCTTCCCACAAATGCATAGTCGTCAGTGGTCAGTGGTACCTGACCAAGATCACACAGAATACAAGTATCGACTAAGTCTGAAAGGAAAAGGAAAAGTTTGAGTCATAAACTAAAACTTCTCTGAACTTCGTTAACATCACTGCCAAACTGAGGATTTGAAGTAAATGACCTTGAATCCTTAATATTTTATGATTTTAAACAGAGGACAGTTTATTAGTGCTGGTGCTAGATAAAGCATGTAAATGCAAGGTGAGGAGTGATGGAGAGCCAGGCTCAGATGAAGTTTACAAGCTGTTGAAACTCTGATACTTGCCCTACCTCCCAATCGCTCCCATCAACTTCCTTGGCAATTAAGCTGGGAACTTCTCTCCACTAGAATTAAATAATCACTGCTAAGGCAGGCCCAGGTGTACAACACACACCCAGGAAAGCACAGCACAACACATGCACTCACACTTCCCCCTACCTTCTCCCTGAAACCTTCTGCACCGCCACAACTGGCTGGTCCTTCCCAAACCTCCCTTCAACCCTCCCCCAACACCTTCTCCCCCCCACACACACCTCCCCCACACACACCTTCTCCCCCCCACACACACCTCCCCCACACACACCTTCTCCCCCCCACACACACCTTCTCCCCCCCACACACACCTTCTCCCCCCCACACACACCTTCTCCCCCCATAGACACCTCCCCCCCACACACACCTTCCCCCCCACACACACACCTTCTCCCCCCATAGACACCTTCTCCCCCCACAGACACCTTCTACCCCACACACACACCTCCCCCCATAGACAGCTTCACCCCCACACACACCTTCTCCCCCCATAGACACCTTCTCCCCACACACACACCTTTTGCCCCCCTTCTCCCCATGCCCCATATCCCTCAACCCCCATGTAGGTATTTATTACTTGTGGCCCTCAGAAGTTCTCAAATCCTCTCTCACATGCCCCCCTCATAACTCCGCGGTTCCCTCCCTCATCCCTCTCAGAAGTCTCCATCATGAATACCCCTGCCTCATGCCTCTCTCCCTCTCGTGTATCTCCTGCAAGTTTCTCCATCACACATCCCCTCCGTTAGATACCTACACACACCCACTGTCACACGTGTATTCACTATTAGACACAGACCCCTGCACTTCCATGTACTCCCAGCAAGCACTCACCTGTGAACATGTCTGTACGTACATTCGTACATGCTCACGCATGACTGCACGTGCACTTTAAGGTTGAATATGCTTCTTAGGAAAGTTTGCTTAATTCAAAACTACATATTTCATGCAATTAAAATTATTCTGAGTAGTGGAGATAATATAACTAGTGCCCTTTTTTTGTTTTTACCCATTCTGGAAGTTAGGCTGAAGCCGTATGTACTATATATCACACGTATTCAATAAAACTAAGCTTCTCTAGTATTCATTTAAATTAGCTTTTCAGCTTCACATAAAAATAAGAGCTGTGAAACTACCTTGTCAGTGATGGTTTTATAGAATCCTCTCTCCGTGTGAAAGTTAATGCTTCTTGCCTTGACGTATGGAGCTAATTTGATGGATGTATGTTCAAATGAAATATGTCTCAGTGATTCACAGGCTGGGTAACACTGATATACTAGCTGGTTGGATGGTTATTTTTTATATAAATCAAATTATTTTTATGAGGTAAGCACTTAGGGACTAGCAACTGGGAAAACTTGGAAATGGAGACTGTAAAGTTAATGTTTATTTTAAAAGACAAATAGCCCTGCCAGTTTGACTTGTATTTATTAAAATTACACAATAATATTAGATGCACCTATAATTTTGTGGTTACACCTATGTTATGTTAATACGGAAGGATACATTTATTTTGTCATAGAAGCCTTGTATTGATGTAAGTGTTTTTATGTGTATTTATGTAAGTGAACAGTGTTTATCCTGTTTTCTAAGTACCATGTTGCTACAATTTGCATAAAGCAGAAGTAATCTTATCACACATATTCTTCCTAAAGACTTTACGACTTGCAAGTTGGAGTTGTTTGAAAGGTAACAATTCCTCCACAGAACACAGGCATGAAAAAATACATCGAATGTCTTCTGTTCTCCAGAATTCCTTGTGCAATATGAGAAATCAAATATCCACTGAAAGACATAATTTCAGGAGACATCTTACTAAATTCTCATGATATATTAGTGAATCTGGTGGAGGCAAACTGGATTATAGCTGAGTTAATTGAAATCATGCAGCTTTTCTGTTAATTCTGATTGTTGACCACTAACCAAAGTAGTATTAACAGTCCCTGTGATTAGCACCAACAGAGACCAGATTATTTTCATGTGACATTATAGTTGTTATAGATATCTCAAAATATAGTTTATATTCCTATCTAAAATTTACAGTACTTATTAGCCTGCCCTGAAAGCTTGTTATTTAATGTAATAAACATACATTTTTATATAATATTTTGTTAACTGTATATCAACATTTTTCAGTGTTGGAATCCACAAACTTTACTAGTCTGCCTGAGGGGTCTGCTGACCCAGCATGGGCAAGAGCCTCCACTCTAGATGAATTTGCTGGAAGGCTTTGTCAGTGATTCAGTTGTTTTCAACAACAAAAAACTTGTTTAAAGTGTAGAAATTAAAGTGATCAAAACAATGTGGGAGGGTTACTTATCAAGGTTCAAAAATTTCACTGCAGAGAACAGAAAATGGTTAGAGATAGAAATAAATATCCTGTAGTTACAAACCAATAAAGATTTACACTTAAGTATAAATAAGGCTTAAAACGATACATATTAGAGAGGACTTACATACTTCTATTAACCAAATTGTCCCAAAATAGTCCTTAAATCTTTTTGGCACAGAGTGGCAAAAGTCAGACCAACAACTGTTTGAATTGGAAAAAGAGAGCTTAACTATCGGAGTGGAATCTTAAGCAATACAAGGTATCATGTATATTACCTGTTTTAGCCTAACTGGCATGTAGTCACTATGTAGAACACACAGAACTGTAATCTTTGGGGGCCACATTATTTAACTCATATAGTGTTAAATTGAAATGTGATTGTTTATATTTATATTAATTGTCTTTACAAAAGGAAAAGGAATTAACTGATCCAAAAAATGTATCCCACAATCAGATTGGCATTATTAAACACAGCCACGATTCAGGATTTATGACATACAGATGTATAGGGGGTGGTGTGTGTGTGCACGCGTGAGTGTAGAGTAGTCATACAAAACAGAGGCACAAAATATTTGCTATTCAAAACGATTTTAAATTGTTACACTGTATTCATAGTAAATATCTTCCATTAGTGTGTGATCTTCATCTGGGTATGACATGTTGTAGGTTTCAAATATTGCACATTCAACACATTAGCAAAGCCCATTTTGTTGAGAAAAATGTACAAGAAGCAATGTAATAAAGAATCTTTGCATCATCTGTTATGCCTCTGCTTTAGGAAAGTAATCGTCTTTATGCACTTAGTACATTTGGGAACCAATTTGTCTATTAATAGCATAATATTTTAATATAACTTCAGTTTATATAAATTGTGTTCAGTGGTAATGAATTAAAAGTGTGATTTGAATGCCAATGAAGTATTTCACAGTTACATAAATTGTGAAGATAATGTTTTCCCTGGCATGATCAATTCTGTCCATTACCTTTTTCTCTTGCGGTTCTTATTCTCATTAAAAATTTCTCTATAAATCTCTGCATTCATTGATACCTTTGACTATCTTTAAGACTGTTAGAACAGTCAGTGATAACCTAAATAACGTAGATATCAAAAAAATGAGTTAGACTTCTCCAGCTATATCAACCCTTAAGATGTGTAACCATGCTGGGATGCCTGGACTCTGCTGAATTAACTGGCTGAAATGTGGTTGGTCACGTTGATACAATATGAGAGAGAATTGTGTCACACACATAGTGGGATGAGAAGGGGCCAAGACATACAAGAGGCAGGAGGCATATTTGTAAGTTTTGCATAAAAAAATAGTGTAGACCAAAACCCATCAAATCTTCGTTCATAAAGCTTTCCCTAATAAACTCCTCACTTCTCACTACCCCTTCAGTCTGTATCTATACTCTGTTTTATGTATCATCTAAAACTGCAGGCCTTCTTAATTCTTTTATTCCCTTCAGCCAGATTCTAAAGCCTCATGGCATGAATTGTCTCTCTTCTGCATCTGTTTTTCTCATGCACAAAGTGGAGGTCCCATATGTGTGGTGAGGTCTGTTGATGATGGGAGGGCATGGGTGGGTTGGTGAATGAGAGGTAACTGTGGACTCTTTGGGGACAAAACCTTCATCAACCTTCTCAGATTCCCACAAATGCCTTCTTTCTTTCTTGGTTGTTATCTCACCTACACCAGACTCTTGAAGTGCGGTGAATCATCACACTTCAGGGTGTAAGACTTGGGTTTCTTTGTGCCTGTTGAAGGGTCTGGGGGCATTACCTCTCCCGAAAGGGAAGCAATTAACAGGAAGTGGGAAACATGAGGGACCCAAGGAGGTAGATTCCTCCTGGTTTCTCTTCCACAAGATAAGATTCCTCCTTGCAACACTTTGAGAATTTCCAAGTGGTGAACGAACATTGCTGTGATCTGCTGTGGCATTCCTCCTGCAAAGCAGTAGGCATCTCATTGCCCAGCATCTTCCCTGGCCTCACTTGGTTTCCCATTCCTTCCTCTTCTTTGGGCTTGTACCACCCGAATAATGTTTTAGCACTTGAATCCTCTCCTCAGGCTTTACTTTCTACCAAATCTCATGGACTAAGACGAGTTGTACTAGAAGTATTTTAAAAATACAGATGTTCAAGATGGGTTTTAGGATTTGGATTGCTTGTCTGAATGAAAGTAATAGTAACCATACTACTAATCATTAAGTAGGGTAGCAATAATCCCTAGCACACGGTGGCTGGGTTACCAGGAAGGAGGTACTAGCTCATGGCACTGCCCTGGAAGATGAAGGAATTCTTGCTCTACATCAGGATAATGGAGTAGCATGGCTTCTGATGGAACTTACAGAAAGATGTGACAATTTCCGGGCAGTCAGCTGCCAATTTAAGACATGTTCTGGAAGCCAGGTGGCCTCAGATGCAGCTTTGAGGGGTACCTCGTGCAGCCTCAAGGAACAATGTGCTGAAAGTCAGGCTCTGATGACAACATAGCAAAGCTGCAGATAAAACTAAATGTACAATCCCCGTAGATTTCCTATGTCAAAATCGGAGCCCTGATGGGGGAAAAAAACAGTCCCTTAGACTTGCCTGGGGAGGAATGGGTGCTTAAGTACAAGACCTTTTTGTCTTCAGAGTCCCTGAGTCCCTCTTTGCCAGAGGAGATTAGCTACCCCTGGCCTGGAGACCAAGTGAAGGCCTTATTGAAGCAGATGCCTTGCAGGGGTCTTCTGTCTCTTGTTGCCTCCAAGTCAATAACCAGGGTCAGTTCTTAGTACGTCCTGAATGACAAAGTACGAGCCCTGCTCCTGGGGGAAAAAAGATCCAATACAGCATCTCAGATTCAGACGTTGCTAATATGTCAACCAGAACCAGGGATACACGGATCAAGTGGATTTTTAGCAGTTTTAGACTGATAGTGTGTGTGCAATAGAAGATTGAATATGACAGAATTCATCGATACGAATTCTCTCATAATTGAAGAGTTAACATTTTAGTAAAAATACTTGGAGCTGATCCTAATAGTTTTCTTTGATTGTTGCATGGAGCCTAAATCAAACGATAGTCTACCAAACAAGTGAAGTAAAAATACCCTTATATCTCGAAGGAGAAATTGAAAGACTCAGGGAGGCGGGAGTGTTAAGATGATTGATGATGCACAGTTTGAGTCTCCACAGTGTGATAGAATTGACCTGCCTCACTCAGAGAAGCTCTCTTTCTTTAACTCATTTGGAAAACAAAAGAAGCAAGCAAAAGAAGGGTCAACCCATTTCTTCCAAAATGCAAATAGTGATGGTATCGTAGATCCATTACTCTCTCAATGATTTATCCCGTTTTGAAAATATATTTTGCGCTTGCAAGTTTCCTACTCAATTCTGAATTCTCTAGTGACATCATCTGGAGGTGAGCTATGAAAGAAGATGGAGTTTGACCTATAAGTTAACAGTTATGGGCAAATGTATTAAAAATTGAAAAACATTATAAAATTAGAATGTGTAATTCATTTTCTTGAAGTGAGTTTATGACTGAGTCACTATAACTGGATTCCAGTGTTGGTTCTGTCATTAAAAAATTAAGTGATTTGAGGCAAATTGCTTCCTTTCACTTGTTCGTAAAATAAGATTAACTATTTGAAAGCTTTTTTGGTAGGTGTTATCTAGCGTTGCATTTATGAACTGTGATTCACATGGACGTTGTTTGTGTGGATTAAAAAGGTTACTGGCAGTCGCTGGTCAACCAGGCTGTAAGGAGCGCATCACAGAGTCACAGAACCAAGTGGCTTCGAAGATTCTCCAAGGAGAGCTCCAACCACGTGACTCTCTAAGTGCATTTACAAACTCAACTTTTAAAATGTGTTCTGAAATACTAGATCTCTGGATTGAGCCGTTGAGGGCTTTTATCAACAAATCTGAGTGATTCCTCAAGGACAACTTGTTACTTTCACACTATCGTTAATCTACCAAAGATAGATGCTATCAAAATCTACTACTTCCAATAAAGAGGAGAAGTCCACATGTGTTACTAAATCATCTTTCAACAAAATAGTTGGCTCTGAATTTAAGCAAGTACCCCCTCGGGCTTCCCTGGTGGCGCAGTGGTTGAGAATCTGCCTGCTAATGCAGGGGACACGGGTTCGAGCCCTGGTCTGGGAGGATCCCACGTGCCGCGGAGCAGCTGGGCCCATGAGCCACAACTACTGAGCCTGCGCGTCTGGAGCCTGTGCTCCGCAACAAGAGAGACCGCGATAGTGAGAGACCCGCACACCGCGATGAAGAGTGGCCCCCCACTTGCCACAACTAGAGAAAGCCCTCACACAGAAACGAAGACCCAACACAGCCAAAATAAATAAATTAATTAATAAATTCCTGCACCCAACATCTTCTTAAAAAAAAACAAACCAAAAAAACAGCTACCCCATCAATTATATAATACACTAGGGTACCAGTAGTCAGTAATACTTTCAGATAACCCAGTACATATTGGCCAAGTATTGGTTTGGCCAAAAAGTTCGTTCAGGTTTTTCTGTAACACCTTAAAAACCTGAACGAACTTTTTGGCCAACCTAATATGTATGCCTATTTTACAAGCTACAGATCAGAAGAGTTAAGAATATTGCTGTCATAGGCTAGAATGAAAAATGAAGTTCCTGTTGTTTCTAAGAATAGAAAATACAGTTCTACAACTCTGCATGAAGTGAGCACTTAGTTCCTGAGTCTTGCGTATATACTTATAAATACAATCCTAATAATTAAGTTTATACCAGCGTTGACAGAAATTGTCAAGAAAAATATTTTCTAGAGCTACTTTCATTAATGTAGTTTATTTCACCGAGTGGTATTCCATGGAGTGATGTGAAATTATTTCATTTTTTCTCCTTTTAATTATATCTTACTGAAAGTATTTTCATTAAGACCTTTTCTGTGTAGTTATACAACACGATTGATTCATAGTAGAAAATTGTTTATCTATATCAGTTTCACTGTTTACCATTACTGGCCTTATGAGTTTCTTTGTGGTGGCCATACAATCCAGCTTAAATTATCCAGGACCAAATTTTGCAGGTACATCATTTTTCCTAACTTTCAACTTTGTTGGGACCATTATTCTCTCTGCCTCTGTGCACCGTCTAGCCAACTATCTGTTCCTGCATTTTGGGGGGTTCAAATCTGCTGATTGAAGACAAGTACAAGTTTGCAATGAGGCCTTGCTAAATTAGTGGGATTTTTTTTTTCCTGATAAATCTCAAAATTATTTTTCTTTTTTTTAGGGGGGGGATTTTTAACATTATTTTTCTTCTTGTTTTGTATATCCAAAAACAGATCAATATCAGTGATTACTTTTATACCCTAATAAGTGTGCTGCCTTTCTGTGGAAGTAATGTTGCAGCATTTATGTGAATCAGCAGTGCTACATGAAGTGTCTCTTGTTGGAGACCAGACAACTATGATGTGGCCAAGTTTTGGGGACAGAAAGAATAGAATGGAATTAGCGAAAGTTCTTTTCCTAAAACCACTCATTCTTTTCTAATATTTGATCTGTTTTTAATCCGGCTGAAATTGTACTGAGGGTCTGTATATACTTAATACCATTATTTCCCCCAAAATATGTTATGGCTATAATGGCCAGGATAAAATGAACTGATTTTTGAAGCAGGCTCTTTGTTATTTAAACTTGCCTCTAACAAAATTTTGTGATTAATAGTAGATAGTATTGAAATTAGAAGTATAAAGAGGGCTAGGTGTGACCAGCCAAACTGGGTTTTGCAACAGAATAATAGAGAGTAACTTTGTGGCCACCAGAAACCTCATTTATTCCTTCCTTCATCCATTTATTCAAAATTGGTTCATTGAGACACTGTACTGGGTACTACAGATGCAGTAATCTGCAAGACAGATAGCTCTCTGTCTTTATGGGTCTTATAATTTAAGGGAGCCCAGCAATAGTGTGATAAGTACAAGGACTCAGGAATTCCACATAGCTTGGAATATTTAATTCAGGTTTGGGGAGTTGCCCCATGGAGGATGTGATCCCAAATTGAGACAGAAAGGGAACATAGAGTAATCTAGATCCTGGCTTACAGCTTTCTCATTCCAGACAATTCTAACAGAGCTCTGTGAGGTCATAATTCTCTAGTAACTGAACCCCAGACACTTAATAAGTGACATAAAAATCCAAATAATTGATTTATCATGGGGATCCAAACTTCTCAGAGCCATCTTTTTCCTGACACTGACTCAAAGCTAAACCCAATTTTTTTTAGACTGGCAGTTGAACCTTTTTTCTGGAAAGCTCAAGAAAGTCTGAAATAACTTCCAGGACTCAGATTAGAAAGTGCATCTTTTTATAAAAATGCCTGCACCTCTTTCATTGTTTTCCTCTCCTCTGGTTAGTTCAGGAAATATTTATCTTACCTTCACTTAAAAGCAGTCAACCACCCTTTCTCTGTTTATATGTCCTTTCTTCTCACATATTACAATCCACTGAGATACCCTTCAGTAGTAACACATCTGCTCAATCACATCACTAGAGATCATAAACACTGGAGAAAGCATAAATAAAAGCTGGGTTCAAATCTTTGTTTGACCATATATTTGCTGTGTCACATGTACAGTAGAAACTAACACAACATTGTAAAGGAACTCTACTCCAATAAAAATTAATTTAAAAAATTAAAATGAAGTTCAACCTCAAAAAAAACATTATAACCCCATTTAACAATACTAATTCTTCCAATCCAAGAACACAGTATATCTTTCCATCTGTTTGTGTCATCTTCAGATTCGTTCATCAGTGTCTTACAGTTTTTGGAGTATAGGTCTTTTGCCTCCTTAGGTAGGTTTATTCCTAGATATTTTATTCTTTTTGATGTGATGGTAAATGGGATTGTTTCCTTAATTTCTCTTTCTGATATTTTGTTGTTAGTGTACAGAAATGCAACAGATTTCTGTATATTAATTTTGTATCCTGCAACCTTACTGAATTCATTGATTCCGTAAAGATGCTACTGAATCTTTAGGTTTTTAGGTTTTTCTTTAGGTTTTTAGGTTTTTCTATGTGTAGCATCATGTCATCTTCAAACAGTGACAGTTTTACTTCTTTCCAATTTGGATTTCCTTTTATTTTTCTTCTCCAGTCGCTGTGGCTAGGACAGCGATTCCATAGTTTTGGCTAGGACTTCCAAAACTATGCTGAATAAAAGTTGGCAGGAATAGACATCATTGTCTTGTTCCTGATCTTAGAGGGACTGCTTTTAGCTGGTGAATAATTACATCCATACCAAAGTAAATGAAAAGTTTTAAGGTCAATGTCTGGCATAGGATAGGTAATATGGTACCTATTATTACTATTGTTGTTATCCCTCTGTCCTCTCATTCCTTCTTCTACCAGCACTACTCATTTTCTCATTCACAATGTGTTTGCTCAGTTGTTCCACATTAGGCTCTTAATGGGAAACATTGTTTTAGGGGAACCTTACTTACATCTAATGTAATTGATTACGAATAATTGTTAATAAAAGCAAGAAGTAAATATCAGTAAAGGTAAATTGGATATTTCAGAAAAGAATAATAAATGTATAAAATACAGTAGACAACAGGGAATTTAAGAAGTGAGACTGAGAGAAAATACAATTTTTAGGAAGCAGAGATTATAGGTGATAAAATAATAAAGTAAGAAAGAAATTAAGGAATGAGACACAGTGTTTTATTCAGGGAATTGTTGCATTTATTCAGTCTTTTTTTTTTAATCTCAAAATGTCTTTTGGGGAATAACTCTATGATCATTTAAAATTTGCTCTTTTAAGTAGGGATGTGTTGGTAAACAGAGAGAGGAACACAGTCCTGATTTGTAGCTTTTGGCAATTTCCATGGTGTAAATACTCCCACCATGGTCCATTTCAACATACCAACTTGACATTGCTGAATGAAGAGTTGAAAAGAAATTCACAGAATTGGCTTTCTTGTGAGCTGGTACAAGCTGGCTGTCTCCAGCACACCTCTGCTTTAAACCTTGTTTAAAATTGAATGCCTGTAGCCTTGTATTTTTAATGGTGACCACAAAATGAGCCTTAATCTGCATGCTCACAGTCTAAGTGGACTCAATATGTATTGTGTTACTGTCTCTTTATGGGCTTTAAGGCTGCCTTTTAGGGATTTCTCATTTCCTCCTGAGTTCCATGGCCTCAATAACAGTTAATTGTGACCATAAAAGCTATTAATCATTTGGCAAAGGCTACTTCTGTGTGTGGGGAAATCAAGAGAATAGATTAACACACTAAGCAGGTAATAATGACTTTTCCATTATAAAAATGTTATTAGAAATGGCAAAACGTAGCATTAACTATCAATTCTTATTATTTATATTAACATCAAGCAAATTTTAAAAGAATGCAGGCACAGAGGTCCAATTCAGCTTCTATTACATAGCCATCTGATTCACCTGTAAATGTTACTGTTATTTCTCCTAAATCTAACATTTTATCCCCTTAATCTCTCTTTTATTTTTGAAGGAACATCTTTTTTTTAAAAATTGATTTATTTTGTTTATTTTATTTTTGGCTTCGTTGGGTCTTCGTTGCTGCACACGGGCTTTCTCTAGTTGCGGCGAGCGTGGGCTACTCTTCGTTGCGGTGCGTGAGCTTTTCATTGCAGTGGCTTCTCTTGTTGCAGAGCACAGGCTCTAGGTGCACAGGCTTCAGTAGTTGTGGTGCATGGGCTTAGTTGCTCCGCGGCATGTGGGATCTTCCAGGACCAGGGCTCAAACCCATGTCCCCTGCATTGGCAGGCGGATTCTTAACCGCTGCACCTCCAGGGAAGGCCCTCCCTTAATTTCTTTAAAGAGATTTCTGTTCCTTCTTTGAAAGCACTTTGGGTGTCAGAAAACCACGGTCTTGACATTTATATGTATTTCCCTGAGTTAAGCACTCCGGGTTCTCTTTTTCATTGTTGTAAATTTCCCCAGTGCCTATTCTAAACGCGTCTTTGTGAAGACCTCAGGATCTGTGGGAATGTGGGAGCCAGCCGAAGGGGAAAGAGGTGATCCCGCAAGCACATACTGAAATGTATACATACATAGCTCTGATCAGGCAAATAAAATTGTCCCTTTTATCTGTCATCGAGGCGGTGGTGAAGGGGTAGTCCTGCCTAGCTTGATCAGTGAGCCTGCATCTTCCGTAAGTCACAGAAGGATGGAAGCAGCATCCACTAGTTGTGTGATTCCACCAGTGCGTCACCTTGGTTTTCTAAAGGAGCTCTATGGAACATCAACCAGCTTCTCCAAGAGACTTTTTTAGAAGAAAGTCTAGCATAGACGTGTGCCTTCACTCACAGAAATACTAGTTAACTTTCCCTCGGGAGGTGGTATTGACAGACCAATAGAGAGTTATCGATTCTCCTAAAAGCCGGACACTTTTGGCTAAACATGGGACACGAGGGTCCCCCAGAGAACTTGGGCCCTGAGAGGCACTGAGAGCTGTCACAGCAGCTGCCAGTTCGAAGTCACTGCAGGGACTGGTGTTGAGGGTCACAGCCACCATAAGCTCCACTCCAGTGGCACAGACAGTCCTCAGGAGGGAGCTCGTTGCTCTGACATCTCAAGGGACAGTCTTAGTGTTACTGTCCTCCTCGTAACACTAGCTTTTGTTGGATATTTAACATCTAAAGGAAACATGGGATATACTGACCTTTTTTGCTTTCATCATGTTCTTTCTTAAGCTTAGACAAAAACTACTTAAACTTAGGAATCCTGGGAGTTCTGGTGCCCAAAAACTTACTGCAGAGGCTCAGCTCAGTCAGTCCATCAAAGGGGATGATTAAGGTGCTGTGACCCTGGGCTGTAGGAATTAGTGCTTAAATACACTAATCAGCTTTCGGCCTTCTCTGGGGGTCAAGTTTAGACTTTGAAGAGCCCCTTTAAAAAGAATGCTTACATATTTGGAATGAATAATTATCACTTCTACCACATGCTTACTTCCAGGTGCTCTGTTTAGAAATCAGTATGCGTTATACTGTTCAAGCCTCAAAGTCACAGTGAGACTGGTACTGTTACTCTTTGTTATAATTACCTATTATTATCACGTCCAAATTGAAGGTAGGAAAACTCAGTTTTGGAGGGCATATGTATTGTGCCCAAGGATTTACTGTTAGGAAGTGAGTTGAACTCACGTGTTTGACACACTTACAGAGGCTTCTGTTTTACTGCCTCCGGTGCTGAATACGCATGTATGTGTTAGACATTTAAGGAAATTACCAAGTGGATTCCTTAGAGCATTCAAAATTTATTAGGTGTCTCTATTTTGCTTTCATCTCCCAACTGTGGTTATCAGACAATTCTGGATTAGAATTTACACATTTATGGTACAGTAGAAGTAAGGAATTATCTGGGTAAATCAGACCAAAGTATCGTTTTCCTGTAAATAGTTGAATATTAGAATTTTTTATTTTGGTTTCTTCTTTGTTTTCAGCTTTGCTTAGGTTTTTTTTTTTGTTTGGTCGATTATTTATTGAATGAGAAGGGAAAACCCCCGTTTGTGTATTCTGTGATGTGATGTGTGCAGTAACAGATGCTCCGGGGAAGAAATGGAGAAAAGGCAGAGAAGCATTAGTAAAGGGCTTGAAACGAAGATCATCTGCCTGCAAGCGGATATTTAGGGTTTAATATGTTGGCAAACCAGTTCCGAGGAGCCAGTTTAGCATTCTGCCGTCATCCAGAGGATCGATCCTCTGTCCTTGCCTGAAGTCAGATGTAGTTAGATGAGATGAAGCTGACATTTTTTGTCTGTAAACTCACACGACCCAAATGTTAACCAGCTATTAAAAACTAAAATAACGTTCTCTCTTCCCTGTGTTGGAAATGAGAGCCACTCAGCATCACCCCAATATTCTCTGCCTTTGGAGCATTTAGCTAATTTACTTTATTCTTCAAAACGTATTTTCTACTGTAAGCACCTATTGAAAGGATTACCATAATTGTTTTTGCCTATGGCAAAGTGTGAAGAATGCCCAGACTTATGTGGTACTGTTATTTTTTTTTTTTTAGACGTGCAAACACAGCAGTTCCTTTTACATTTGATTAGATAGCAATTTCCATAATATCTTCACAATTATATATTACATAAATGCTTTTACTACATAATGAATATTTTTATTTCTTGATTCAGTTGTATGGTAGGGAGACCATAATGGCATTAAAAATGTGGAAAATTCCTCTTCCTGTTAATGCTCTCTGGGTTTTTGTAATATATGCCAAATGGATGTATGAATTCTAAAAATTATACGGAGTTGCTTACTTAACTTCAGTCTCATGACCTTTAGAAGGATTTAACGTGTAATCAGCAGATCCATTCTGTTTTTCCATATTGTTGGTTTTTAAATATCTACTTTCCCTCCAAATGTGAAAAAAAGCTAAAAATTTTAATATTTTCCATCTAGGGAATATTGTCTACCATTATTTTTAGTGATAAATGCATTCAATTCAAGCAACAAAGCACACAAATAAAAAATGAAGCGTTTGCTTAAATCTGACCATCCAAAAATAATCATTGTTTACATTTGGTGAAACTCATTCTGGTTGCTTTTTAAAGCACATATACAAGTATCAATAGAAAGGTAGAAAGATGATAGGTTTATTAAAGTACATTTTAAAAATCTATATTTTTAAATGAAATTATTTTATTAAAAAATAATGTATACAAGTAATAGAAAATGTAAACTGTACAAATTGTGATCAAAAAGGTTTTTTTCTCTAACACAAAATTTTATTCTCATGCTCCAGGAAGAAGAAAGCAAATAAAGTTACTTATGTTCAGTAACTTTTTAAATTAACGTTTAGGTATACAATATGTTTATTTTTATAAATTTATTTATTTATTTATTTTTGGCTGCATTGGGTCTTCATTGCTGCATGCGGGCTTTCTCTAGTTGTGGCGAGCGGGGGCTACTCCTTGTTGTGGTGCGCAGGCTTCTCATTGCAGTGGTTTCTCTTGTTGTGGAGCACAGGCTCTAGGCACGTGAGCTTCAGTAGTTGTGGCATGCGGGCTCAGTAGTTGTGGCTCACAAGCTCAGTAGTTGTGGCTCGTGGACTCTAGAGCACAGGCTCAATAGTTGTGGCACACGGGCTTAGTTGCTCCGCGGCATGTGAGATCTTCCTGGACCAGGGCTCAAGCCCTTGTCCCCTGCATTGGTAGGCAGATTCTTAAACACTGCGCCACGAGGGAAGCCCTTAACATTTATTTTTAAGTGAAAAATTGCAGGAGAAACTAAGAAAATTTCAGTTATTTACAAATGCTTAAATATAAGAAATACTACTTTAAAAATAAATTCTAAAGTTAAGAAAAAATAAAAACATAATTTCAGTCCTTAAAATACCACACTACTTTATAACTGAAGGCCCAAATGTAAAGAACTCTCAGGGTTATAATAGAAAAAACAGAATTCAGGTATCATAACTTGCATGTGTGCTACTTTTTCTCTCTGGAAATTTATTGATGTGTTTTCATTTTTGCATATCAGAAATATTCTCTATCATTTTTATATGTAAACGGTTATGCCAGTATTTAAAAATACTTGGTGATTTTTACTAATTGATTGTTTACTAAATATTAAATTTTGTTCACATAATGAACAATTTTTCCTTTATCCTTTTATCAATTTTTTAAATTTATTTCATTTAGTTTTGGCTGCGTTGGGTCTTCATTGCACATGGGCTTTCTCTAGTTGCAGCGAGTGGGGGCTACTCTTTGTTGCAGTGCGCAGGCTTCTCATTGCAGTGGCTTCTCTTGTTGCGGAGCACGGGCTCTAGGCGTGTGGGCTTCAGTATTTGTGGCTCGTGGGCTCAGTAGTTGTGGTTCGTGAGCTCTAGAGGGCAGGCTCAGTAGTTCTGGCACACGGGCTTAGTTGCTCCGCGGCATGTGGGATCTTACCAGACCAGGTCTTGAACCCGTGTCCCCTGAATTGGCAGGTGGATTCTTAACCACTGTGCCACCAGGGAAGTCCCTATCCTTTTATCATTGAAAATCGGAATGAGGTTGGAATAAAATGACGTTACCCCTATTTTAAATTTTTTTAACATAAAAATTTTAATGCCCAGGAACTTAACCAGCTCACTTTTAGTTTTAATTAGTATTATATTCCTGTCTATATATACTACCCCATAATTTAAAAATACCTAATAACAGACACTAATTGAAAACTATTCTAAGCACTTTAATGTATTCCTCAAATTAATTCTTTGAGTCAGACACTGATAAACTGGATTTAGAAGTTGTTCCAAGTCGCACCGTAGGGGAAGTGAATTGTATTCACAGTTTGGCTATAGATTCTGCATGTATAGCTGCTGTGGGCTGCTCACTCTAAGTTTTGGTCTACAGTAGACCAAAGGTATGGAGCAAATGATAGATTCTGCAAGTTAAAGGTCTCACAAACAGAGGAGACAGGGAGGTAAATCAGACAGTTGTATCCAGGGTAACACATGCAAATTACAGAGCAGGAGCTGTAAGAAGGGAAACGGGAAATACTTCAAAGAGGAGAAGACATTTAAGCTAAACAGCTGTGTATGTGTGTGTGTTTGAGTGTGTGTGTGTGTGTGTGTGTGTGTGTAAGTGTGGGTGGTAGTATTTCCATGTAGCCGGAACATCAGGTATGATTGTAAGGAAGCTCCAAAGCAGCATGAAATAATTGGGTAAATACCAGGTAGTGCTACAGATGCGGCGTGAGATGCAAGAAATTTAACACAGTGAATTTGGTGAGAAAATAAATGCTCCTATAATAGCGGGCTTGCTTTGGATGTCTTGAAAAGATGTCTCATTCTGTAGGTGATATTGCGCCATAGAAGATTTTAATCAATGAAGGGAACATTGATGTTGTAGAAAGATGACTGACCGTGTGTTGAGATTGTAAGAGAAGGATGGGGGAAGCACAAATGTAGTTATAAGGCCATCATCATTCTCTTAGTGAGAGGGAAGGTGATGCTTTGTTTTATAAACACCCTTAATATTTCTTAGAAGGGCTTCCCTGGTGGCGCAGTGGTTAAGAATCCGCCTGCCAGTGCAGGGGACACGGGTTCGAGCCCTGGTCTGGGAAGATCCCACATGCAGTGGAGCAACTAAGCCCGCAAGCCACAACTACTGAGCCTGTGTGCCACAACTACTGAAGCCCATGCGCCTACAGCCCATGCTCTGCAGCAAGAGAAGCCACCGCAATGAGAAGACTGCGCACCGCAACAAAGAGTAGCCCCAGCTCGCCACAACTAGAGAAAGCCCATGCACAGCAACGAAGACCCAATGCAGCCACAAATAAATAGAAATAAAATAAATAAATTTATTTTAAAAATATTTCTTAGAAAACACACCATATAAACAATTGAGGGGAAAATATTTAACTGTAACATGAAAAAAAATTGCCTAAAATGGAGAGAAATATGGTTCTAATGGAGGAAGTTTGTACAGAAAGGATGCCTTTTTTCAATATGAAAAGTAAATAGAATTGAGGAATATAGCATGGGGGCTAACAGGCATTGCAACTAAAGAAAATAAAGGTCTTGGCTCAGAATTTCTAGATAATTGGCTGTAGTGTTTCTGTATCAGGGAAAATTTCAGATCTTGATGAGATATGCAACCACTCTAGGGCAGTTTTGGCCAATGAAATAGGTGCAGCATATTACCATGATGATTTCATGGTCAGAACTACAGAAGACAATTCATCCACGACAGTGATCATTAGGATTATAGGCATGACGGTAACTTTGCAATCATGTGATAACTACGGTATTCAGTGACATACAAAGAAGCTCTGAACAAACAGTTTGTCCAGCGTACCTAGTATTTGACCTAGTATGAGACTCAGCATCTTCACCATCATCATCGTCATTAACATTATCACCATAAATTAAATTCTAAGCACTTATACTCATTTGACCCTACACCACTGTACTTGCACGTGCACACTCTCTCCCCGCCCCCCCTTTCTGTCTCTGTCTCTTGTCTCTCTCAAGCCACAAGGAAACATGGTATTACAGGATCTAGGTTACTAGCTGCAGTAAATTTCTGCGTCCTTACCCAGTCTGAATTTGGAGCCCATGCTGAATTCACATATTTGAAGATAATTCAAGAGAAGTTGAGATGAGGCCTTTTGCTGTATAATTCTGGAGGGTGGGATTAGGGCAATGAAAAGAAATTCCAAGCAGATGCATTTGGGCTCAGTACAAGAAATATACCATCAAGAATCTATGTTGGCCCCCAAATAAGAAACTCCCTGGAGGTTACCCAGCTAAGAGCAGAGACTCACTATGGGAAGTGAGGAGGGCTGGGTGGGTACCAAGCACAGTAACTCATCTAGTCCTTATGGTGACGCTGTAGAGAGGTTCTATTACTATTATTCTTATTTTACACACGAAGAAAATGAGGCACTAACAGGTTAAGTAACTGACTTCATGCCAAAAGCTAAGACAGGGAGGAGCTGGGATTGAACCCCGGGTGGTCAAATTCAGAGCCAGCCTCCGTCTGGAGATGCTTCGAGCATCAGAACATATGGTTGAACTAACTACGTTTCACCTTCCCTTCTGACCTTGAAATTTGACGATCATACGCACTCAGCTGGTTGACACATTCCTATAAAATACACACGCACGGCGTCTCCTTGATGTTACCCTGCCTGTCACATCTGGAAATTTTTGAGAAAAAAAAAAAACACAAAAACCCTCTCTGAAGGTCACGCCTGGGCAAGTGCTCTAATGTGAAAGGAATTGAAATCCTAATTTGAAGAAATGCTCCATTTGCATCTACATGCAGCCTTATGATTTATGACAGGGAGACTTTTCAGCTCAAATAGAAATTTTTCCAGTGTGAGTGACTTTTCACTTTCCAATTTCAACAGGAGCTTGGAAATCAAAATTTTAAAAATTAAAACATATTTTGATTTATATTAGGGTAATTAAAGATAACATCTCTAAAGTTTTCTCATTGGACATACTAGTTATCTTTTATTGTAATCACACTGTCAGAGATAAATGAAGTCTTTAAAATGACAAAGCAGAAAAAAATAAGACCCACCAAATGGTATATTTGTACGTGCAGTAGTTGGCCATCGCAAGAATACCTTTAAGTACTAATAGACCACTTAGTAACTTAGAGAATCTCATCGACACAGGAGGTGGTTGTTTTGAAACTTGGTAAAGCTTGGTAGCATTTGATCCCCATTACGTAACTTTCAAAATCCTCTTTTTCTTTCTTTTTCCTCAGTTGTTGTATATAGAAATATCACTAATATAGAGGGACGCAGTCAATAAATTGTTACCTCCACCACTATATATTGCAGCAACATACGTAATAATTCAGGAATAGAATCATGATATGTATTTTTAACTTATTCTTCAAGCAGAATTTTATCTGAATATAATAAATATCAGATATTTTGCCATTTTCATGGAATAACGTATTTTTTATCTCCTTCTCCCCAGAGTGAGCAGAGAATAGCAGGTGTGGTTATTGAAATGAAGGCAGTGAGATAGCGATGGGAAAGATAGCGCACAGCGTGGTTCATCTAAATAGGTTAGGAAATTTCATTTCCACTATATAATAACTCCTAAAGAGGCATCTTTCTATTTCAGATGAAAACTCTCACTCTCATAAATCATCAAGCTGCATGCAGATGCCAATGGAGCATTCCTTCAAATTAGGGTTTCAGTTCCTTTCATACGAAACGGAAGTTTTATGGTTTTATTTCCATAGGTCAGCAGAACTTGTCAGACTTAGTTATAATCAGTGTTAACATAGCCACTTCTGTCACGTTCTTCCAAACTGTGCAGTTTTACATGAATAAAATAGGAGTTTAACAGACAACTGACAGATACCTGATTTCAACCAGGTCGCTACAATATAAAGATGATTAAATAGTAACCTGGGAAGAAGCCTAAATAGGAAATGATGCCTAATAGACACAGGTGTCTGTATTTTTTTCATTAGAAATTTCAAAATTCTGATCATGTTTTTCTTACCAAGATTTTCCCCAAATGCTCTTCTTCTTCTTGGTAATTCCGCAGAATTTACCCTCAGTGTTCTCATGCAGTGGAATCTTAGGAGCTGGATCTCTTTGCAGCTCAAGTAATTACTTAAGAGTTAAGTGGACATTCCAAAGAAGTCAGTGGAGTATAAGTCACAAGGTTTCCATGGGAGGGATGTTGCTGCCCCATATGCTGTATAGTTACTAGTGCATTTGAAAATTATTAAGCTATCTCACAAGATTTTACCCATCTTAAAATATCTGCTGGTATGGAATTTGCTATGTTTGTGCTCCTTTCCAAACTTCAGGTTAAATGATATAGAGAGTAGGAAGGGGCAAGAAATTCCAAATGGCATATCTTCCGGAGAAAAATTTGTGCTACATGCTTGAAATGATAATTGGGTAACTAGTGGTAGCCAGAAAATCGCTAACCAGTTCACATTCTTTTGCGTGTGAATATGGCTAAAATTTAGTGTTTCATCTGCATCAATCCAATCTCAAATTCCATTTTCAACAGCAAGTCTCATGTGTTTGTAAATATCTCTGACACTAATAAATGATATAATAAAAGTGACCAGGAATTATTAATTATAACTGCATAATATCATAAAAGAGACTATTTATTGTGGGTTGTCAAGTTATTTTACAATATATATTTTAGATGCCTAGAACATTTTATATATATATACACACACACACACATACATGAATCATTATATAGTTGTGTTATATGTGTGCGTATATAACACACATACATATAACACAGCTATATAATGATTTCCCCATTTAAGGATCCGTGTTAGCACATAAAAGCAAAATATTTACACTGAGATGGGAAACGATACTGAAACGATTTCAACAAAAGGTGATTCACAGCCCTGTATCAATAGCCGTATGAATCCAAAAGCCCTACTGCCAGCAGCTTTATATTGTCTCTCGCTGAGTTTCCAGATGCATGTCGGGTGAGAGGAAATTGAGCTTTACTGTGGCAGTTAGCTTTTTCCGTAGGTTAATTTTTCAGTAGTCAGAAGTATGTATGCTTAGCACGAAATTCACTTTCCTGTGTGGCGGAGGGATGGTGTTTCTTGGGTTCTTTGGTAGTTGGCCGTTTGGTGTAGAGCACCAGCTGGCAAACGAGTCAAGATCATTTGTTTCCTTTCTTGACCTGTTGCCTGAATACTGAATGCAAAAGAGATGCTTTTTAAATGTTATTATTAAATAGAATCTTGGGTCCTAGCCCAGAAATGTATTAATGGTTATTGAGATATCAGATCACAACATAGTGTGGGGTTAGAGTCCCAAAGAACAGGTGTCTATTTTCTCTTTCTTGTGGTCGCGATTGTTGTTATTAAATCCACCTATAGGTTATGTCTTAGATCAGGAAAAAGCAGACTAGAAGGGAAGAATTTTTGTATAATTTTATGATGATACTATACAGATTTGGGCAAAGTGTATCAGAACAGAAATTTTTAAACGCCTTATTTTAAATGTCTTCTAATGCTTCAGGAAATTGTGAGAATGAGATTAGAGACTGGGCTATTGGAATCAACACACTTGCAGTCCTTGAGTTAGAACTTTGTGTGGCTTAAGTTGAAATTATGTGCGGCTGCATTGTAGAGAAGAGCTGCATCCGTCACCATCATCAGATGTTGATCAGGCCACTGTACCCCTCCAAGGTTTGTGCCCTCGCTTGTAACCAAGGTATCAGTCATACCAATCTTCCGTGGTAAATGGAAGAGCCTGGTGCTCGTGCTTATGCATGAGGAGCAATTAGCCTATTTCCTGGCACATGGTATGGGATAGTGCACTTCCAGGCACACATAGATAATGTCTTCGAAACTTGAAAAAAGCATCTTAACTGGCATGCGTCAGGCATTGTGGTAAGCATTTATATATATATATATATATATATATATATATATATATATATATATATATGTATGTATTCATTTAATCCAAACAATCCCGTAAAAAAAAAAAATATATATATATATATATATATATATTTAAATCTACAAAATGTTAAATAACATGTCCAAAGCCCTATAGCTATTAGGCAGCAGATCTGGGATTCAGATGTTCACTGATTTCCAAACTCTGCTCAATCAATGTGTTCTTTGAGCTAATCATTATAAATATCATCTATGGGGACATATGTAAATGTATAAATATGCATCATATATAGAAGAAATATAAAGTATTTGTGAATTGATTTCCATTTATAATATTCTTATAGTATATAGAAATATAAATATAGATAGATAAATATCCCATATAAAGGCATAAGGGCAATTGCATGTGTATACATATATGTGTGTGTACATATATATGTAGATTGCTTTATTTTCCCTCGATTGTTTCTATAGCAGAGTTTGTAATTACAGTGTTTCCCAGATTCTGGTGCTCACTTTCTTGGAAACCATACTGGAATGTTGGAAAGGTCACTGGGATAAGAGTTAGAGGACAGAGGCCTGTTTCAGATTGTAGCTTTTGAAATGAGGGACTGAGATCTAAGGACCATTCAAGGTCTAAGATGGACTGATCCTTTGAAGGTATTAAAGATTTCCTAGTATTGTCCTGAGAGAGGAAGGGAAACGAGTGTCTACAGACATTTCAAGAAACATTACCATCTGCCATGACTTTTACAACAATTCAAAGAGAACAATAACAACCTCAAAATTCCTGATCAAAGCTGTGGCTGAATTTATGAATTTGATTTTCATGCAAATTCAGCTCTGAACATGAAGTGAGTCGTGAAATGGAATTTGAAGGGGTCGTGCTCCCGTTCATGACTAACGTCAACATCCATCTGCCCAACTCCCTCTCCAGCCCCCGATCCTTGCACAAGACCATTCGGGCTGATGTTTATCAGATGTTGTAAAATGGAGTTAATCATTTGAGAATAGAAAAACGAAGTTGTTTTTAGACTGGTAATGAAACTCCCGTTCGTTTTAGAGACTTTTTCCCCCATCGGGAACATTAAAATATTACAAAATCTTACCTATTAAAAACTGTATGTAAATATATATATTTGAATTTGTGTAGAGAAGTCTATAGAGAGAATCGGTAAAAATTCTGATTTTCTGCAAAAATGATCATAAAAATTTATGAAAAATAATTAAATAGGGGTAAGAGGGAAGCTACATTAATATAGAAATTTAACACCTTTCATTCCAATAAAAAGATGACCAAGCAGAAAACATCTATAGCATATATGGTTGTGATATTATCCATAACTTTAATATATGGAACTTTTCATGATTTAGGAAAACTGAGTTTTCAGGGGGAGTGAATGATTTATACATTTTAAATGAACCACTTAACCATATTAATAATTTTCACATCATATATCCAAAGGATTAGTCTCCAGCGTTTTCTTCTCGCCTAGGTAAACATAACTTGAAAGAACATAATTCATGCTATAATTTACATGACTTGTTAAGTTGTTATTTCTGATTTGTATTGTTACCAAGCAGAGGTTTGGCTGCTCAAAAGCCAATACTTGAGAGACATGTGTTGATAGGAAAGGAAAGTGTGCTTTATTCTGGAGGATGGCAACCTGGGGAGAAGGTGGACTTGTGTCCAAGAACCAATTCTGAAGATGCTGCTCATGAAAGTGTTTTAAAGGGAGAAAGGGGAAATTAATCACAGTTAACCATTTGGGGAGGGGATCAAAGTCTTTGTTATCTTCCACTGTGTGCAGACTTTCTTCTGATTGGTTAGTGGTGAGGTAACAAGATGAAGTTCCAGGACTCTTGTGCTCAGCCTGGAGTTACCATCCTCCACCTGGGTGGGGGCCTTAGTTCCTGCAGGAGAGCTCAGAGGTATTGTTATGTTTATCCCTTGAGGAGGAACTAGGACCCTGCTTTATTCCTGCACTGTTGCTTCTCATTGCTTTCCCTTTGTTTCCCTCCCTTCTCTGACAAGCAACTGTTTGAATCTGCCATTTGGAACTCAGGGAAGGTCATGGCGGCTGAATGAAGCCTACAAGTGAGAAATGGGAGACACAGAAAGGATTTGTACCTGGGAGGGCCCCAAAGGGTCCTGCCCAGTTTCAATATTTTACCATATACTTTGTGATGGAGGAGTTTCAAGCGATATAGCATTTATTCTGAAAGTTGATTTTGAGTTTACAAGCTAAGAAGGTAATACCAATTTATTACTGTGTGTTATTACAAACAGACTATGTCCTATGTACTGGCTTTGATAGTTTTTACTCATGAATGCCTGTTATTATATTTCTCAAAAAATATGTGTACAAGTAATTCCAAAGTTCTAGAACTGAAATCAGTGTTCTAGCTCTCTCCGCTAGACACCTGAGATAAAAATACCAACCCTGAGTATTTGTAAAGTAATCTCACAATTATAAAGGGAGCAGTCATGTTTTAAATATGATTTCTAAAGTACGGATTCTTATAGCTCCTCTTTTTTCCCCCACTCAAACAGAATTGTGTTTCTATTCCTGTCAACCCAACAATGAGAATAGAACTTGTAATGTTGTATTTCTAGACTTTGTTTATGTTTTTCAATTTCTTTCTTTACCATAGTTGTATTAACGTTATTTAATCATAGGCCTGGATGTTTACTTTTCTAACAACAGGATATTATTTATTCAGAACACATATTTTTCGTATTAGCCTAGGCTTTCTGAAATTCTAGTGTGTCAGTTGAATGTATAATTAGGCATTTTTCTAAATACACAATAATTACCCAGCAGAAAATTCTGCCATTTCTATTTCTTAGCTTTAACATACCCAGAGTGGTTAGTAATTCAAAAATCTTGATCATTTGGTATTTAAGGTTAGCTTTATATTGGGGCATAATGTTCACAAAGAAAAATGCACAAGTTAGAACTATACAATTCAGTGAATTTTCACAAAAGTGAAGCCATGCAGGTAGCTGCCACAGAGCATTACCAGTCTAATTCTTTACAGTGATTACTCATCCACGTGTAACCTCCATTCTGACTTCTACCACTGATCAGCTTTACTTCTTTTATTAGCATTAAATGAATGGAATTATAAAGAAAAGGCTCTTTTGTTTTTGGTTTGTTTCACTCAACATGATATTTCTGAGAGGTATTCATGTTGTTACATATAACATGACTTGATTTTCTCTCCTTGCTCTGTAGTACTGCATCACATGAATATACAAGAGAGATACAGCCATTCTATCATTGATAGAGTAGGATGTTTATAATGGGGTTTAAGCAGCTGAATGATATACCTGGTTCACATATAAAATTTGGATCTATGTGATATGTGAGAAAATGGACTGGAATGAAGCACATTATGGCTGGCCAGAACAGTTGTAAGAGATGAGGACAACTTGATTGAATGTTGCATTGGGGAGGAATCAGGTGATTGAAGAATACATTAGATATCAATCACAAGGTTTTTCTGATTAGTTGGGTGTAGGACTTGAGAGTAAGGGAACTGTGAAGACTGACTATGATTTTTTTCTTTTGTTTTTGAATGACTTTATTGGGGTATGGTTGACATACAAGCTGTACATATTTAATGTATACAACTTAATGAGTTTGGAGATAGTTAAATATTCATGAAACCATCACCACAGTTGCTCCAAAAAAAAGTGCAACTCAAAATCTTTTTTTTTTCTTTAATTTGAACAACTGAGTGGGTGGAAATTCTTTTTATTGAGATGAATGTCAGAAGGTGTGGGTCCTGGGCATGTTATTTCTGAGCTACCTGTGAACCATTCATATCTGATTGTTGAGTAGGCATTTGGCTAAATGAGTGTGGAGATCATCAGGGCTGGAAATGGAAATTGGGAACTGTTGATATATGAGTAGTATTTAAAACAGTGGGAATGGTCATGATCATCTAGGAATGGAATAAAGAGTAGAAAGAGAAGATCTTAGACTGAGTCTTAAAAGAAAACTCAGTATTTAAAAGATCAGATAAAAGGGAAAATTGAAACAAAGACAGAAGTATTTCAGCTTTAGGAGAAATGTTGTTGAACCCAAGTTTATGTGCCTGATGCACAGTGAGGCCAAACAAACTGAAACTCTGGAGTTTGGAGCAAAGAAAGGTTTATTACAAGGGCCAAACAAGGAGTATGGGAGCTTATACTCAAAAGACCCAAACTCCCCAATGATTTTTAGGGAAGAGTTTTTAAAGGCAAATTTTGGGGAGAGGGCTTCTGGATGTATACCTTTCTTCTGATTGGTTGGTGGTGAGGTAAATGGGTGCTGTTTCAAGAATCTGAATCATCAGCCTTCTGGTTCCAACCAGTCTGGGCTCCAGTCCTTGTGTTCAGCCTGAAGTTACCATCCTCCACCTGGGTGGGGGCCTTAGTTCCTGTAGAAGAACTCAAAGATATGTATCAGAAAAACTCAAAGATATGTATCAAAGGGATTTATATATATATCCCTTGAGGAGGAACTAGGACTCTGCTTTATCACTGCACTATTGTTTCTTGACTGCTCTTCCTTTGTTTTTGCATTCCCTCACTTCCCTAATTAGTAACTGTTTGAATCTTCCCTTTGGAACTCAGGGAAGGGCCTACAAGCAAGGAACACAGGACACAGAAAGGGTTTTGTACCTGGGAGGGACCTGCAATGTCCTGTTTGGTTTCAATCCCCCACTTTTCTTTGATACTCCTCAATCTTGAGAGGGAACAGGTGCAGGACAAGAAAGAGAATAAAGTTTTGGATAGAGAGGTTCACCATAAACTCCACAGAGGAACTTGGTTTTAGGGGGACTTGGTTTCAGAAACAGTGGTTAAGGTGATAATGTAATAGCCAAGAGAGGAGAAAAGTTGGAGGAGGAGGTTGCGGGTAACTGAATCAAATACTTCTGAGATGTCTGGTAGGATAAGGACTAAAACATGCCCATTGGATTTTGAAAAAATGGGTGTCTGAATTTGGCAGACAGATTGGAGTGGGATGCAAACATTGAGAAAATGGAGACCAGTTTGTGTATATGACTCTTTGAGAAACTATGAATAAAGGGAAGTAGAGGATAGAATGATAACTGGTGGGGTGTGGGCTTAAAAGATTTCTTTTAAGGTTAGAATTAAGTGCATTGGGATGTTGATGGTAATGATTAAGTTGAAAAAAAGATACAAGATAGTGAACAGATGAGGGACCCAAAACCTGAAAGAACTTGCTCTTCAACTTTCATCATCTGAAGGAGCCCCAGAACCAGCTTCCAAGTGGCTCCATAGAGCTATGAGGTTGAACTTTCCCCAAGGCGTGGCTTAAAGTCTCCCAGGGTAACTGCCTCATCACCTACACTCCCTATCGTCACCTGAGAGAGCAGTGACACAGAGACTAGTCAACCTACAAGCAGAGCATTTGCACTCACAGTGCTAGGAGAGTAATTAATGACCCCTTCCTTCTCACGTCATATCTTCCCTTACCCCAAGGAGGAGCAAGTGCCCAAAATGTCCCAATTATCCATCACACATCATGCCAGTGATGAACTCTGTTTCAATACTTATCCTTCAAATCTCATATGAGAGACAATTTCTTTTAGCAACATTTCTCTGACTGCCTAAACTGGGTTCCTCCTCCAGGGCCTCACAGCATCTTGTGGCCTTCAGTGTAGTATATGTTAAGACTGGGTCTTACCTGTATTCTTCTCTGGACTGAAAGAGCTCAGAGACAAAGTACTGTGTCTTGTTCCTCCACGTATCCAGTGTTGATTCAAAAATATTTATTAAACATATCTTTGGGCGTCCCTGGTGGCGCAGTGGTTGAGAGTCCGCCTGCCGATGCAGGGGACACGGGTTCGTGCCCCAGTCCAGGAAGATCCCACATGCCGCGGAGCGGCTGGACCCGTGAGCCATGGCCGCTGAGCCTGCACATCCGGAGCCTGTGCTCCACAACGGGAGAGGCCACAACAGTGCGAGGCCCACGTACCGCAAAACAAACAAACATCTCTTTAAGTTCTTACTGCACTTTGTAACGGCTAACCCACAGATGGTTCTACCAGAAAATTTGTTGAATGAATGAATGAATGCATGAATGAGTGAAGTCTAGTAGAAGGAGTAACGTTTGGTGGCAATTACACATCTAGTGTACATTCTTTACCTTGAACTCTGATATTGATGTGCTGTGAAAAGTGTTTTATCATATAGTTACTTTAAAAAATTACTCCGTTTACAAAACTTTGAGTCTATAATGAGATTTTATGAATATTTAAAACACGGTATTTATTAAATCTTTCAAACACTTAAAGGCATTATTTTGTATAACAAGCTAATTTTCTCTAAGCTCACATGATATGCCAACATAAACATCATGCAAGAATAATTCTAAGAAATTTTAAATTTAATATCCATTTAAAAAAGAAAATTCACTGACCAACTTAGGGTTTCCACCAGACATGTACTAGGATGGAGGAACTGTCTTAAGACATTAACTAAAGATTCAACTAGAATTGCTAAAGACCGTATTTGCTGTTGTATGTATAGAAACCATTCATCGTGGTCATACAATAATCCAATTAAGCACCTAGAAAGTATTTTTTCTATTTTCTGGCATTAGGATATAATGTATGACCAAAAAAAAAAAAAAAAACAAAATCCAAAGTAGATGTCTGGAGTCATACATTTACTGTATTATAAATAACACATGCAAATATATTGGAGCTGCACTGTGTTCACCACTATCGTCTTCTTTCCTTCCTAAGTAGTAAAAATTCCACACAATCCTCCTTCCCCATTGTACAGAAGAGGGTCCAAGCAGATGGCAGGGTTGGTTACATTATGAAATGTTTTCCCTGAACTTTACCTCCAGTTGTGCGTGGTTTGAGAACAGAAACCATGTTTAATTCATGTTTTCCACCCAGAATTTAGAATAACATTTGGCCTTTAGGAGAAGCACAATATGTTTTTTTAAATGAATGAGTGAATAAAGAAATACAGGAAGCTCTTCCAGCATCAATACATGAGCACTAGTTTGAATGGTAAAGTCATGAGTTAGGGCCCAGAACTGTCACCAGAGCTTTAGTGCCACATGGGCTTTAGGACATTCCACTGAAAGAGAGTGTATGAAATTTAAATGTATTTCCCTGCCCAAGGGGACTTCTGGTTTCCAGTTCAGCATGTAAGGAGCTTGGAAGTTGCCACTGCCTCCTAACAGTCAGCAGAAAGCTGAGTAGCCTGACAGCAGCTCATCCTGGATCTGAAGAGAGGGAAGGGCACAGGGAGAACCTCTGCCTCCAAGGTTGCACAGGCCAAGAGGCAAATACAGGGGGTCTCAGTTTCCCAGGGCAGAGACTCAGGAGCAGACAGCACCTCGGGAACCAGTGCTAGGGTAGGAAAACCTGACCTGTGATTGAATTGCCAGTGATTCAGTGTGGACAAATCTGAGAGCTGAAAACGCCAGGGGGACCTATTCATGGTGGTGGTGGACCCACAATATTATGAGATTTCCCTCCGGGAACTCGACCAGTTTCCCCTAGTAGACATGGGGGGAAATAGCCCCAGGCTTTTGAGAGGGGAAGAGACAAGGAATCATTTTGAAATCTGCCCAGACACTTCCTTCTTCTTAACAAGGCCTGCCCTTAGGAGAAGTTAGTTAACCAGAGCCTAACCTGCTGGGTATTATCAGAGCCTGACTGACCTCAGAAAGAGTCAACTCTAGGTACCTTTAGGCTTCCAAATGGGAGAAGGGAAAAAAGCAGCCCTAGCCCACTTGAGTCATCATGTCTCACCCAAGGCGGGGAGAAAACCACAGAGGAACACTTGGGAAGTTCACATCCAGAGGCACAGCTCAAAGACTGAGCCCTACATCACAGGATTATGGAGCACCCCTCTCCCCTCACACCTCACCACCACGTGACTAAAGGCCTATTTCCTGCAGTTCCTTTTACCTGGTGCGTCATGTCTGGCTATCAAAAAAAAAAAAAATTACAAAGCATAACAAAAGGCCAAAAACACAATTTGAACACAAAGCAGATATCAGAATCAGACATGGTAGGGATGCTAGATTATCAGACCAGGAATTTTAAAGAATTCTCGGTGGAAGGAAGGTGAAGAGCTAGTAGGTTACTGTGAAAATCAGTGACAGATGGTGTTGGACCAAAAAGGTAGTCATGGAAGTGCTGACAAGTGGTAGGAATCTGAACATATTTTGAATGTACAGCTGAGCAGTTCTCTTGATGGAATTGTTGTGATTTGTTACAAAACAAACAATAGGATAATTACAAGTTTTTGACCAAGCCACAGAAAGAATGGAATTACCATTAACTAAGATGGGAAATACTGCAAGAAACCAGGTTTTGTGTTAAAGCTTAGATAACGGTAAAATTTATACCCTTTATCACTTAGGTAACTATGTAGGTGGTTTAATATGTGGAAGTCATATTCATTTATGAAGTTTTTCAATGTCTTACAAAACGTATTTAATTAGAAGACTATCTCCACCAATAATATTTGTGTGTGCGTGCCAGTGAAACACGCACACATGCGCACACACGCACGCAACAAGAAAAAGCATTTAGAATTAGAGAAGTTCTAGATTTCACTTCAAATAACAGATGACTACTCCCTTGCTTTTTTTTTTTTTTTTTTTTTTGCGGTACATGGGCCTCTCACTGCTGTGGCCTCTCCCGTCGCGGAGCACAGGCTCCGGACGCGCAGGCTCAGAGGCCACGGCTCACGGGCCCAGCTGCTCCGCGGCATGTGGGATCTTCCCGGACCGGGGCACGAACCCGTGTCCCCTGCATCGGCAGGCGGACTCTCAGCCACTGCGCCACCAGGGAAGTCCGTCCCTTGCTTTGATTTTTGCCACACACACCGTGGTGCTTGGTATGTCCTGACGTTCAGATTCTTCTAACTTATGACATTAAAGCCCTGAATAAACAAATGCCAGAAATAAATATTCTCCTCCCTTAACCTTTTGCTCTTGGCTTGAGTTCTTTAAAAGAAAACAACAGAGCTGCAAGTAGCAGCTGCATTCTGGCGGGGGAGCTACCAACACACCTGACACAGAGGATACCTGGTTAGGAGAGAGGGGTTCTTGCTCCGGCGGTTTTGCAGGGAGAGCCCAAAACACCCCCGCCCCCCCCCCCCCGGCCCACACCTAAGCTCAGGCCTCCACATCATGGGTCTGGGAGGAAGGGCGTGGCTCTCTGCCTTCCCATACGAGGGCTCAATAATCAAAGTCCAGGTATCTTGGACAATTTACCCCCAATTTTTCCCTTGCATTAAGAGACGGAGTAAGGCAAAACCGTTCTCAAATATGGTCACTGGAAACCTCTGGTTCAGTGTATTCTACTCTCCATTGTGCGTCCTCTAATTCCTTTTCTGTCTTTACCAATTACAATTGTTTGTGGTGTTATGGAATCAATAGACTGTGAAATGAGAAGTGGGAATGTTGTCATTCAGTGCCTTGGGTACAAATAATAGATTGTTTTTTTTAATTTTTGTTGGAGTATAGCTGCTTTACAATGTTGCGTCAGTTTCTGCTGTACAGCAAAGTGAATCAGCTATACGTATACATATATCCCCTCTTTTTTGGATTTCCTTCCCATTTAGGTCACCGCAGAGCATTGTGTAGAGTTCCCTGTGCTATACAGTAGGTTCTCATTAGTTATCTATTTTATACATAGTATCAATAGTGTATGTATGTCATTCCCCGTCTCCCGATTCATCCCACCCCCCTTTCCCCCCTTGGTGTCCATACATTTGTTCTCTACATCTGTGTCTAACGCATATGGTATATGCATTAATATACGATATTTATTTTTCTCTTTCTGACTTACTTCACTCTGTATGACAGACTTATAGTATGAATACTTTATTTAAAGTTGTATGGATAACCTCCAGATCTGAAACAAAACCTCCATAACTGAAACAAAAAATAGTTAAAGTCAGCGGGTCTGAGGGCAAGAAATTACAAGTTAGATGAGTTTTGCTTTACATGATAAGTCCTATTTATTTTTTTTTTAGATGCACATAGATTGCTTTAATGGGTATAAGTTTTTAAGTAAATAAAAGGAGACTTTTCAATTTGATAATTTCAATTAAATGAGTACCCCAAGCTATGAATAGCTAGTTGTAGTCATAGCTCCATATAAAATCAGGAACATAAAGAGTTAACTCTCATAGTGAGAGTCAACAGACAATTAACAACTGCAAAAAGACCTACCTCGTCCCCTTTAATGGAAATGTCTATATGCAATTATCTACTCCTCCTTGATCCTTCATTCTTAGAGGTTAAACTAAGACTAATAGGTCAATACATGTCTGTAGATTGAAAAAGAAAAAACTGAAAGGCTCTGAAGCTAAGATTCAATCCTCATTAGAGACACACTGAGAGGCCAATTTGATTTTGGAAAGCACAGGAAATTTTTGTTCCATCACAAAGTGTATCTTTATACACTGATGCGTTTAAGACCATGCTGTTTGTAATACGCTAGCATCTTTTTCACCAAAAATATAAAGTTCAGATTTTTGTGTCAACTCTATTGCCAAACTTACTATCCAGTGTGATAGACTGCAGAAGTGATCTTTCTGGAAGGATTTATAAGGATAGTTGTCATTTTAAAGTTACCCAGATTCTGAACAGTTCTCTCAAATTTGTGGCAGGCCCACTTGCGTGCGTGAGTCTTGGTGGCGGGGAGGGACCTCCTAACACGCAAGAGGTCAAGTTAAGCCTCTTGTGGTGGGAAGGGCACGGGCGTGGATTACTGGGCTCCATCAATCAAATGCTCCCACCTAAGATTTGAGGAAGGTAAGTAAGTACAGGGACAGTAGAAACATTGACATCACTAATTATTTATTTAGTGGACGGGGTGTCAGAACACAAGCTGTGGGCTTGATGGTGTTTCCCACTGCCTGTCCCCCTTTCAGTTCCTGCTAGTTTACTGAGCCTTATTTTCCCACCTCCGAGGCATGGTTTGCACATATCCTTCCAATGCAGTCTTTTTCTACTTAAGTTATTCAGAGTTGAGTTCTTTTGTTTGCAACCAAAAAGTTTTATTGATAAAACAACAACAGGACGAGATACTATATAGCACAGTGGACTTATGCACATGCAAGTTCATGATCAGAAAATGGACCCAACAAATATTAGCTACAGCTTGTGTTTTGCAAGATAAGTAATAGTAGTGTTAGAGCAAAAAGCTAAAAATTATAATTAAAGGGATACACTACTACTTTTTAAAGGAACTAGGAAGCACTTAAAAAGGCTCACCATTCACTCCATGGCCTTGGGCCTGCATAAGGGTTTGTGAAGTCCAGAGGAGGTGGATTCCCTGTCCATGAGAAATGTAAGAAAGTTGAGAGAAGCACTGTTCACTTCTTCCTTTTCACTACTGAAGTTAGTACTACACAGAGCAGCCCTGAACAATAGAAATACAATGTAAGCCACATATATAATTAAAAATTTTTGGTAACCACATTTAAACTAAAAAGAAACAGGTGAGATTGACTTGAATATGTATAGTCATCCTTGGTATCGGTAGGGTATTTGTCCTAGGACCCCCCACCCCCACCCCTAACCCAATGCCCAAATCCAGGGATGCTCAAATCCCTTACATAAAGTGGCATAGTACAGTCAGCCCTCTGTATCTGCAAGTTCCACATCCACAGATTCGGGGTCAACTGTATTTTATTTAACCCAAGATATCCACAATGTTACTTCAATATGTAATAAACATGTAACATTTATTAATGAGATTTTACATTCTTTTAAACTCATTAAGTGTTCAAAATTCAGTGTGTATTTTCCATTTATAGCCCATCTGATTTAGATTAGCCACATTTCATACCCTCAGGAGACAAATGCAGAGGCTACCACGCTGGATAGCACAAATGGAGCCACGAAAGGAAATGACGAGACCGCTTGCTTTCAGATACTCTCAGTTTTCATGTTTTAAGAGACTGATGGCTGGGTTCAGGAGAGAATCACTCAGTGGCTTTTCAAGTCTTCTCAAACTACCAGCACAGAAAAAGTTGTACAGAGCCTATTACTTTAAATGAACACCAGCTATGAGGAATGTGGGGTCACCACTCTGCCAGCATTCTCTCTGCCTAAATTCCATCCATGGCCTGCGAAAAAGCCCTGTTTCTTAACATTTGCTGGAAATTCTTTTCACTCTCATGCAGATCAGTGACTTGTTCATTTCATTTTCTTTGTGTATCATTCAGAGTGGTGGAAAGACAGGGAAAAGTCTGAACAAAAATGTTTGAATAAATTCTTTGGTACAATTTAATCACTCACTATATGGAAACGGCCAAAGAGACGTGTGTGTTCATATCTGCATGCAGTGTCTGTAAATGTATTATCTGTGGCCAAAGTTACAAACAGTGCAGACCATGGGGAGTGGCAAATTCATGACTGGTTAGTCAACTGCCATTGGGTGGCTCTCCAATCTCTTTCTGTTGTGTCGGCCGAAGGTTTTCTGTTAAAACGAGAGCTATGTAGATAACTCTCAGAGCTTTGTATTTACTTGGTAATATATGTATAAAACATGTGCTTTTTGAATTGTCTGTGGCCAGTGGGAAGCTAACTATTAGTTCAAACTATGCAGTACAGAGTCCTACAGAGTACAGACACTATCATTATCTCACTCAATGGTAGTTACTACCTGGCTGTATCTGTGCTCTGCTTCCTCTCACCTCTTCTCCTTCCCATCGGGGCATGTATGTAAGGAGACACAAGTGCACATATATAAATACCTGAGCATCAGCTGTGTAGACACAGATGCCTTTTGGTAGTTGCAGAAAAAGGTTTCATAATGAATAAATACCAATTTCAGGAAATGCACAAAATGTATGAGATCTAGTTTTTAAAGAAGTACCTTTAATTTTTTAAACTTTTTAATCCTTTAAAATTATTTTCAGCCTTATGAAGTATACTTAATGTGCAAAAAAGTGCACATTTTGATAAGTTATATCAAACATATATATACATACATACATATACATATATGTATATGTATACAAACATACATATACTCATTATACCATCACTACAACCAAGGTAGTGAACATAACCATCACGTCCAAAAGATTTTTTGTATTGCTTAGCTTTCGTGTGTGTGTGTGAGGCGGGGGGGGGGGCGGTTAAGAACACTTAACATGAGATCTAAACTTTTACAAATATGTTATTTATTGTTTCATGTATTCTTTCAACACATATTAACTGCTAAATTTGTTTCAGGCTTGAATCAAACATGCAGGATGCTGAGAATAAAATGATAAGACACACACAGTCTTACCCTTAGGAAAGCAGAATGTGCTTTATTAGCTAGGTGTATAAAATTAATAAAATCTGGGGCATAATATGAATTATACTGAGGAGTTTAGCCTTTGTTCAAAGGCTTTGGAAAGGATTTGAAGAATCTAGTTGACATAATCACCTGTTTATATAGGAGATATTGCTCAGGCTACAGGTGGAATGAAGGGAGGAAAGAGCAGTGAGGGTGAGGTGGTGGTTGAACCAGAAGGAAATTGATACATTCAAGAGGTGGGAGATATTGGTACCTGAATCAGGACCTGGGACTATGAATGAAAAGAACCAGAAGAGTTTTAGAAATATTGGGGACATGAACTGGCTTGACTTGGGGGTTCGATATAGGTAAGACAAGAAGAAAGAGATGAGAACTCTACAACAAATTAAATAATGCAGGTATTGAAGTGGAATACAAGGCTGGCTTCCACTTGTCAGTCAGTTTGATGTTTGTAGTATTATAATGAGTCAACAGATACCGTGTTCTGGTTTAGCATTTAATGAGGAAATAGGAGATAACACCTAATAGTAGGCAACTTTTCTCAGCCTTCACAGGTAAAAGGTTGGCTTTGAAACCTAATATATTTGTTAGCTACTGCTTAAAACAACATACATTTATTACCTCATGTTTTCTGTGTTATGAGTCCAGAAATGGCTTAGTTGGATCCTCCATTTAAATGCAGTCAATCTGTGAGCCATGGTGTCAGTCTCATCTGAGGCTCAACTGGGGAAGGCTCCCATTTCAAGCTCATGTGGTTGTTGGCAGAATTTAGTCCCTTTGCAAGTTATCATACTGAGGGTTGCAATTTTTGCTGGCTAGTGGACAGAGGCCACCTTCAGGTGCTTGTCACATGGTGCTCCCTGTGGGCCAGATCACAGCATGGCAGCTGGCTTCCTCAAAGGCTGAAAAGGAGGAAATGTCTTCTAGCAAGACAATTTTTGCAATCTTATGACATAGCCTGTCACCTTTGCTGATTCTAAAGTTTAGAAGGAAGTCACAAGTCTGGTCCACATCCAAGGAGAGGAGATGATGTATAAGTACCAGGAGGTGGGGACCATGCCGTCATGGAGAGATGAAGATAATTCCCATTCCTGTGAGATTATGTTTCTCCTACCTACTCTCAAGCATTTAAGAATAGAGTGATAGCTAACATGAAACAATGATATTTTGTATCTTTCTTGCCTTTACCTGCCTTATATGTTTCTTTTTGATATGTTAAACGCTTTGTTTGTAAACTTCAGCTAAGTCATTATCTAAACCTAGTTGATTCATAGAAAATACAACAACATTTTCCAAAGCAGTAAAAATTGTGCCCCGGAAGCTCTGGGGATGTCATTGTGAGCAAGGAGAATAGAAGTTTAGGAGAAAAAAAAAATCTGTCTTGGTGACAGGGCTTCTAGTAATTAAATTCATCTTCTTGAAGCCTCTTTCTATTCTAATACCCTTTGGTATAATCCCTGATGAGTATTCTGTGCATGCAGTAACACAAACAGGCATCAATTTGGAACAATTTGAATACTGACTGGCCAGAAATTTATAGAGGAGATCACAGAGCTGTTCTTACTGTTGGTTGTTCATCTTTTCTACTAAGCCTTATTGAGCAGAATCTGAGGGAAATAAAAACTCCTAAATACTTATGATGCCACAATCGCATCAGCAATGAACGTAGATCTATGTTTCGGTTCCACACATGTTTTGTCATTCATACAAATCATCTCTAACAACAACCATGTCAAAACCCAGTCAGCAATGGGGCAGAACATTTAGTCTTATGGGTGTTTTCCATTCCTCAGTCTTTACTGGTCATGTCCTAGCCTATTTAAGACTCACTTACAACAGAAAAGTTTACTCTCATTTTAATTCCAAAGTGTTTGAAATGCAGACTCAAGCACTTTGAATTCTTTTTCTTTCTTTTTATATCACACACACAAAAGAATTTAAGCACCCACGATGGTGTGGCATCTTGCTAGAATTGAGTATTCCAAGATAAATTAGAATGACTTTTGCCACCAAGAGGCATACAATCTGTTTTAAAAAGATAGCCATAAAAAATTCATCAAGTGTTGTAAGTGCTGTGATACTAATGATACCAAAAATAGTGATGCTAAAACTATTAACAACTAAGTGATAGGCTCTGTACAAGCTTGCTTTTTACATGGACTATCTAATTTTAAATTGATCACAACTCTATAAGGATGAGTCTATCTTATTAGTTTTCTACTGCTGCCATAACAAACTAACACAAAATTTTGCAGCTTAAAACAATACGCATTTACTTTATAGCTCTATAGTTCAGGGGTCCAGTGCAGGTTTTACTGGGCTGTGTTTCTCTCTGGAAACTCTATGGGAGAATGTATTTTCCTTTTTTTAATACATTCATACTATTGGCAGAATTCAGTTATATATGGTTGTGGGGCTGAGGTCCCCGGTGCCTTGCTGGCCATTGGCTGGGGCTCATTCTCTGTTTCTAGAGGCTGCCACATTCTTTGACTCATGGCCTCTTCCTCTGTCTTTAAAGCCAGTTAGAGATGGTCAAGTTCTCATCTTGTGTCTCTTTGACACACTCATCTGCCTGCTCTTCTACTTTGAGGAACCCGTGTGATTAGATTGGGTTCATTTTAATAATCCAGGATGATCCAGGTCTACTAGAGAATGGACTTGAGGATATGGGGAGGGGGAAGGGTAAGCTGTGACAAAGCGAGAGAGAAGCATGGACATATAAACACTACCAAATGTAAGGTAGATAGCTAGTGGGAAGCAGCCGCATAGCACAGGGAGATCAGCTCGGTGCTTTGTGACCACCTAGAGGGGTGGGATAGGGAGGGTGGGAGGGAGGGAGACGCAAGAGGGAAGAGATATGGGGATATATGTATATGTAGAGCTGATTCACTTTGTTATAAAGCAGAAACTAACACACCATTGTAAAGCAATTATACTCTAATAAAGATGTAAAAAAAAAAAATCCAGGATGATCTTCCATCTCAGAGTTCTTCGCCTTACTCTCATCTACCAAGTCCCTTTTGCAAAGTAAGATACCATGTTTATAGGAGATTAGGGTGTTGGAAACTATGGCCCCCACTGTTCTGCCTGACACATCCATCGTTATAGCCATTAAAGATGAGGAAAGTCACTTGCCAAGCTAGAGAGTGAAAAGGATTTGAACCCAGTCCATGTAATCTACTCCAAGTCAGTAATTAGAAATCCATACAGAGTAAAGACAGAGAGGTGAGACTCTAATGTGAGAAGATGCACATATTCATCAAATTTTGGTTATCACCATGTCTTTGCAGTAAATGTCCTAAAATCTAGACTGAAGAATATTTTCAACTAAGGGCACAGATTCATGCATGAGTGTATAAATACTAGTCAGATTTCTTCATTTATGTTTCCAAAAGTCTATCCTCTTGCCCTTGCTATTCTGCGTGTGCATGCAATAACCTTCCCATATATTGGGAATATCAGGTTTAAGTACAGTAGAAATTCTTTTAGGTAATTTCCACGAACCATTGTCCTGGAACTAACTGGAGTCCCCCTGTTTATTTTGTGCCTACCTGTTGGCTTGTAGCCATGGCATTGCTACTTTTGCCTGCCCTCACCTTTCTGTTTATACCAGCTGAAGTGCATGCTTGTCAAGAATCAGTTATATTCCTTTCAAAACTACTTTTGTCCCTTGTAGCTGTTACTCCCTTTATATGTTTTAATGAAATACCGAAAACAAAGCTGTTGAAATATAAGTTGAAAGTAGAGAAAGTTAGGGGTTCAATTTGAGCTAAATTAAAGGCTTTAGAAAGACTCAGTAAAGAAGAGTAGCTTTAAAATAGCTGTCAAATTAGGTGTTGATGAGGTAACTGTAAAAGATTGGGAAAATATTTAGACAGATTCTGCCCTCAGAATGATCCAAAAAATATGTTTAATTTCTCACTCAATTTGAAATAACCTCAAGCTAAGTTTCTAAAAAGATGCATTATGGGTGTGGATTGCGAGAAAATTACACAGAAGGACAGTCACTGGGTTATATTCACTCATTTCTCTTTGCAAACATGAGGAATAAATATATATTTATTTTTGAGTTTTAAGTTAAAAATATTGAAGTCTTATGGTTTTGATTCACTTTTTAGTTCCCTTCATTTTTATTAGCATATATAATTCACATTACCATCAAAGTCACCCTTTAAGGTATACAATTCAGTGATTTTAAGCATATTTATAAATCTGTCAACCATCACTACTAATTCTAGAACAACTAGGTACCATTTTACATTTTACCAGGAACATATCAAGATTCTAATTTGTCCACATTCTTGCCAACATTTGGTATTTTATGTCATTGTAGTTTTAATTTGACTAGTTTTTCTATTCATTTGGGGCATATTGATTTCTTCAACTGTTATTGTTGAAGTACCCCTCTTTTCAAATACGTAAGTTTTTTCTTCACATATACTGGCCTCTGTTGTTCCACAAAAAAGACTTGCTTCCTTGTCATCCTCCAAAGATGACCAATTAGTTTTTGTTGTTTTATTTTTGTTTGTTTGATGGTGTGTTGCTGCTGTTACTGTTTTTTGTTTGTTTTCTCCAGAACTCTTTTAGGAACAAGAAATGTAAAGTTCACAATATTAGTCCTGCCTTCAGAATCCTCCCAGTTTACTTCCAGATTAAGTCATATGACCAAGTAATTACATAAAGCACATATTTAAAAATGGTACATTCTCTTTGTATGAAAACCTTGACTCTGTTTTAATCATCTCTAGGATCCAGAAGCACTGAACGCTTCCAATAATCAACAGCATTTCTATGTACTGAAAGGAATGGGGTCATAGAACGTAGCATAGAGGGAGAACAGATAGAAAGCAAAAATTCTTATTATTTATTCATTTTTACGGTATGCGGGCCTCTCACTGTTGTGGCCTCTCCCGTTGTGGAGCACAGGCTCAGCAGCCATGGCTCACGGGCCCAGACACTCCACGGCATGTGGGATCCTCCCGGACCGGGGCACGAACCCACATCCCCTGCAACGGCAGGCAGACTCTCAACCACTGCGCCACCAGGGAAGCCCCTAAAAAAATCTTATTTATTAATACATAAGATCCAAATGTTTTGAAGGAGTAGAATGTGGTGCAATGAGAGAGTTTAAAAAAGAACACCTCAGTGAAACAGAATGGTGATTCTAAGAAGTAGTTTTTACATTGGGTCTGGAAGATTGAGTGGGAGCCAGCCAACAGAGAGCAGGGAACAAAATTCCAGGCCCGGAAAGCAACACAAATGCAAAGAACTGAGGCATGAAATAACTTGGCACCATTAGGGCAAAGACAGGAAGCTTCACCTCAGAATGCCAATGCACTTGACCTAGGAAACACCAGGTTCAAATTGAAATGCAATTTACGGAGAATGTTTTCTATGAACAAACATACTCTTAACAAGTAAGAGAAAAGAAAAAATCTACAACATTAACCATTTCTTAATGTACTAAGATTTGGTGAAGCTGTCCCATCTGATATTAGACTTATAGCAAGTTTCTAAATCTCTAAGCATAAAGATACATTTGTCTTATCATCAGAAAGTCAAAGATTTCCTCAGAGTCTCATTCTCAAATATTTCCAATAACTCATAGATCTGAAGCAGTTTATGCACTAAAGGTAGGGTCTCTTTTCCTCTTGGTGTTGCAGGACGGGGGAAGGAGCCATTTTCTCTATCCAATCCCTTTGATAGAGCACCTACTACCTTTACCATGTGTATTTTTAAACTAAGTTGATTGACGCATAGTCTACATAAAATGAAATGCACTAATTGAAAATATACAGCTAGGTGAGTTTTGACAAAGCGGACACCCATATAGTCATCATCACAATGAAAATACAGAACATTTCTATCGCCTTAGAATGTTTTTTATTGCCCCTTAAAAGTCACCCTCTTAACTCCTGGCTGTAGGCAAGCTCTGATCTTCTTGCTGTTACTGTAGATTAGTTTATCTTATTCTACATTTTTATATAAACAGAATAATAAAATAGAGACTTCTTTGGTGTGTACCTTCTCTTTTCCAGCATAATGCTTTTGGGATTGACCCATGTCATTTTATGTATCAGTTGCCCATTCCTTTGTATTGCTGAATAGTATTCTATGCATAGATATACCATAATTTATTTATCCATTTACTAGTTGAATGACATTGGAAGTGTTTCCAGTTTTGGTCTATTATGAATAAAGCTGCTGAACAATTATGTAGAAGTCTTTGTGTAGACATAAGTTTCATTTTTATTGGGTAAATTCCTAGAAATAAAACTGTTGAGGCACGTCGTAAGCATATGTGTAAGGAACTGGCAAGCCAAACTGTTTTCCAAAATAGTTATCCAATTTTGTATCCCCGGAGGAAATATACAAGATTTCCAGTTGCCCCACATGCTTGCAAAAGCTTCCTATTGCCAGCCTTCTAAATTTCAGCTCTCCTGGAGAGCTTTTAGTATATTAATATGCATTTTCTTGATGACTAATGATATTGATAATTTTTCATGCGTTCATTAGCTATTTATGTCTTGTGAATGATTTCCTCACATATTTTGCACATTTTAAAGTTAGCTTGTTTGTCTTGATATTGAGTTGTTAGGGTTATTTATCTGTTCTTGATATGAGTCCAATTATATAATTTTTATTTTATTGAAGACAAAATTTTGATGAAATTTAATTTTATGATTCATTTCTTTATTCATGTCTTTCAATATCGTGTCTTAATAATGTGGTTGTTGTATATAAAATTCATTGAGTTCATGAATGTTATAAGATATTTTTCTAAAAGTTTCATAATTTCATCTTGTAAGTATTCAACTCTATTCATTTTGTTTTAATTTTGTGCATATCCAGAAAGGGACAAAGTTCTTTTATTTTTTAATATGGATATCCAGTTATTCTAACATTGTTTGTTGAAAAGAAAATCTTTCCCCATTGACTGACTTTGGCAACTTTGTGGAAAATCTGTTCTTGTTATACATATGAGTCTACTAGGCACTCTCTTTTCTTCCATTGATCTACTTTTCTGTCTTCATACGAATACTACACCATCTTAATTAGTCGAGCTTTAGAAGAAATCTTGAAATTAGATAGTATGAGTCCTCTCACTTTGTTCTTCTTTTTCAAAAGTGTTTTTTGGCTTTTGAAGTCTTTTGAATATCCATATAAATTTTAGAATTAGCTCATCAATTTCTATTAAAAAGCCTGCTGTTTTTTTGTATGGGATTGTACTGAATATAAAGATTAGTTATGGGCTTCCCTGGTGGTGCAGTGGTTGAGGGTCCGCCTGCCGATGCAGGGGATGCAGGATCGTGCCCCGGTCCGGGAAGATCCCACATGCTGCGGAGCGGCTGGGCCCGTGAGCCATGGCCGCTGAGCCTGCGTGTCCGGAGCCCGTGCTCCTCAACGGGAGAGGCCACAACAGTGAGAGGCCCGCGTACCGCAAAAAATAAAAATAAAAAAATAAAAGATTAGTTATAGAGAAATCAGTTCTTAACAATACCAAGCCTTCTGATTCACAAGGACATTATATATCTCCATTTATTTTCATCTCCGTTAATTTTTTTATGCTTTGTTCTTTTTCTAGTTTTCAAAGTACATACCTTTTACCAATTTTAAATCCATTCCTAATTATTTTGTGGCTTTTGATGTTATAGTAAGGTGTATTATTATTCTTATTTTAATTTCAAATTCTTGGTGGTTTTTACAGAGCAAACATATATATTTACCTTGCATTCTCTAACATGATCATTGTAAAAAAAATGCAAAATATAAAAATTGGAAGTCGTCTTTTACATTCTCCCTAATTACACTGGTCAGAGGTAACAAGTAGTATATGTGCCTTAAAATCAGTCACACATCAATTAATAATTTACTTTAGCTCTCATTATGATTTAACATTGAAATTCTATAACTTTATAACTTTAGCGTGTCTTCTTCTCTGATGTTTCTGTCAATTATTCCAAAGTCTTCTGTTTTAGTGAGGAAATTAAAGCTATTCTGATTTGCATTCAATTAACTTAACCTAGTTTTCATGATTGGGCAATTGTAAAATTTCTTTATTATTTTCCCTTGCGGCTTGAATGTTTTTCACATCTTGGCGTTTCAGCTCCTCATTTTTTTATAACTAGTTTTTGCAAATTTTTCTAATTATCAATCTCAGTATAAGTGTGTGTATGTGTCCTAATTCAAGAAATATTATTAGTTTGTTCTAACATTCAGTATGTTTATTTTTTACTTGAAGGGCATGCCTCTTCTCAGCTGATTGCACAGACACAGACTTGTTTATTGCTGTGGTCAGAGTGTGTTGCCTGATTTCTTGGCCAGTGCTTAATTTTTTTTTTTTTTTTTTTTTTTTTTGCTGTACGCGGGCCTCTCACTGTTGTGGCCTCTCCCGTTGCGGAGCACAGGCTCCGGACGCGCAGGCTCAGCGGCCATGCCTCACGGGCCCAGCTGCTCCGCGGCATGTGGGATCTTCCCGGACCGGGACACGAACCCGTATCCCCTGCATCGGCAGGCAGACTCTCAACCACTGTGCCACCAGGGAAGCCCCAGTGCTTAATCTTAATGTGAAATCAAACCTAGTTTCTTTCTAACTGGTTGCTAAATAGTTTGAATATCACCCTGGCTGGATTGCTTTCTCCACCCCCCACTTCCTTCCTTCCTTCTCCGTTTCAAGAATATTTTCTAGAATGCTGTTGTGGTCTAAACAATTCAACCTGTGTTCCAGTTTTGCTCTTTATAGTAAATATTGCATAAAGGTCTAATAGTGTTTGCTGGAACTGAGTCCCTTTCTTTTCTTTGCTTCTGGACCAGAGTTTTCCCTGACTTTTTCCTTTAGATAAAGTCTTGATGGTGGTATGACATTTAAAACTCCCAGAGCTACAAAGTAAGCTTTCACAATTGACATAAAGTCCCATAAATCTTGGCCATCTTCATCCTGTCGATATAAATAATCCCATCCAAGTGACGTCCTGTTAGAGCAACATCAACACACATCTTGACTGGGTCTATGATTCCCCTGGCTGACACCCCATAAATGTCTCATCTTTGCTGTGTTTTCTCTCACAATCCTAATCTACCAATTCTTGAGTAGATTTAGGAACAAGTAATATATCAATCTCTAATTATAAATAATACATTGCTCTAACATTACATAATAATATCTGCATACGGTCTTACTCTCATATCTGTCTAAAGTTCCTGTAACCACTTGTTAAAATCTTTCTAATATTTTGAGATTCTCTCTTTACAGAATTGAGACCTCCTTTCAGTGGCTTCTTGGGTTCTGGCCTTTAATTGAGGAGGTGTTGATCTATTCTCATTTTTGAGACAGCCTCCCTTTCTCTGTTGTATTTCCATTGTGTCCACCTGAATTTTTTTTTGTTAGAAACTATAGGACATGCTCTACTTTTATTACGTATTTTTGTGAGCATATGGACCCAGTTACATCTTTTGTCCCCTTTTCTATCTATCTTGGTTTTTAAGGTTTAAAGTTTCTCCTAAGTTACATTATACTTCCTCTAATTTATTCTTCTTAAAAAAAACAATTTTATTTATTCTCAAAGTCTGCTTTTCCTATTATGACAGTGAGAGTAAAGCCTGTGTTTCCCTAAGCAGGCCAGGTCCTTCCCTCCTTGCCTTTCTGAGGAAACCTATCTAGAAATCCTTCAGTTTTCTTTTTTTTTAAAGAAATATCCCTGTTTTAATTTATTTTTACTTTTTCTTCCAGTTTATTGAGATGTCATTGACGTACAGCACGGTACTGAATAGAAGTTTGTGTGCAGCACGATGATTTAACTTACATACATCATGAAATAATTATCCCAATAAGTTTAGTGAACATCCATCATCTCACATAGATACAAAATTAAAGAAATAGAAAAAAAATTTCCCTTGTGATGAGAGCTCTTAGAATTTACTGTCTTAACAACTTCCACATATAACGTACAGCAGTGTTAATTGTATTTGTCATGTCGTACATTACATGCCTCATACTTACTTATCTTACAACTGCAAGTTTGTACCTTTCTACTGACTTCATCCAATTCCCCCTTCCTCACCCCCTGCCTCTGGTAACCACAAATCTGATCTGTTATTCTATGAGTTTCTTTCTGAACTATAATTGACCCACCATCCTATGTTAGTTCCTGGTCCCCAACATAGTGTGTAGAAATCCTTTACTTTTTACAATAATTTCATCAACTTTTTATTCCGCATAAGAAAATGTCCTATTATTTTAATAAATGATCTCATTTATCTGTATTGGTTTAATAAAAAATTGTCCTCCTTTTGTATGGAAAACAGTTTCCTTATGTGGAGAACTAGGTTTCTAAATCCAAGAGGGATGATCAGAGGTCATGTAGACAATTTGGGGTCCTGTCCTGGGAGGTGACTGCAGACACACCACATGAATTCAAGGCTGGTCTTTGTACAGACCCACGTCATAGTTCTGTAGATTGTTCAAATACTGCAGAAGATGAACAGGTTTCAGGTGGCCTAATAATGCTGTCTTCCAAGACCTAGCATTAGTAATGTCTTGCAGACCTTGCTAAAAAAACATGGTAAAAACAACAAATATCATTTTAACCTTTGTCCAGATACAAAGCTCAGATTGTCAGTTGGATCCACCGGAAACATGTCTGTCTTAGTGTGAAGATTTACCATAACTAACAAAGGACACGAAGCAGATACAATGCATACATATTCCATGTCACTATCCAGGAGGTCCTAGACCTGACAGATACATCTCTCCAAGTCCCCTCTTCCAAATTAGTAAATATTTTGGTTTTGTAGTGACAAGAGCTGAGCATGTGTAGAGCCAGTTATCACAGGAAAGTATCCAAATCTGGGTGTCTGTCAGTTTATATATTACATCTTGATCTTCCTGTAGCCCTATCCAAGCTACAAGTGTGCCTTCAATTATTCGGCCCAACTGAAGTCCACAAGTTCCAGGGTTATTTACGATAAGCAAACTAGAAGAGTACTGTTGGGAAGAAGTACAATGTACACCATAAATATACTTTTACATTTTCTGGAGGTACACTAAAAAAAGCTTTTTAAACAGTTGAAATTAATTATTTTAATAATATATTTATCCAAATATATCCAAAATAATTATTCAGCATGTAATCAAAATAAAATTATTAATGAGGTATTTTACGTTCTTTTTTTGTGCCGTCTTTGAAATCCCATATGTATTTTACACGTATGATGTCTCTTGTTTGGTCTAGCCGTCAATAGCCGATTGCAGCTACCTTTTTGGACTGCCTAGTCTTAGTGACATTTTTCCACTTGCACCATTGTCTTTTAAATAGATCTGATTTCATTATTATTAACATGTCCCCTGAGTAAGGGCAGATACTCTTTCCCAGAACTGCTGGCAAGATTGATGTGTGAGTCTATTAATACAGACCGTCTGTTCTCAGATTTTTTGCCACGTCTCTAAATTGATTGCCAGTCTCCTGAAAGAGAGCCCCCTCTAGTGTCCCTACTTGGATTAGCAAATATTTGTCCTCCTTATGGATAACTTCTCAAAATATCATTTCAGCCTCTCCCTTCTTCCACCATATGTAGACCATGTAAGAACTGATTTCCAAACAGCTTCATGACTTTCAGTTCAGGAAACCCAATCATAGACATCAGGCATTTTGCATCGCTAGGGGAGAATTTTAGGGTGCAGACGATCTAGCCGTCACAGCAGAGAGGTCCTCGAGGGGTTCTACCATTGGCTCCAAATGCAGTGAAAAAATCTGTGCACAGATGAAGTGAACTTCTTTTGAACCCTCAGCTAAAGTGTCCTCAGGAGTATACCATTTCCATTCATCAGTGAGCTTCATGGAGCTCCTTCCCCAGTTTGAATGTTTCTCCGACAGCCATCACCCAAGTCATGACGGGCGTTTGTGGTTTCAGGATTGTCTGAAGATTTCATACGGTAGGAGTGATTTCTACCAACACCCAACAACGAGCTGACAATTACGTTTTTAAAGGGCTGTCTCAAGCAGCTGCATCAGACCACTTTCAAGTCCAAAATCCCTGCTGTCTCCACTGAGGAGCTATATTGATTTCTGCCAAAGGCTCTAGTCTGCGTGTGGTCTAGTTGCTGACACCTCTACAGTCGTTTGTGCTTTGGGGTCATGAGGCGCAAGAGACACTGCCTGATTGACAGCCCTTTATAAATCTTTTATTTGCTTGTTTCTGTCAGGGCACCTTTCAATCTCAGATTTCTTTCTGGTGACTTTGTGACTAGGACTAACTCTATCCCCAAATGGGAGATGGGGTTTTGCCATACATAACTCAGATGGTTTTTCCAGTCTCTGGGCTGTTTAGTGGTGGGGTCGAGATTAGATCATAAATTATTTCTCACCCTCTGAGGACGGCCTCTCAGAGGCCCGTTCCCCAAATTTTCAGACTGGGGCAAGTCTTGCATTTTAATGGGGTTTATCTGCCATGTTCTATGGGCAAGATGGACGATCACAGTCTCTAAATACCCCTGTGCTTTTTCCTGGAGGAGGCAACAATGTATCACTGATGTTATCAACTTACCCCTAATGGTTACTAAGACCAAATGAAGCCACCCTAGATTGTGACAGTGAACTGGTGGATTTAAATGTCCTTGTGTAAACAGTTAAAATAGCCCAGAGGTAGTTCCAACACAAACTCTTCCTGCCTGGCTTCTGAAATAGGAATAGAAAAGAAAGCATGAGCTAACTCTGACCTGCTTGCAAACTAGTCTCCTTTGGCCATTGCCTTTTGGTGCAGTTTTTTTGTTTTTTTGTTTTTAAGCATATCTACAGCACATCTGAGGTGACTGATGGGTCTACCTAGATAAATTCCCCAAAGTTCACTCTCAGTATCTGTAAATCATCTGCTTTGCCTTTTGGCTTGAAAGGGCTGTTAAAAAGAGAATTAATGGAGATCAGTATCCCTACTGCAACCCTTGGTGCTAACTAAAGCATTAGTCTCCTCTTGCACTCCTGGAATGCTATATTGTTTAATATTTTCCACGGGGTGGGGGGGGCTTGGGAATTGCAAAGATCCTCATTTAGCATTTCAGTTGAAACCAGGTGGAGGGTGGACATGGAACACATGTAATTGAAGAATTTAGGGCCATCATCTTCCATGCACACATGGCGTCCATCCCGATCATGCATTTCAGTAAAGACAGTGCAACCAGAGAGCAATTTTTCTTGTCACGTTTTCTCCATTAGGGATGAACCTTTGTATTGGTGTTACCTGTCAGCATCTTGATAGCCTCTGAGATTTAACTTGAGGCTACGTAAGTGCCTCCTCTACCCGCTGTGGGAATTATGGTACACTGGGTGCCAAGAGTGATCCTTCCAAGTATTTTCATGATTACCCAGAGGCCATTCCACCCACCCCATTTCCTGGTACCTAGGATTACTCTCCTGAGGGTTGGGTGAGCAGATCCCAAACCCTTAGTTAATTTATTTTTAAAAAGTTATGTTTTTTTCTTTTTCTTTTTTTTTTTTTTTTGCGTTACGCGGGCCTCTCACTGTTGTGTCCTCTCCCGTTGCGGAGCACAGGCTCCGGACGCGCAGGCTCAGCGGCCATGGCTCACGGGCCCAGCCGCTCCGCGGCATGTGGGATCCTCTCGGACCGGGGCCCGATCCCGTGTCCCCTGCATCGGCAGGCGGACTCTCAACCACTGTGCCACCAGGAAAGCCCAAATGTTATGGTTTTTAATTCAAAAAGAGTCATGTACCACAATGTTCATTGCGGCTCTATTTACAATAAGCAGGGTATGGAAGCAACCTAGGTGTCCATCGACAGACGAATAGTTAAAGAAGATGTGGCACATATATACCATGGAATATTACTCAGCCATAAAATGAAACAAAATTGAGTTATTTGTAGTGAGGTGGATGGACCTAGAGTCTGTCATACAGAGTGAAGTAAGTCAGAAAGAGAAAAACAAATACCGTATGCTAACACATATATATGGAATCTAAGAAAAAAAAAAAAGGTCATGAAGAACCTAGGGGCGGGATGGGAATAAAGACGCAGCCGTGGAGAATGGACTTGAGGACACGGGGAGGGGGAAGGGTAAGCTGGGACAAGTGAGAGAGTGGTATGGACATATATACACTACCAAACGTAAAATAGAGAGCTAGTGGGAAGCAGCCGCATAGCCCAGGGAGATCAGCTCATAGCCCAGGGAGATCAGCTCGGTGCTTTGTGACCACCTAGAGGGATGGGATAGGGAGGATGGGAGGGAGATGCAAGAGGGAGGGGATATGTGGATATATGTATATGTATAGCTGATTCACTTTGTTATACAGCAGAAACTAACACACCATTGTAGAGCAATTATACTACAATAAAGATGTTTAAAAAAATGTTATGGTTTTAGCTGAGAGAATGAATTCAGTCCCTCTTTAAGTATTTTCTATTCCAGATCGTGATCTCTGTAAATGGATTATTTGTGCTCATCCACGTTAGGTGACATGCAGTGAATTTTAAGGGGCTTCTGAAGGTTTGTGGTTGTCATAGCTGGAGATGAAGATGGTTTTTCACCTCTCAAACCACAAGACTATGCCACCAACACGCACTAATGATCTTGTCTATTTCTTCCTTTCCCATCCTGCTTTTCAACAACAATGAAACAATCCCAGCTGGATAAGTCCATTACTACCTCATTCTTCATCTTTATAATCTTCCCCCTTAGTATCACCTTTCCCTTGGGTAACAAGAACATTTTTGCTACCATTTAACTCCCTGCATAATAATTGAGCTTACTAACTCTTGAGGATTTTCTTGATCCCTAGACAGCAGCATAACACGAGGAGCCCAAATTTGAGGAGCACCCCAAATCATAGCATCTATCACGGTTTGGGTCAGCCGTATCGAATTTGATGTTTCCCTAATCTTGACTGTGGGATGGCTCCTAGAGTGCATACATCTGCCAAAACTTTAAAAACGCGCAGTTTTTTGTATGCCACTTATATCTCAATAGAGCTGTTAAGTAGATACGTTGCTCCAATGCCTTCACCTTTATCATTCCCACTGCTTCAAAAAGATGCTTCTGACTTACCCAACCCTAGGCTTATGCATATTTGTCAATGGATACGAGACAGAAGCAGTAACATACACAACATCTGGGAGGCTCCAAACCTGCAGATACAACTTTCTGAGTGTCCTTTCCCACATCAGGACATATTCAGGAGTTTTTCAAGAACTGATTTCACATATGACAGGTTAACCAGGGAAATAGCTGAGTTCCCGACTCTCTCTAGACACACGACCTTGTTCTGGTTCTCTGTATAGCTTCAGCACAGCTTCAGCCCATGATTTGCAGGATAATTTAATATAAACGATCCAGATGGACCAGGTTATAATGCTAAAATCATTTCTAAATCAGTAATCAGTGCATAGCAAACGCTTTCAGGACACTCATTTATCTTTTAGCTGGTATGTTCGATCAGTCGATATTTGCAAAGAATTCTGGTCAGGGTCAAACTTCTTCAGGGACCCCGGAGGAGGGAAGAATAAATTATAGGCCCATGGTTAGCCTTTCACATAGCTAAAAAACCATTATGTGGAAAGATTCTCCCTGAAATCTAATTCTTGCCTTAGCCAGGTCAATTTAGGAAGACTGGACAAACAGATAAAAGATTATCATTTTGAGTAAAGTCTAGACTGTGCTTGCAGCCTCTATAGAAACAGATATTATTCTGTGTGAAAACAGTCACTTGCCCATGGACGAAGCTCCCATAGCTGTTAGTGGGCATGGAGGTCTTTAACCCTTTTTTTTTCCTATGCTGATGCTGCAATAGGTGGCTTCTAAGGTGACCCCCCAGTGATCCCTGCCTTCAGGTACAAGCCTTTGTGTGGTCCCCTCCTTGTGAGTGTGGACTGGCCTAGAAATTTTCTAGCCAATAGAATATGGCAAAGGTGATGGCTTATCACCTCCCAAGTACATTCTGTAATTGATTACATTACACGATAATGTAACCTACATCTGTTTTTAAATTTGAATTAACTTTGTGTTATATATTTATTTGTTTGTTTGTTTGTTTATTGGCTGCGTCGGGTCTTAGTTATGCCATGTGGGATCTTTCGTTGCAGTGCATGGACTTCTCTCTAGTTTTGGCGTGCGGGCTCCAGAGTGCATGGGCTCTGTAGTTGCGGCACTCGGGCTCTCTAGTTGTGGCATGCGGGCTTAGTTGCCCTGCAGCATGTGGGATCCCAGTTCCCCGACCAGAGATCAAACCAGCGTCCCCTGCATTGCAAGATGGATTCTTAACCATTGGACCACCAGGGAAGTCCCTAACCTACATCTTAGTAGCGGATGCTTTCTCTTGCTGGCTTTGATGAAGCAAGTTGCCATGTGGGAGAGGCCCACACAGCAAGGGCAGCTCCTAGCTAGCAGCCAGCCAGAAACTGAGGCCCTCAACCCAACAGACCAAAGGGAACTGAATCCTGCTGGTAGCCACATAAGTGAGCACAGAAGACAGTTCCTTCCCAGTCGAGACTTCCGACGAGACCACAACCTTGGCTGACAACTTGATTGCCAGGTTTTTGAGACACAACAAAGCAGGGGATCCAGTTGATCTGTGCCTAGATTCCTGACCCACAAAAGCTGGAAGATAGTAAATGGGTGTTGGTTTGGCCATTATATTTGTGGCAAGTTGTTACACAGCAATGAATAGCTAATACAGACACAGTCTCAAGTAAAGGTATAAGGGCAAAATATATGCATTCTGACTTTTCCCCTCTGCTCACTTTATGGTTATTTTCTATTCACCTTTGAAGATGAGTTCATTCCCTGAGCAGATCATGACTGGAGGTTAACAGTATGAAAAGTAGGACTTCTTCCTAGGTTAAGAAGGAAGCAGTCAAAACAAGAAGGGAGATCATGTAAGAACACAGAGAGTCAAGATAGTTACTAAAGGTGGTCCCAAATGATCAGGCCATTGAATGTGACCTGGGTCTACCCATGAGATTAAACCTTCCAGATCTGTAGTGACCAAGGTATAGCAGGGTCTTCCCAAGGATGGCTTTAGGCTGGAAGTCTATGGAGAGAGGACATACTGGGACAAAAATGGAGAAAGCCATTTCACAATGGTGTAAGGTATGTGGCGATATTGAGAGGAAGGAGTGGCCTTGAGTATAAGTACAATTTAAGTTTAATCCTAATGGGAACTTATGCTCATTGGAAGGATGTGAAGTTTGTAATTAAAAGCTTAGTCTCCATAGGTGTGGCAATTGCAAAACACCAGACGTGGCATTGTGAGCAGGAGTGAGCAAAGAAACATCCTTAATGAATTAGAAATATATATATTCAAGAGATAGCTGGGAAAAACAAACCATACTTTGGCATACTGGATACTTCTATATTTTATCTTTTATCAGTTTTATAAGGAATAACACGACAGCAGTCCCCCCATAAAACAAATCCCTCAAAAACAAAACCTCATTTTTTCAATTTACCATCCTCTTTACTGTGTGTGTGTGTGTGTGTGTGTGTGTGTGTGTGTGTGTGTGTGTGTGTGTGTGTGTGTGTGTGTGTGTAGAGAGAGAGAGAGAGAGAGAGAAAGAGAAATAGACCATTAAATTCACCTCCCAAGACTGGATTATGTCTATATTTGAACTTTCATGAAGTTCCCTGAGCTTTTAAATTTTAAAGATTTTAAAATCAGGCATTAACTATAATTCTTAAACCTGAATATTTTGTTTCCATTAACTATATTTTTTGTGTGTGGAATTATTTTGGATAATGTGAAGCCAATGTGGGACTCTAACCTCCCCTCTTGTTTTTAGTACTTCCCATATCCTGATGATATTACCAAAACAGATTCAGAATACGGTAAGAATACAGGTAAACTTACATTAAGGCTAACGGGAAGTAAAATAACATAATTTTGAGGCTTTTCTGCTACATATAATAGAGACAGGATCATTTTGAACTAAGAATGTACGGGTAACCTAGCAACTCTCTCTCTTTTTGATGAAGCCATGTCATGCCATTTCTGCTGGATAGAACTGGAGAGTGTTCTCTAAGACATTTAATGAGAGAGAGAAAGAGAAAAGAGATTCACAGCCTGGAGATTAGGGAAGACTGAGGCAATAATAAATATGCCATTGGCTAATCTGGTTGTCACTGAATATCAAAATCATTTGGAACACCCAGGAAAAGTCCCAAGAACACACTAGGTCCTCAAGGACTCTGTTGACTCATTGAATGAAGGTCTGATCAGGATCAAATGACTGTGGCAGAAACAGAGCAGAACTTCTCCCTGCTGCTGGGCAGCTCATCCGTATGCTGCAGTGGGGGGCCAAGCAGATGGAATGTTCCTGTCATGAATTCTCATTACACCTGGAACTTTGTATTTGCAGAACTTGATGGAAGTGAAGTTTCAGTATCGTTTGTGGGATGATCTGTTTCGTGTCTACACCTCTGGATAGAAATCAGGCTTATTTGTCATTTCTTAGTGTTTTGTGTCTAATGCAGGATCTCTTTCATGGCTAGAGCTTGAAAATGTATCATTGAATCCCATCCAGCAAATTCACTCATTCACTTACCTAAGACAGACCTTCCTTAATGTTGGCCCAAACACTTGTGTTAGTCTGTGATGAATCATTTAAATTAATCTCAGAAAAATAAGAAAACTTTGCTTTGTGGAATATTTCTTAAGACTGACATCCTCTGGTACTAAAATAATTTGGCCATTTGGATTCATGAAAATAACCTACACATTTTTAAATGGTGCTGGGAGACAGTGTGAGGTGTGTGTGAGTGTATGTGTGTGGTGCACATGTATGTTTGGATGCGTAGTCACCTTCCCTGGCTTTAACTTGCAATGAAAGGTAATAAGAGTATGTGGCTGTCATGTTTATTTGCATGTGAGCATGCATGCACGCTGTGTGTGTGTACCTTTAATGATTTGTGAAATCTAGAAGCCCAAGAGAGCTACAGGCTAGGATATAGTTTCCATACAGTTAATCATTGATACATAATAATATTTATTTTGTTTGGGTCTTTATCTAGAGATTCATGGCCTTTGTAATCTGCTCCAAACTTTTCCAAGGCTATGCTTTATAACATTGAGTTCTGAGGTTTCAGTCTTCTACGTGTGTGTGTGTGTGTGTGTGTGTGTGTGTGTGTTTAGTTTCCAACACTAGTAGGCTCTGCTTGTTAGTCCTCCATGGGCAGGTAGAAGGCTAATTTATACATAGCCTGTGCTTTGTCAAAGTCTTCTCCTGACAGAGAATGAAATTCTGCTTCTGGTTGGCTGGTCTAATCTATTTGCAAGGGATAAAATAGAACAACTGCACTCCAATAATTATCAGTGAATGTAACTTGGTTCATTGAAATTTACCAAAGAAACTAATTGATTGAAATGGTACACTTAGAACTGAAGTGTTCTAATCTGTCCATCAACCTGGATCCTCAAATTCGATCCTTATATTAATCTGGAGGAGAAATGAACCAGGAACCCAGCCTTCTGACACCACCATGGAACAGTTTTCCTAAAATTTAATTTTCTATCATTGTCATTTTTGAGATGTTTTGACATACAAGATGAAACCTATGTGATGTAGTATAAAATGTTGGAAAAGTTAAGTGCTTTACACAGGGTCTTTGATGCTTCTAGGAAAAGTTTTTCTCAGAGGTGGAGAGAATTGTGTTTCCTCTAAGCATGGACTTTGATAGCGTCATTAGGACACTGCCAAGCAGGACGGTGAGAGTGCTGCTCACCGCACTGACTGATGGGAAAATGAAGGGAAGTCAACTGCACCTTCTAGCGACTTCATGTGAACCAGATTCTATCACATACTCTGTTTGTTTTATCTTTTCTTGATTTTCCCCGCTTAAGTTTATTATTATCTTTGTGTGTTTTATTTTTAAAAAATTTTTATTTTATATTGGGGTATAGTTGATTAACAATGTTGAGGGAACTTCCCTGGTGGTTCAGTGGTTACGAATCTGCCTGCCAGTGCAGGGGACATGGGTACGACCCCTGGTCCGGGAAGATCCCACATGCTGCGGAGCAACAAAAGCCTGTGCGCCACAACTACTAAGCCTGCACTCTAGAGCCCATGAGCCACAACTGCTGAGCCCACGTGCCACAACTACTGAAGTCTGCACGCCTAGAGCCCGTGCTCCACAACAAGAGAAGCCACCACAATGAGAAGTCTGCACATCACAAGAAAGAGTAGTCCCTGCTCACTGCAACTAGAGAAAGTCCGCACACAGCAATGAAGACCCAATACAGCCATAAATAAATAAGTAAATACATACATACATACATACAACAACCAGCGTTGAGTTAGTTTCAGGTGTATGGCAGAGTGATTCAGTTATACATACACGTGTATCTTTTCTTTTTCAAATTCTTTCCCCTTTAGGTTATTACAGAGTATTGAGTGGAGTTTTCTATGCTGTACAGTAGGTCCTTGTTGATTATCTATTTTAAATATAGCAGTGTGTACATGTCAATCCCAAACACCCAATCTATCCCTCCCCCCCAACCCTTCCCTCCTGGTAACCATTAGTACATTCTCTAAGTCTGTGAGTCTGTTTCTGTTTGGTAAATAAGTTTGTTTGTACCATTTTTTTTAAGATCCTGCATATAAGCAATATCATATAATATTTGTCTCTCCAACATTTGTTTGTAGACTTTTTGATGAATGCCATTCTGACTGGTGTATCTCATTGTGATATCTCACTGTAGTTTTGATTTGCATTTCTCTAGTAATTAGCGATGTTGAGCATCTTTTCATGTATCTCTTGGCCATCTGTATGTCTTCTTTGGAGAAATGTCTGTTTAGGTCCTCTGCCCATTTTTTGATTGGGTTGCTTGTTTTTTATGCGTTGTTTGAAAATATCTTCTCCTATTATATGCGTTGTCTTTTCATTTGGTTTATGATTTCCTTTTGTGTGCAAAAGATTTTGAGTTTGATTAGGTCCCATTTATTTATTTTTGTTTTTATTTCCATTACTCTAGGAGACAGATTGAAAAATATATTCCTTCAGTTTATGACAAAGAGTGTTCTGCCTATGTCTTCCTCTAACAGTTTTATAGTATCTAGCCTTACATTTAGGCCTTTGATTGATTTTGAGTTGATTTTTGTGAACAATGTTAAAGAATGTTCTAATTTCATTTTTTACATGTAGCTGTCCACTTTTCCCAGCACCATTTATTGAAGAAACTGTCTTTTCTCCATTGTATAGTTTTGCCTCCTTTGTCATAGATTAATAATCCATAGGTGCATGGGTTTATTTCTGGGCTTTCTATACTGTTCCAGTGATCTGTATTTCTATTTTTGTGCCAGTACCATACTGTTTTGATGACTGTAGCTTTGTAATATAGTTTGAAGTCAAAGAGCCTAATTCCTCCAGCTCCATTCTTCTTTCTCAAGATTGCTTTGGTTTTTGGGGATCTTTTGTGTCTCCATACAAATTTTAAGATTTTTTGTTCTATCGATAGCTCTGTGAAAAATGCCATTGGTAATTTGATAGGGGTTGCATTGAATATGTAGATTACCTTGGGTAATATAGTTATTTTGACAATACTTATTCTTCCAATCCAAGAATACAGTATATCTTTCTATCTGTGTCATCTTTGATTTCTTTCATCAGCATCTTACAGTTTTCTGAGTACAGGTCTTTTGCCTCCTTAGGTAGGTTTATTCCTACGTATTTTATTCTTTTTGATATGATGGTAAATGGGACTGGTTCCTTAATTTCTCTTTCTGATCTTTTGATGTTAGTGTATAGAAATGCAACAGATTTCTGTGTATTTATTTTGTATCCTGCAATTTTACCAAATTCATTGATGAGCTTTAGTAGTTTAGTATTTTCTATGTATAGTATCATGTCATCTGCAAACAGTGACAGTTTTACTTCTTCTTTTCCAATTTGGATTCCTTTTATTTCTTTTCCTTCTCTGATTGCCGTGGCTAGGACTTCCAAAACTATGTTGAATGAAAGTGGTGATAGTGGACATCCTTGTCTTCTTCCTATCTTAGAGGAAATGCTTTCAGCTTTTCACCATTGAGAATGATGTTAGCTGTAAGTTTGTCATATATGGCCTTTATTATGCTAAGGTATGTTCCCTCTATGCCCACTTTCTGGAGCGTTTTTGTCGTAAATGAGTGTTGAATTTTGTCAAAAACTTCTTCTGCATCTATTGAGATGATCATATGGTTTTTATTCTTCAGTTGTTGATGTGGTGTATCACACTGACTGATTTGTGGATACTGAAAAATCCTTGCATCCCTGGGATAAATCCCACTTGATCATGGTGTATGAGCCTTTTAATGTGTGTTGGATTCGGTTTGCTAGTATTTTGTTGAGGATTTTTATATCTATGTTCATCAGTGATATTGGCCTGTAATTTTAGTTTTTTGTCGTATCTTTGTCTGGTTTTGGCATCAGGGTGAAGGTGGTCTCATGGAATGAGTTTGGGAGTATTCCTTCCTCTGAGATTTTTGGAAGTGTTTACAAAGGATAGGTGTTAACTCTTCTCTAAATGTTTGATAGAATTTGCCTGTCAAGTCATCTGGTCCTGGAATTTTGTTTGTTGGGAGTTTGTTAATCACAGTTTCAATTTCAGTACTTGTGATTGGTCTGTCCATATTTTCTATTTCTTCCTGGTTGAGTCTTGGGAGATTTTACCTTTCTAAGGATTTGTCCATTTCTTCTAGGTTGTCCATTTGATTGGCATATAGTTGCTTGTAGTAGTCTCTTATGATCCTTTGTATTTCTGTGGTGTCCATTGTAACTTCTCCTTTTTCATTTCTAATTTTATTGATTTGAGCCCTCTCCCTCTTTTTCTTGATGAGTTTGGCTAAAGGTTTATCAGTTTTGTTTATCTTTTCAAAGAACCAGCTTTTAGTTGCATTGATCTTTTCTATTGTTTTCTTTGTCTCTATTTCATTTATTTCTGCTCTGATTTTTATGATTTCTTTCCTTCTACTTACTTTGGGTTTGTTTGTTCTTCTTTCTCTAGTTGCTTTAGGTGTAAGGTTGGGTTGTTTCTGAGAGATTTTTCTTATTTCCTGAGGTACGATTGTATTGTTATAGACTTCCCTCTTAGAAATGTTTTTGCTGCATCCCACAGGTTTTGGATCAGAACTTTCACTCCTGTGGGAGAACTTCTGTGGTATAATTGTTTTCCAGTTTGTGAGTTGCCCACCTGGCATGTATGGGATTTGACTTTATTGCACTTGCACCCCTCTTACTGTCTTGTTGTGGCTTCTTCTTTGTCTTTGGATGTAGGGTATCTTTTTTTGGTAGGTTCCAGCATTTTTTTGTTGTTGGTGGTTCAGCAGTTAGTTGTGATTTTGGTGTTTCCATAAGAAGGGGTGAGCTCACATCCTTCTACTCTGCCGTCTTTCTCTAAAATTCTATTATTATTTTAATTTCATTATTCTCTCTCTGTTTTGAAAGTTGCCATACATCTATTTGGGGATGAAACTCAAAGAAAGTCTCAATTTTTTAAATATCAGGAAAGACATATACGTATATATAAATTGAATCCAATGCTTAAAAAATGTACATTTACAATATGAATAAATGCAGATTTCGTTTTCTAAATTAATATATAAAGATATATATTACATATAAATATATTTAAAATAAAAAATATACATATATTTAAGATATGTATTTTTTAAGCACTGGACACAACAGTTAAGATATTTATGAAGTGGTCATGGAGACAAAGTTATAAAGGGTTATAAATTAGGTATTTACCTATGTCTTTCTGCTTCTACTCCAGTGCTTTCCTGTTAACTCTGAATACGCCAAGGATACATATTATTGAAGATAATTATTTGCTTTGGGAAATATCATGGGTGTTTTTTCCCCATCTAATGCAAACAATAGCCTGTTCTGTTCATCACACGATTCCTTAAATCAGTCTTGTGAGGAGACATCATGTCTTCAGCAGCAAGTTTAGGATGCAGAACACTGACTTTAAATTGAGCCTCAGGATACCTGAAAGAAAGGACTTTGGGGAGTGGAAACCTAGAAGGTCAATAATCCTCTGCATACTCGTGAAATGGAAACCTTGCTCCTCAAACAAACAAACAAATGACTCCTTTCCTCAACAACAAAGAAAAAGTAGATCAGATTTTAAGATAAGTCTTTTCCTCCCTGATGAATGTCTCTCTTGTAATTATGGTTGTTTCTATGACAACTTCCATTGCCCTTCAGAACAAGATACTCCCTAAATGTGAATTTTTAAAAGTGAAGCTGCTGCACGTATTTATGGAAGAGAAAAACCAAATGCTTGTAAATATTGTAATGCAAAGGTAAATTATTTTTTCACCATGATGTTGCAGAATTATCTTTGTGCTTTTCAAGATAGTTCATATATAAATTGACCTGTGGTTTGCCTTTTCTGAAAAGGAGGACATGGGGAATCAAGTAATACAGTTGTAACATGTAATATATATATATATATATATATATATGCATTTTTAAAAGTGGTATTGAATTTTAAAGACACCTGTAAAATCAACAGCACAAAATTCTTGGTACTTTAAATATTTACTTTATTATTATCTTTTACTTCATTAGTCTATTTTGTAAAATATCTCTGATGATACAGACACACGAAGACATGAAGATATTCTTGTGATCATTGGGATTGTCCTACATGCCAGGATTAGAGCAAAGTATCCCATGGCATTTACATAGTTTGGATATTATTTTCGTCTTTGAGATACAAAGGTCAGATAAAAGAGGGAAGGATTAGAGGATAGATCTAGGTATCAGCTATTCTCAGTAAGAATTACAACCTAAGAGGATGTGGAGAAAGGGAACCCTCTTGCACTGTTTGTGGGAATGTAAATTGATACAGCCACTATGGAGAACAGTATGGAGGTTCCTTAAAAAACCAAAAATAGAACTACCATATGACCCAGCAATCCCACTACCGGGCATACACCCAGAGAAAAACATAATTCAAAAAGACACATGCACCCCCCTGTTCATTGTATCACTATTTACAATAGCCAGGACATGGAAACAACCTAACTGTCCATCGACAGATGAATGGATAAAGAAGATGTGGTACATATATACAATAAAATATTACTCAGCCATAAAAAGGAATGAGATTGGGTCATTTGTAGAGATGTGGATGGACCTAGAGTCTGTCATACAGAGTGATGTAAGTCACAAAGAGAAAAACAAATATCATGTATTCACACATATATGTGGAATTTAGAAAAATGGTACAGATGAACCTATTTGCAGGGCAGGAATAGAGACGTAGATGTAGAGAATGGACGTGTGGCTACAGGGAGGGAAGGGAGGGTGGGATGAATTGGGAGATTAGGATGAAATTTCTTCAGACATGTATATCCTATTTTCAGAAGATCATTTAATCAATTTCATTTCACAAAATCGATTTGATTGCTTAGACTTGACTCGATTGACATTCAGTGATTCAAACAATACCTTGAAAAAAGCCAGGTACTTGATCTGCCAGAGAAGGAGTTATTTTCTGGGTATAGAGAGAAAACGACCCCGTTCTCATGGTGGTACTCATGACTTCCGTTGGTGCTGGCGTCTGCCCAGGCGTGGCTGGGATAAAGCTTGAAGAGCTGCTCCACTCACATACAGTGCTATCACATAAAGAGACTCACTCTTGAGAATCATTTAAGTAATATGCTCTAGGGTGTGAAGTAATGTTGAAGTCATCTTGGGTCGTGCATAGTCTCCAAAGATTTCTGCCATTTCTTCCCTCCTTTTGCCCACATGCTGCTTCTTATGTCAAGAGATGGGGTCCAGTCCACCCCTATCCCCATCCCTCTTGAGTTTGCGCTGTCCTTAGTGACTTGATTGACAAATAGAATGCAATGGAATGGATGCTCTGGGATTTTGGAGGCTAGTTACAAGATTCTGGCAGATTCCATCTTAGTCTTGTTCTGGGAAAAACCAGGCCATGTAAGGATTCCCTGCCATTCCTCAGATGTTCCCACATCCTTACTGAGACACGTGACATGTGAATCACCAGTTCCAGCCACCATCTGATGGCTGTTATGTATGAGACCCCAAGTGTGAATTGTCTAGCTGAGCCCTGTCAACCCACATAACTATAACAAATACTAATAAATTATTGCGTTAAGCCCCTGTGTTTGGAGGTGGTAGGTTATGCAGCCGTATGTAACCAAACATCTTGACTTCAAATGAGAATATTTAGTGTTTTGTTCTATCCATTCAGCATTTTAAAAAATCTCCAAAAGTATCTTCTTGGCATGTTTCTTGTTGTTGTTCATCTAATTAGCACCCTGTTAAATTAAATGCCAAGAGTGTCTTGTCTTCAGGCTACATTTCTTGTGTAGGTGTGTGTTTTCTGCAGGGCTGTCAGCTCAATGATGCTACAGGCTTCTCAATTCTTTTAAGACTGCTGCACGCATTATTTTCTGGCATGCTTTGATTATATCCTCTTTGCTGTCTGTCCCTGAACTATTTATAGTAAAAATTGATGTAGGGGAGGAAGCCAAAAAGAGAGCCTACAAGTCATATCAAAGTAGAATATGTATTTATTGCTCTCCATGTCATATTAGCTGTTAATAACACAATCTGGTGATTCTCTCCTCAGATCAATTTCCTCAAAATGTACTATAGTTTCTCCTGTGTAAGACTGAAATATTGGCTTCAATTTGCATTTTTCCTGATCACCAGTGAGGTAGAACATTTTCTTTCATTGTGTTTACTGCTTTTCAGGTGAATTGTGCATACATATTTTGTACATTACTGATTTTTAGGATTTCTTTATACAGGCTGCTTGAACAAGCTCCTTGTCTATGTCTTGTGTTTTGAATCTGTTTGTAATTTATTTTATGGCACAGATGTAGCAGGATTTCCTTTATGATTATCCTGCTTTAAGAAAATCTTCCTTACCCTTATATCCTAAGGATAATTACCTATATATTTTCTAGACATTTTAGATTAGCTTTACTCACTGAGTGTTTAGAATATTTGGGCTTAACTTGAGTATGTGATATGAACAAGGATATATATCTTTTCCTATGGATGTTCGATTTTCCCATTAGCATTTACTAAAAAGCCATCATTTCCCAGTGGTTTGTAAAACCACCTCTTTCATAAACCAAGTGTCCACACATGCACCTGAGTATGTGTCAGAGCTCAGCTTTCTCTTATTCTGTCTCTGACTATCTATTAATACCATGCTCCTTAAAAAGATAATATTTTTAAATTGTGTTTCTAGATACCTCACAGCATGTTTTCTTTGCTGTTGTGAATGGAAACGTTTTATTACATTTTGATTAGTGAGTAATTAATCATTGCTCTCGACTTCAGTGTATCAAAGGAAATTGCATTTATAACCAAAAGCAGTGACGCTGATGCTGGCTGGTCTGATTTTTAATCCCAGCACTACCACCTGCTATTGAGTGACTTACAATTCTACCACTTTTTTGCCTTAAGCAGTCTGCGGCTAAGTTAAGAAAAGCAGTCATGTTTAGGGTTATACTGCTAAATGACTTTAAAATCCCTTTGAACTGTATCATTTGCTAATTCTCTGTGGAGCAGACATTGCCAATTTGAGATAGCAAGTAGTTCAGTTAAATGAAAGGAAAATGTCATGATTAATCTTGATAGTTGACAGGAGTTTTGCTAAATGACATAAGGTATTATTATATTGTGCCTGGTCCAGCCGACGGACTAGGAAAAATAGTATATTTAAATTGAAAGTGAAGTATACTTTCCACTGTATTGTGTCACTTAAGTTTCACCTCAGTTCTAGCATATTTAATATAACATTTTTCTCATTCTGTGTACATCTGCACACACTTTTACGTGATACTCTGCTTTAATATCAAACAAAGGTTTTCCAATTTAACCATTATTTCTGAAATCCTTTTGGCTTTTTGTGGGGATAAATACTACCCCCACACACACCATAAGTTAATAAATCCCCCTTTAATACTGGGTCTTTGTCTTCAGAGCACATGTAAGGATTACATTTCTGAAAACCCTTGTGGTTGACTGAAGTCATGTGACTTGGGATGAGTTACTAGCAGCAGTTAATGTATATCTTTGAGTCAGAGAATTTAACTGTTGGTTTGATACCCTCCAGCGATTATTCCCCCCTTTGGTAATATTTGAAAGGATTGCTGCCCCACTGGCTTGTATCTCTCAGTGAATAAGGTGTTCAGAGTCGCCTGTTGTCTGTGGTGGCAGAAAATATAACTAAGCCACTGAGATGTGGGGTTATTGCCAAACCTGGCCCATACTAACTATTATAAATAACAGTATCTAGAAGAGAAGTCTGACTTAATGAAAACTAATATAGGTGCATATGCATTAGCATAATAGTTATTAGGCAGACTGGAAGTAAACTGATATCGAAGGCTGTAATAATGGCTATTCTTCTTAGTCTATGATGAAAATTTTGGTAAATCTGTAGTTTGAATAAGTTGTGAGACAGGGACTTCCCTAGTGGTGCAGTGGTGAAGAATCTGCCTGCCAGTGCAGGGGACACGGGTTCAAGCCCTGGTCTGGGAAGACCCCACATACCGCAGAGCAACTAAGCCCGTGAGCCACAACTACTGAGCCTGTGCTCTAGAGCCTGCGAGCTACAACTACTGAGCCTGTGTGCCACAACTACTGAAGTCCGCATGCCTAGAGCCCATGCTCCACAACAGGAGAAGCCACCGCAATGAGATGCCCACGCACCGCAACAAAGGGTAACCCCCGCTCGCGCAACTAGAGAAAGCCCATGTGCAGCAATGAAGACCCAGCACAGCCATAAATGAATGAATGAATGAATGAATAAATAAATAAATTTGGAGACAAAAGACCATAGAGACTATGTAGACTTGGAAGAGGTAACTGCTTTTTATCATCAAGTGGTGAAAGATAAATTTCAGAGCGTCTTTTTTCAATAAAGGGTGACTGAGCTTAGACAGCAAGGATCAAATAAATCAAAGGCATGATTCTTAGCCATTGTTAAAACTCCTAAGTGAATTAAAAAGACACCTTATGGGGCTCCCCTGGTGGCGCAGTGGTTGAGAGTCTGCCTGTCGACGCAGGGGACACGGGTTCGTGCCCCTGTCCGGCCGCGGAGCGGCTGGGCCCGTGAGCCATGGCCGCTGAGCCTGCGCGTTCAGAGCCTGTGCTCCGCAGCGGGAGAGGCCACAGCAGTGAGAGGCCCGCGTACCGCAAAAAAAAAAGACACCCTGTGAATTTTTTTAGGCTGAGCGAGTGTGTGTGTGTGTGTGTGTGTGTGTGTGTGTGTGTGTGTGTGTTGAGGACAATCAAATATATCTTTTGACAAGTTCTTTTGATTTTGATAAGGTCGTGCTTTCTAGATGAGTTATTTCTGGTAGATCCGAAACTGATTTGGCCATATCAACAGCATATTCCTTTAACAAAATTTCTCTGATTAAACGGATTCAAAAGAAACCTCAATTTCTCATATGCTTAATTTATTGGGTTTTCTTATTCCTAAATAAGGATTTTCTTCTCTGTTGTAAATATTTCTGTTAATTTTCCTTCCAAACTTGTGTGATCCCTTCTGGCAACAAATTGATTTCATTCAGTAGTTACCCAGAATTTCTCACATGGGAGACAGTGATTTTCAGAGACGTTTGCATCATCTTAGTAACAAAAATCCATATTTAAACAAATATTTTGGTACATCCTAAGCTAAGGGGCTACTCAAATTGGCTACTGTAATTTCCTATAGTATCTGGGCGAATGCATTTTTCTTTTGAATAATTTCATTTTTGGATTGTAATAGCTAGTTTAGAGAAATACATTTGATATTTAAAATATTATTCTAGTATCCTGCTGTCTTGTTGAACTAGTTTAATAGAGTTTTTAGTCCTTACAATTTTATGTATAAAAGATCATGCCATCTTTGAATACAGATGTCTTCTTACTTTCAATCTGTATGAATTTTTTTCTTTTCCTTGCCTAATTGCCCTGACTAGATTCTCTACTAAAATGTTAAATAAAAGTTTTTGGGTTTTTTTTCTGGAGCAGTTTGTGGTTCACATCAAAATGAGAGGAAGGTACAGAGATGTCCCATATACCCCATACCTATACTTGCATAGCCTCCTGCGTCATCAGCATCTCCCACCACAGTGGTATATTGCTTACAACTGATGAACCTATAATGACAAATCATTATCACCCGAAGTCCGTGGTTTTCATTACGGTTCACTCTTGGTGTTCATTCTATGGATTTGGACAAATGTATAATGACATATATCCATCATTATAACATCATATGGAGTATTTTCACCGGCCTAAGAATGCTCTGTGTTCTGCCTATTCATCCCTCCCTTCCCAAATCCCTGGCAACCAGTGATCTTTTTACTGTCTCCAAAATGTCATATAGTTAGTATCATACAATATGTAACTTTTTTCAGATTGGCTTCTTTCCCTTAGTAATAGGCATTTAAATTTCCTCTATGTCTTTTCATGGCTTAATGGCTCGTTTGTTTTTAGTATTGAATATTATTCCATTGTCTAGATGTACCAGTTTATCCATTACCTACTGAGGAGCATCTTGGTTGCTTCCACGTTTTGGCAATTATGGATGAAGCTGCTAAAACATCCACATACTGGGTTTTGTGTGGACATAAGTTACCTTTGGGTAACTACCAAGGAGTGCATAAGTTACCTTTGGGTAACTACCTTTGGGTAACTACCAAGGAGTGCATAAGTTACCTTTGGGTAACTACCAAGGAGTGCAATTGCTAGATCATATTGTTAGAGGATGCTTTTTAGAACTTTTTTTGGAGTATAGTTGATTTACTTTGTGTTAGTTTCAGGTGTACAGCAAAGTGAATCAGTTATACATATGCATTTATCTATTCTTTTTCAGATTCTTCCCCATATAGGTCATTACAGAATATTGAGTAGAGTCCCCTGTGCTATACAGTAGGTCCTTGTTGATTATCTGTTTTATATACAGTAGTGTGTATATGTTAATCCCAATCTCCTAATTTATCACTTCCCCTCATGCTTCCCCTTTGGTAACCATAAGTTTGATTTCGAGATCTGTGAGTCTGTTTTTGTTTTGTAAATAAGTTCATTTATCATTTTTTATTAGATTCCACATATAAGTGATACCATGTTATTTGTCTTTCTCTGTCTGATTTCACTTAGTATGATAATCTCTAGGTCCATCTGTGTTGCTGCAAATGACATTATTTCGTTCCTTTTTATGGCTGAGTAATATTCTATTATGTGTGTGTGTGTGTAAACACACACACACCACGTCTTCTTTATCCATTCATCTGTCAATGGACATTTAGTTTGCTTTCATGTCTTGGCTATTTTAAGTAGTGCTGCAGTGAACATTGGGGTGCATGTATCTTTTTGAATTATGGTTTTCTCTGGATATATGTCCAGGGGTGGGATTGCTGGGTCATATGGTAGTTCTGTTGTTAGTTTTTTAAGGAACCTCCATACTGTTTTCCATAGTGGTTGTACCAATTTACATTCCCACCAACAGTGCAAGAGGGTTCCCTTTTCTCCACACCTTCTCCAGCATTTACTGTTTGTAGATTTTTTTTTTTCTTTTGCGGTACGCGGGCCTCTCACTGTTGTGGCCTCTCCCATTGTGGAGCACAGGCTCCGGACGCGCAGGCCCAGTGGCCATGGCTCACAGGCCCAGCCACTCCGCGGCATGTGGGATCTTCCCGGACCGGGGCACGAACCCGTGTTCCCTGCATCGGCAGGCAGACTCTCAACCATTGCGCCACCAGGGACCCCTATTGTTTGTAGATTTTTTGATGATGACCATTCTGACTGGGGTAAGGTGATACCTTTTGATTTGCATTTTTCTGATAAATAGTGATGTTGAGCATCTTTTCATGTACGTTTTGGCCATCTGTGTGTCTTCTTTGGAGAAATGTCTATTTAGATCTTCTGCCGTTTTTTGATTGGGTTGTTTACTTTTTGATATTGAGCTTCATGAGCTGTTTGTATGTTTTGGAGATTAATCCCTTGTCGGTCACATCATTTGTAAATATTTTCTCCCAATCTGCGGGTTGTCTTTTAGTTTTGTTTATAGCTTCCTTTGCTGTGCAAAAGCTTTTAAATTTAATTAGGTCCCATTTATTTATTTTTGTTTTTATTTTCATTAGTCTAGGAGGTGGATCCAAAAAAGATCTTGCTGCGATTTATGTCTTAGAGTGTTCTGCCTATGTTTTCCTCTAAGAGTTGTATAGTGTCTGGTCTTACATTTAGGTCTTTAATCCATTTTGAGTTTATTTTTGTGTATGGTGTTAGGGAATGTTTTAATTTCATTCTTTTACATGTAGCTGTCCAGCTTTCCCAGCACCGATTATTGAAGAGACTGTCTTTTGTCCATTGTATATTCTTGCTTCCTTTGTCATAGATTAGTTGACCATAGGTGCGTAGGTTTATCTCTGGACTTTCTATCCTGTTCCATTGATCTATATTTTTGGTTTTGTGCCAGTACCATACTGTTTTGATGACTGTAGCTTTGTAGTATAGGTGGAAGTCAGGGAGCCTGATTCTTCCAGCTCCATTTTTCTCTCTCAAGATTGCTTTGGCTATCCGGGGTCTTTTCTGTTTCCATACAAATTATAAATTTTTTTGTTCTAGTTCTGTGAAAAATGCCATTGGTAATTTGATAGGGATTGCATTGAATCTGTAGATTGCTTTAGGTAGTATAGTCACTTTGACAATATTGATTCTTCCAATCCAAGAACATGGTATATTTCTCCAATTGTGTCATGTTTGATTTCTTTCATTAGCATCTTATAGTTTTCTGAGTACAGGTCTTTTGTCTCCTTAGGTAGATTAATTCCTAGGTGTTGTATTCTTTTTGATGTGATGGTTAATGGGATTATTTCCTTAATTTCTCTTTCTGATCTTTCATTGTTAGTATGTAGAAATGCAACAGACTTCTGTGATTAATTTTTATCCTGAAACTTTACCAAATTCACTGATGAGCTCTAGTAGTTTTCTGGTAGCATCTTTAGGATTTTCTATGTATGGTATCATGCCATCTGCCAACAGTGACAGTTTTACTTCTTCTTTTCCAGTTTGGATTCCTTTTATTCCTTTTTCTTCTCTGATTGATGTGGCTAGGACTTCCAAAACTATGTTGAATAAAAGTGGTGAGAGTGGGCATCCTTGTCTTGTTCCTGTTCTTAGAGGAAATGCTTTCAGCTTTTCACCATTGAGAATGATGTTAGCTGTGGGTCTGTCATATATGGCCTTTATTGTGTTGAGGTAGGTTCCCTCTATGCCCACTTTCTGGAGAGTTTGTATCATAAATCGGTGTTGGATTTTGTCAGAAGCTCTTTCTGCATCTATTGAGATGATCATATTGTTTTTATTCTTCAGTTTGCTAATGTGGTGTATCACATTGATTGATTTGTATATGTTGAAGAATCCTTCTCTCCCTGGAATAAATCTCACTTGATCATGGTGTATGATCCTTTTAATACATTGTTGGATTCAGTTGAGGGTTTTTGCGTCTCTGTTCATCAGTGATATTGACTTGTAATTTTCTTTCTTGTGTGATATCTTTGTTTGGTTTTGGTATCAAGGAGATGGTGGCCTCATAGAATGAGCTGGGGAGTGTTGCTTCTTCTGCAGCTTTTTGGAAAAGTTTCAGAAGGATAGGTGTTAACTCTTCTCTAAATGTTTGATAGAATTCGCCTGTGAAGCCATCTGGTCTGGGACTTTTGTTTGTTGGAAGTTTTTTAATCACAGTTTCAATTTCAGTACTTGTGTTTGGTCTGTTCATTTTTTCTCTTTCCTCCTGATTCATTCTTAGGAGATTGTAATTTTCTAAGAATTTGTCCATTTCTTCTAAGTTGTCGATTTTATTGGCATATAGCTGCTTGAAGTAGAGGATGTTTAGTTTTTTAAGAAGCCGCTGAGCTGTCCTCCATAGTGGCTGTGCCATTTTGCATTCCTATCAGCAGTGAATGGGAGGCACTATAGCTCCACATCCTCACCAGGATCTGGTGTTCTCAGTGTTCTGTATTTGGGGCATTCTAGTAGGTTTGTTTGCATTTCCCTGATGACATATGTTGTGGAATATCTTTTGATATGCTTATTTGCCATCTGTATATCTTCTTTGGTGAGATGTCTGTTAACGACTGGCCTATTTTTTAATCAGGATTTTTAATTTACTCTTGAGTTTTACAAGTTCTGTGTATATTGGGGGTAACAGTCCTTTATCAAATGTGTCTTTTGCAAATATTTTCTCTCAGTATGGGGCTTTTCTCTTATTCTCTTGACATTCTCTTTTCTCTAGTGAGTTTTTAACTTCAGTTGTTATACTTTTCAACTCCAGAGTTTGCATTTCTTTATTAAAAAATAAGTTCTATTTTCTTATTGTTATTTTCTATTTGATGAGACATTGTCATCATATCTGAACATTGTTTTAAACATATTTATTGGAGTATAATTGCTTTACAATGGTGTGTTATTTTCTGCTTTATAAGAAAGTGCATCAGCTATACATACACATATATCCCCATGTCTCCTCCCTCTTGAGCCTCCCTCCCACCATCCCTATCCCACCCCTCTAGGTGGTCACAAAGCACCAAGCCAATCTCCCTGTGCTATGCGACTGCTTTGCATTAGCTATCTGTTTTACATTTGGTAGTGTATATAAGTCCATGCCCCCTCTCACTTCGTCCCAGCTTACCCTTCCCCCTCCCTGTGTCCTCAAGTCCATTCTCTATGTCTGCATCTTTACTCCTGTCCTGACCCTAGGTTCTTCAGAACCATTTTTTTTAGATTCCATATATATGTGTTAGCATACGGTATTTGTTTTTCTCTTTCTGACTTACTTCACTCTGTATGACAGACTCTAGGTCCATGCACCTCACTACAAATAACTCAGTTTCATTTCTTTGTATGGCTGAGTAATATTCCATTGTATATATGTGCCACATCTTCTTTATCCATTCATCTGTCGATGGACACTTAGGTTGCTTCCATGTCCTGGCTATTGTAAATAGAGCTGCAGTGAACATTGTGGTACATGACTCTTTTTGAATTATGGTTTTCTCCAGGTATATGTGCAGTAGTGGGATTGCTGGGTCATATGGTAGTTCTATTTTAGTATTTTAAGGTGGCTGTATCAATTTACATTCCCACCAACAGTGCAAGTGGGTTCCCTTTTCTCCACACCCTCTCTAGCCTTTATTGTTTGTAGATTTTTTGATGATGGCCATTCTGACTGCTGTGAGGTGATACCTCATTGTAGTTTGATGTGCATTTCTCTAATTAGTGACATTGAGCATTCTTTCATGTGTTTGTTGGTAATCAGTATATCTTCTTTGTAGAAATGTCTATTTAGCTCTTCTGCCCATTTTTGGATTGGGTTGTTTGTTTTTTTGATATTGAGCTACATGAGCAGCTGGTAAATTTTGGAGATTAATCCTTTGTCAGTTGCTTCATTTGCAAATATTTTCTCCCATTCTGAGGGTTCTCTTTTCGTCTGGTTTATGGTTTCCTTTGTTGTGCAAAAGCTTTTAAGTTTCATTAGGTCCCATTTGTTTGTTTTTATTTCCATTTCTCTAGGAGGTGGGTCAAAAAGGATCTTGCTGTGATTTATGTCAGACTGTTCTTCCTATGTTTTCCTCTAAGACTTTAATAGTGTCTGGCCTTACATTTAGGTCTTTAATCCACTTTGAGTTTATTTTTGTGTACGGTGTTAGGGAGTGTTCTAATTTCATTCTTTTACATGTAGCTATCCAGTCTTCCCAGCACCACTTATTGAACAGGCTCTCTTTTCCCCATTTTATATTCTTCCCTCCTTTATCAAAAATAAGGTGACCATATGTGTGTGGGTTTATCTCTGGGCTTTCTGTCCTGTTCCATGGATCTATATTTGTTTTCATGCCAGTACCATACTCTCTTGATTACTGTAGCTTTGTAGTATAGTCTGAAGTTAGGGAGCCTTATTCCTCCAGCTCCATTTTTCTTTCTCAAGATTCCTTTGGCTTTTTGGGGTCTTTTGTGTTTCCATACATATTGCAAAATTCTTTGTTCTAGTTCTGTGAAAAATGCCATGGTAGTTTGATAGGGATTGCATTGAATCTGCAGATTGCTTTGGGTAGTATAGTCATTTTCACAGTGTTGATTCTTCCAATGCAAGAACATGGTATATCTCTCCTTCTGCTTGTGTCATCTTTAATTTCTTTCATCAGTGGCTTATACGTTTCTGCATACAGGTCTTTTTTCTCCTTAGGTAGGTTTATTCCTAGGTATTTTATTCTTTTTGTTGCAGTGGTAAATGGGAGTGTTTCCTTAATTTCTCTTTCAGATTTTTCATTGTTAGTGTATAGGAATGCAAGAGACTTCTGTGCATTAATTTTGTATCCTCCTACTTTACCAAATTCATTGATTAGCTCTATTAGTTTTCTGGTAGTGTCTTTAGGTTTCCCTATGTATAGTGTCATGTCATCTGCAAACAGTGACAGCTTTACTTCTTCTTTTCTGATTTGGATTCCTTTTATTTCTTTTTCTTCTCTGATTGCTGTGGCTAAAGCTTCCAAACTGTGTTGAATAATAGTGGTGAGAGTGGGCAACCTTGTCTTGTTTCTGATCTTAGTGGAAATGGTTTCAGTTTTTCACCATTGAGAATGATGTTGGCTGTGGATTTGTCACATATGGCCTTTATTATGTTGAGGTAAGTTCCCTGTATGCCTACTTTTTGGAGGGTTTTTATCATAAATCGGTGTTGAATTTTGTCGAAAGCTTTTTCTGCAGCTATTGAGATGATCATATGGTTTTTATCCTTCAGTTTGTTAATATGATGTATCATATTGAATGATTTGCATATTAATGAGGAATCCTTCCATTCCTGGGATAAACCCCACTTGATCATGGTGTATGATCCTTTTAATGTGGTGTTGGATTCTGTTTGCTAGTATTTTGCCGAGCATGTTTGCCTGTATGTTCATCAGTGATATTGGCCTGTAGTTTTCTTTCTTTGTGACATCTTTGTTTGGTTTTGGTGTCCAGGTGATGTTGGCCACGTAGAAAGAGTTGGAGAGTGTTCCTCCCTCTGCTATATTGTGGAAGAGTTAGAGAAGGGTAGGTGTTAGCTCTTCTCTAAATGTTTGATAGAATTCACCTGTGAAGCCATCTAGTCCTGGGCTTTTGTTTGTTGGAAGATTTTAAATCACAGTCTCAATGTCAGTGCTTGTGTTTGGTCTGTTTATATTTTCTATTTCTTCCTGATTCAGTCTCGGAAGGTTGTGCTTTTCTAAGAATTTGTCCATTTCTTCCAGATTGTCCATTTTATTGGCATAGAGTTTCTTGTAGTAATCTCTCATGATCCTTTGTATTTCTGCAGTGTCAGTTGTTACTTCTCCTTTTTCATTTCTAATTCTATTGATTTGAGTCTTCTCCCTTTTTTCTTGAAGAGTCTGGCCAATGGTTTATCAATTTTATCTTCTCAAAGAACCAGCTTTTAGTTTTACTGATCTTTGCTATTGTTTCCTTCATTTCTTTTTCATTTATTTCTAATCTGATCTTTATGATTTCTTTCCTTCTGCTAACTTTGGAGGTTATTTTGTTCTTCTTTCTCTAATTGCTTTAGGTGTAAGGTTAGGTTGTTTATTTGATGTGTTTCTTGTTTCTTGAGGTAGGATTGTATTGCTATAAACTTTCCTTTTAGAACTGCTTTTGCTGCATCCCATAGGTTTTGGGTCATCGTGTTTTCATTGTCATTTGTTTCTAGGTGTATTTTGATTTCCTCTTTGATTTTTCAGTGGTCTCTTGGTTATTAAGTAGTGTATTATTTAGCCTCCATGTGTTTGTATTTTTTACAGATTTTTTCCTGTAATTGATATCTAGTCTCATAGAGTTGTGGTTGGAAAAGATACTTGATATGATTTCAGTTTTCTTAAAGTTATCACGGCTTTATTTGTGACCCAAGATATGATCTATCCTGGAGAGCATTCCATGATTACTTGAGTAGAAAGTGTATTCTGTTGTTTTTGGATGGAATGTCCTATAAATATCAATTAAGTCCATCATGTTTAATGTATCATTTAAAGCTTGTATTTCTTTATTTATTTTCATTTTGGATGATCTGTCCATTGGTGAAAGTGGGGTGTTAAAGTCCTCTACTATGATTATGTTACTGTCGATTTCCCCTTTTATGGCTTTTAGCATTATCTTTAATTTTTTAAAGATGTTTTCTGGTTCTTGTAACAGTTATAATGTCTAATAACATATCCATAATGTCTGAAGTCTGGGGTCAGATTTTGAAAAAAAATTATATTTTAGTCTGAAAGGTATTGGATTTTATCAAATGCTGCCTAAGCATTACCTCTGAGTCAGCATGAGCCACATTTTGCTGAGGTTGGCCCTCTTGGCCAGCTAGATTTTAGCCTCTACCGTGTTATGTGTGTATGCCTAAGAGGCTAATACTATAGTTCAAGTTTAGGTTTTTCCCATCTATTCAGGCCAGTCCCTTGGAAAGCCCTCTCCAGTCACTCCTGGAAGGGCAAGTCTTGGGCATGCATGCAGTATTTCAGACTGCCAGGGATGGTCGTGATTTTCTTTTGAAGCCGAGCCTCCTAAGGGTTGCCCCTGGGTCAGAGTTGCTAATTGTTCAGCCAGTGTTTGCTCAGACCTTGTGCTTGATCCCCGAGTGACAGTGAGGTTTCTGTCCTGTTGATGGATCTGTGTGTGACGTGGGGAATGTTTTTAGTCTTCGTCATGCTGTGTTCTCATTGATCCTCAGTGGTGCAGCCTAGCACGTGTACACAGCCTTCTCAACCCCCAGTACTGTGAAGCCAGGATGACTCTAATTGCCTATATCTTTCCTTGATCCTCTCTGTTAAACTTCCAAGTGTTCTGACGTTTTGCTTTTGGCCACCATTATCAAGGAGCCCCACGTTCCCTCTTAAACACCCTCCACCAAGATCTCCATTGCTCCATCAATCTCTTTAGGTGGAGACTTCTCCACGTTCTTTTCCAAACACAGTCGGTCCCCTCAGGCAGAACAGCAGAGCACATCATGTATAGAGCCTGCTTTTGTTCCCTGGCAGAACCTCTGGGCCACTATACAGGAGCTGGGGGTAAGGACAGTGGTCCCCTTCTCCCATGTGACACCTGTAAAAGCAGGTGCTGGGTGGGTAGTATAACCTAATGGGCTTGGCTTCTCCCTCCACCATGAAAATTCTACCTTAAGAGCAAGATGGGGCAGAGACAGTTAGGGCCAAGCATTCTCAACCTGCTGTGTTTGGAGTAGAGCTTCCATCCCTACATGGGAGAAGGGGAGCCTGCTCCTTTCAGCCACACCTTCCAGGAAAAGAGTTTCTGCAGCCAGGAGCTAAAGGAAATTAGAAATGCTGGTGACTTACCCCTTTTGCGATGAACTGTAGTTTTAGCCAGTGAACTGGGGACGTGAGGGAACCCTGTATTTTCAGCTGCGCACCACACAGAATAGTGCATCTGTCTACTGTGGGATGTGAGAGGGAGTGGGTCGTGGCTCAAATGCCACAGATTTTCACTGTTCTTATCAAGTACCCAGCCTTGATTTCTATATCCCAGGTCTCACTAGGAATCAAGGATTCTCGTAGAAAAGCCTGATGTCAGGGTTGGGATAGGAAAAGTGCAAGGTAAGCCTGGAACATCTTATTGTGCCAAAAAATAAGTCAGTGTTTGAAATACCATGGGGACATGTCACAAGCCAGTTTGAAGGGGCTCCCTGTGGCAAAATCTGGAACAACCTGAGCACCAGAATAATGATAGTAACAGAATTCAGAAAATAATACATGTAAATATAAATCTATACTGATAAAAAAATGAATGGGGGAAAAGAGGAAGCTCTTTAGAAGAATTCTATAGAAGAAGAATAAATACAGAAATAATGCTTTATTATGAAATCACCTTTCTGCCACCATCATACTAAGGATTGATTCAGGCAAGATCATTAATAGATGCTAAAAATAGTGGATGAAATTTTAACGAACAGAATATTTACATAATCTCAAAGTTTCTCCTTTGAGTTACTAATTAATCACAAAGGAAAAAAAAAGAGTAACTTTATAGGAAAAAAACCTGGTAGACACCGCCTCCTGAAGTGATCAACTTAGCATCACCCATAAATGGACAAACTGATATCTTGTGTCTTCTAGAATAATGCCCTGGGAGGAACACAGCATTGCATCTGTGATGCTCCTCCTAAGAATGCATGGCCTGGATCTAGTCATGAGGAAACATCAGGCAAATATAACTTGAAGGACTTTCAATAACTGGTCTGTGTTCTTCAAAAATCTTAAAATCATTAAAGAAAAGAAAGGCTACTAGGAATTCCCCGGTGGTCCAGTGGTTAAGATTCTGTGCTTCCACTGCAGGGGGCCTGGGTTTGATCCCTGGTTGGGGAACTAAGATCCCACAAGCACACAGCCAAAAAAAGAAAAAGAAGAAAAGAAAAAAAAGAGGTTGAAAATTGATTCTGGATTGGACTTGGACCAAGAAAAAAATTATTATGAGGGATATGATTAGAACAATTGGTACTATACAATTTGAATATGAACTGTGGAATACATAATAGTATTGAGTCAGTATTACGTATCCTGAGTTTGATAAATATACTGTGACTGCATAAGAGAAAATCCGTATTTTAGGAAAAAAGTCACTGAATTTATTTGTGGTAAAAGAGAGGTGATGTCTATAAATTATACCCAAATCATTCAGAAATGTTTATGTAACCAGAATATGTTTATAAGAAGAGTCATTAGAAAAGTACATAGTATTTGACCCAGAAATACCACCATATGAAATTTATTTGTCCTAAAATAAATGGAGAAAAATCCATTCCTATCACTGTTCAACTACAGGTTAATTTCATTTATTTTTAACTGAAGTATAGTTGATTTACAAAGTTGTGCTAATTTCTGCTGTACAGCAAAGTGACTCAGTTATACACATATATACATTCTTTTTTTATATTCTCTTCCATTATGGTCTATCCCAGAAGGTTGGATATAGTTCCCTGTACTATACAGTAGGACCTTGTTGTTTATCCATTCTAAATGTAATGGTTTGCCTCTGCTAACCCCAACCTCCCACTCCATCCCTCTCCCTCCCACCTTCCCCCTTGGCAACCACAAGTCTGTTCTCTATGTCTGTGAGTCTGTTTCTGTTTTGTGGATAGGTTCATTTATGCCATATTTTAGATTCCACATGTAAGTGATATCACATGGTATTTCGCTCTGACTTACTTCACTTAGTATGATAATCTCTAGGTCCATCCATGTTGCTGCAAATGGCATTTTTCATTCTTTTTTATGGCTGAATAGTATTCCATTGTATATATGTACCATATCTTTATCCATTCCTCTGTCAGTGGACAGTTAGGTTGCTTCCATGTCTTGGCTATTGTGAATAGTGCTGCTATGAGCACAGGGGTGCGTGTACCTTTTTGAATTAGAGTTTTGTCTGGGTATATGCCCAGGAGTGGGATTGCTGGATCATATGGAAACTCTTTTTTAAAGGAACCTCCATACTGTTCTCCACAGTGGCTATGCCAACTTGCATTCCCACCAACAGTGTAGGAGGGTTCCCTTTCTCCACACCCTCTCCAGCATGTGTTATTTGAACTACAGGTTAATTTTAATAATTTGTTTTAAATAGGAACAGCTTAAATTTCTACTACCCAGAAGGAAAGAATGGTTAGGAAACTCTGCTTCATTGACGTGGTATAATACGAATCCACTCAATACCATTACAAAATGTACGGTAATGGCAAAAATGCTTATGTTAACATAATCATATAAAAACATTGCATAAAAACATTGCATAAAATTAGTATGTGAGCTTGGAGCTGAAAGAAATTTGCAAATAATTTAATTCGTGATGGAATTCATTTTTCATCTTCTTTATTCCTGCGTTAATGTTCTTTCATAAAATGAGAATAAAAATAGTGAAGAGATCTGTTTTAAAGTCCAGCACAAATATACTGCAAATGTTCTGAGTCTACAGTCATTGAATTCAAGTGCATTCATTTTTATGGGCACTAAAGGAAATGGAAACAATGATGGTTGTAGTGTTCAACCAATTCAGATTGAGGATGGATTACCAGTTTGTTAAGAAAATATAACCACATTCTCACACAGCCCACAGTGAGTCCATGAAAAAAGACTACTCCACTTTATTTCCTTTTTTGGAGGAGCAGGTGTAGATAAAAAAAGCACCGTCCCAAGTTCTCTTTGCTTTGTTTGACATAATTGAGCTCAGGTGGATACACTCATGATGCGTACACGAGGCAGTGGTGGAGGAAACAAAGGTTTTGGCAAGGAATTTTTTTTTAAGAAGCTCAAGCTACAACAACAAACAAACAAGCCAACCTCATTTGCAAACCACTAGTGTTATAGTCATGAGAACAAAAAATAAAAGGAGGCAAAAGAAAGGAAAAAAATAGTCAGTTTCTGCTTTTGTATTGGCATAAAAACATCAGATGTAAGACAGTTCTAAGAAATTATGAAAAAAGTTAATGTCATCAGAAGAGTTATTATCAGATAAAATATTGACTAAATATAACTTCAGCTTCGTTCTCACGAGCATATTTTCCGATCTAAATAAACTATAAGTTAAGTCAATATCCTGAACCTAGGTTTCAAAAGGACTGCAAAATCCACTGGAGCCAGTACAAAACAAAACAAGACCATTTAAAAAGTTGGGTTTGTTTATTTGTCAGCTTCAGAGACATACCAGTGAAGAATTTTCCCTGAGTAGTTAGTTAGACAAGGGGAAAGTCCTGGGTTTCAAAGGTTTGGAAGAGGATTTCATGGTGGGCTTTCCGATGAAGGATTGAAAGCAGATAGGGGGAATGCGTCCATAGGTCTGTTCATGATTAGTTAAAACAAATCGCATTGCTCCTTTGTCAGGAAAGAGTCTCCAGTCAGGTCCAGTGCCAGGCTGCATATGTGGGTCACTCAAAGTTGGTCATTCTCTAACAATGCCAGGTGGTTAGAATTTTAGTGAAATAGTTTTCATTTTGATATCTCCTAGGCAAGTGCTGCCGTAAGGGAAAACTCTTCCTTTTACACAATTATAATTAAAGAAAGCTTTCTAGTAGATTGGTCTTGGAGAAGTAATGGGATATAATATTGTCAAAAATGTTTATTCCCAGCTAAATTACATTGGAGAAAGTCTATTTCAAAAGCCATTCAATCCATGAGTTACATAAACAATGACTAAAAATGACTAAAGGGGATAATCTCAAAGCAGAGTTAACAGCCCTTGCGCAATCTAAATCAGAAATCAGCCGTCACAAATTGATCTTTACCAATTATATAGATAGAGACACCATATGTGTACACATACATATATTTGTATACATTTGCAAAATATATATTATAGGTATATATAAATAAGGTTAATGTATTTGAAGTATAAGAGTAATAAAAGAAAAACCTAGGTACCTCTTATTCAGTTCAAGAAATCACACAGTCCACTCTTTCCATTGACCCCCCGTTTAATCATTAACTTGCTTTACTTCATAATTTCACATACATGCATAGATATATAAATTAAATTACTTTTAGTTTTATGACCTAAAATCAGGTTTGATTCTGCAAGCTATATTTAGTTTATAAATTTTATAACATTTCAGGAAAAAATAAAGTATCATACTATTGATAAGGTTTTAGAATCTAGCAAATAGGGTCAACTAGGCATTTTTATGAACTCAAAGAATCAAATATTTAGCATTCTAAGTGGGTAGGGGGAAAAAGAATGTAATATTTATAAACTATTATAGGGGAGGAAGAAGTGTAATATTTATAACAGCAAGCTTTATTCTTGTAGGGGAAGGAACAAAACCTTTCTCCCGCACCCTCCTAAGTTCTCTGGCTGGGGCCCTGCAAAAAGAGATCCACAAGAGAGAAACAGAAGTTTAGTAACATGTGTGTCTCCCATATACAAGGGAGCACTCGGTGAGGAGTAACTCAAAGCGGGTGGTTAGAACTTGGGCTTACTTGGCATCTTAACAAAGAACAATACATTTTTAGAGAAGTGATAAGACAAAGCAAAGGACTTTGAGTTTCCTCAAAGTGGTGGCAAATTGTGGGAACGTAAATACATGGGGAAATAATGGAAGATAAGGGTGATTAGTCACCTCTGTTGTAAAGATTCCTCGCCTGCCACCTCTGGGCTCATCAGGGTCTAGAGTTTAGAGTTGTCCCAGGCGACTAACTTCGGTCCTTCCCGGTAGAGAGGAGACAGGACACCTTTACAAATTTAGGTCCTGCTTTTCGGCAACTGGGGGAACGCAGAGAGCTTTTCTTGTAGCTGCTGCTTCTCAGTTGCCATCAGCTCAAATTAATCCTTATGCCAGAGTGTGCTTTTCAGGTGGCATATTCTGCTACTCTTCAGTATTCGATAAAAATTATAATAAAAACCAGGAGGACGTAGGATACGAAAAATAGGGTATGGACTCTGAAAACTAGAGTAATAATTCACTGTTATTATGCACATTGCTGATCTTTGACACGTGATTAAATAGCCATCACGTACGTTTCCATGAATCTGCGTCGTAGATCGGTTTCATTTCCTTTTTTGTTAGGAGCCGCTGTTCGTTAGTAGACTCTTCAGACCCGAATAGTAAAGGATAATAATAAAGGCTCCAGGAGAAGCAGGAACCTGTGGGAGTAGATTAAAATAACTTTACCTTTACATAGGACTTTAGAAGTTGAAAAAGCAGGGCCCTGGGTAGAAAACCAAAATTACCTTCAGTCCTCTGAAGAGAGAGAAGAATTGCCAGTATCTAGAAAGGAGCAATTTGCATTTTAAGGTGTATCCAATGATCTGAGAGACAGCAACAACACATCAGGTGAATAACAGGCTTGCCGCAGGTGGAGTTTTCTTAACATCTCTATTTAGTGCTTGGATGCATCTTTCTATTTTATTCTCCTGTCTCCTGCTCTCCCCAAGTACTGAGAACTACACAGTATCTCAACTTATCATTTCTAAGGCTAACTACATCTAATTCTTATCATGGGTTGTAGGTGTGTAGACTAACTCTAAGAAAAGCTGTATTTCCACATCGCATTTTTTTTGCTGTATCACAATGAAGATGTAAATTGCAAATCTCTTCACTTCTCAGATTGTGTGCTGGGTCCCCTGCCGTGACAGAAATAATACTCTTATCTCAGAAGGTCAGAGTCTTCTTACCTGTCCGGCCACGGAAAGCACAGCTCTTGCTTCCCAAATTGGCTCTTTTCCTTAAAAAGTGGTATCTTCTTTACCTCAGGGCACTCTTCTGATATTCATATATTCTAAAGCCAGCTTCATGACCCAGAAGAGAAAAATGATGAGGGTTTATGCTTCTTTGAAACTATAAAAATTCACAAGAACCTAGTTTATGTCAAGTTATCTGAATTTCCCCCATTAGGTAACTGATTTATTCAATAAAAGCAATAGAGGAATGTTTCTCAGAAACACTTACTTTTCAGAAAAACACTTTCGGAATCCCCATAGAGCCCTTTAGAGCATTTCTCTGGAGACCAGGCTCGCTGCCTGTGAGGATTAATTTCATGTGTCAACTTGGCTAGGTCACGGTACCCAGATATTTGGTTAAATGTCAGTCTAGATGCTGCCATGAAGATAGTTTTTGGATGAGGTGAACCTTTAAATCAGTGGAATTTGAGCAAAGGAGATCATCCTCCAGGGTGTGAGTGGGCCTCACCCACTCAGTTAAAAGCCTTAAGAGGAAAAGACTGAGGTCCCCCTGAAGAAGAGAGGCTTCTGCCAGCAGACAGCCTTCAGACCCAAGGTCAACATCAACTCTTCCCTGGGTCTCCAGCCTGCCCTGCAAATTTCAGATTTGCCAGCCCGAACAGCCTCATGAACCAATTAGTGTAAATCAATCAATCTCCCTGAACGCACATGCGCACGCACACACCCCCCACCCAGTCTACTTTTCTGTACAATTCTCACTGATGTACACCCGCTCTGTACGACTGCTTTAGTGCTTTTTAAGAAACTTAGATCTATAGACCAAGAGGGCCTTAATGTTACCCTCAGCTTCTCCAAACTCTGCACAGGATTCTCTTGACTCTAGGCACCAGACCTCCCTTTTCTAGAACATGTATGTTAGAAAACTGATACAATTTTTTTTTCCCTGCCCCTTTGAGAGATAAATCTCTTTAAAAGCCTCTTGGCAGTTTTACAGCCCAGCTCTTAGAACGTAAAGGGAGATAGCGTCCCTACACTCCCCAGTTCCTGTGAGATTGTAAGAGCCCAGTTTTGGTATGTGCTTTGTTCTTAGTTAGAAAACAACCTCCTGTCCCAAAGATAAGAGAGAGTATACTTTTCCTTCGGGGTAACTCCATCCAACAGACACACATCGCCTGTGCTCTCCCTCTCACCCAGCCCTGATCAACCCTCCTGCCCTTGGCTTAGTGGACTTGAGCTCGGACTGAGTTCTAGTCACCGCGTGCAGCGACTTGAGATGCACGAGAACTACAAAGGAGACCGTTTAAACATTCACCCTCTGTAGATCTGAATTGAGGTTCAGAACTTCCTAATTTTCAAGAGCGTATAAAGAATTTTACATGGCTGATGAGTGTGTAAATTGGCACAATCCCTTGAGAAAGATATCTGTCAATATCCGCTAAACCTGAACACTGGAATACCCCTGATCCAGCAAATCCGCTTCTAGGTAAATACCTGATAAAAGTGGCCACTGTCAGGAAAAACTGTGAGACATTTTGAAATGCACACCCGCCTGCACAAATGATTACTGGGTTTCTGTCTAGCTTACCCTTCCAGGTTTTCTAATTCAGTATTTTTGAGCTACTTATAACTCTGTAGGTAGTAGGAAATATATAGTACCATAAATTATTCTTCTGGAGAAATGCTAATGAATTTAATCTCGAGGAATGCAATTGATTGTTGTGCCATAAATGTTGATTAGTTTAGCATTTACTTGTAAATTCATTTCAGCATTCGTGATTGCCTTTATGTGGGTGTTTGAATTCTCCTTTGAACCAATGGAACATTTTGCTGACTTGCTAATTAATTTGTGAGTTATATAAACATCTGTGGCCTGTGTTCTTTTCATATTTGTATAAAAATTATGATTTGGCCTTTTTAAAAAAATGTATTATTTACCGCCACCCAAAACAAGGGCTAGATACTTCATGGAAGAATTATTTGTTAGTATGCCTGGGTAAGAAAGGGTTAACAGTGGGTCTGTAACTGTTTACTCCTGCTTTGGGGGGACAACTCAGGCAGTTTTGTCCTCCTTTAAACATACTGATGGCATTTACTGGCTGGAAGATAAATGAGGGTCTTCTGGGACTGCCGTACACTGATTTCTTACCTAGGAAACCCTTTCAGTATGCTGCACCTGCTGTGTCTGGATTGTACATTGTAAATAAACCTCTAGTAAGATGTGCAGGGGATGAGGGTTATCACGGCATCCCTCTGAACCCAAAAGGCATCTCGCTATAGAAAACACGGTGACCTACGGGGCTGTATCTAGAAAGAGACAAAGTACTGATTACTGTTTTACAATGTCAGAGCATTTTATAAAAATTCTGCTGGACTCTCACCTGAAACGCTTGGAGGTGTAACTTTGTGATCACAGTATATTTGATTAACAACCCACAACCGATAAATGTGCAAGCAGTTTACAGCTCAATAAAGTTAGAGGTAAACCACAAAATATTGATAATGTAATTTATTGGCCTTTAGACAGCCAGTCTTATACATAATTTAGCAATCCTATTTAGACATTTCTTTCGTGACTAACAAAACAATCTCCCTGTTTCTCAATTGCTTTTTTTTAAACATAATATTTGTCTGTTTATTCAAGGTTTCTTTTCCCATATTTCATCAAAGTTAAGGAAGTAACATTGTACTATTATTTTACTTACCACTAAAAAAGAAAATATTGTCAAACAATAAGACGTATTTTGATTTCAGAGATATTAAAGTACATTTATAATAAGTGAAATATGGTATATCGCTCAATTTTTTCAAAGTTTTATCCATATAATTACTATATATATTACATTTTATTCCTATAATGGGATCTTTATATGATGGTAATTTCTTTTTTTTAATTGTACTATAGTTGATGTATATATAATATTAGTTTCAGGTGTACAACAGTGATTCAAAATTTTTACAGATTATACTCCATTTAAAGTTACTATAAAATATCTATATTCCCTGCGCTGTGCAATGTATCCTTGTAAGTTATTTATTTTATACATAGTAGTTTGTACCTCTTAAGCCCCTAATCCTATCTTGGCCCTTCTCTACTACTCTCTGCCCCCTGGAAACCACTAGTTTGTTCTCTGTATCGGTAAGTCTGTTTCTATTTTGTTATTTTCAGATTCCACATATAAGCGATAACGTAAGTACTTGTCTTTCTCTGTCTGTCTTATTTCACTAAGCATAATACACTCCTGGTCCAGCCATGTTATTGCAAATGGTAGAATTTTATTCTTTTTCTAGGCTAAGTGATATGCACACACACACAGACACACACACACACAAACACCACCTCTTCTTTATCCATTCATCTGTTAATGGACACTTAGCTTGCTTCCATATCTTGGTAATTGTAAATAAAACTTCTGCACACATTGGGATGCATGTATCTTTTCAAAGTACTGTTTTTTGTTTGTTTTTTTTTTTCTGGATATATACCCAGGAGTGGAATTGCTGGATCATATGGTAGTTCTATTTGTAGTTTTTTGAGGAACCTTCATATTGTTTTCCATATCGGCTACACCAACTTACATTCCCCCCAACAGTGTACAAGGGTTCCCTTTCCCCACACCCTCTCTTTTATTATTTGTAGACTTTTTGATGATAGCCATCCTGACAGGTGAGAGGTGATACCTCGTGGTTTTCGTGGTTTTGAGTCACATTTCTCTAATCATTAGCAATTTGTGCATCTTTTCATGTGCCTGTTAGCCAACTGTATGTCTTCTTTGGAAAAATGTCTACCCAGGTCTTCTGCCCATTTTTTAACTGAGTCCAAAAAAATATGGCCACGATTTATGTCAGAGTGTTCTGTCTATATTTTCCCCTATATTTATGTCATAGTGTTCTGTCTATATTTATAGTATCTGCTCTTACATTTACGTCTTTAATCCATTTTGAGTTTATTTTTATATATCGTATTGGAGAACGTTCTAATTTCATTCTTTTACATGTAGCTGTCCAGTTTTCCCAGCACCACTTATTAAAGAGATTGTCTTTTCTCCACTGTATATTCTTGCCTCCTTTGTAATAGATTAATTGACCATAGGTGTGTGGGTTTATTTCTGGGCTTTCTATCCTGTTCCATTGATGTATGTGTCTGTTTTTGTGCCAGTACCATACAGCTGTGATTACTGTAGTTTTGTAGTATAGTCTGAAGTCAAGGAAACTGATTCTTCCAGTTCCGTTCTTCTTTCTCACAATTGCTTTGGCTATTTGGGGGTCTTTTGTGTCTCCATACAAATTTTTAAGATTTCTTGTTCTAGTTCTGTGAAAAATTGCCATTGGTAATTTGATAGAGATTGCACTGAATCTGTAGATTGCTTTGGGTAGTATAGTCATTTTCACAATGTTGATTCTTCCAATCCAAGAACAAGGTGTATGTCTCCATCTGCTTGTGTCATCTTTGATTTCTTCCATCAGTGTCTTATAGTTTTCTGAGTACAGGTCTTTTGCCTCCTTATGTAGGTTTATTCCTAGGTATTTTATTCTTTTTGATGTGATGGTAAATGGGATTGTTTCCTTAATTTCTCTTTCTGATCTTTCATTGTTAGTATGTAGAAATGCAACAGATTTTTGTGCATTAATTTTGTATCCTGCTACTTTACCAAATTCATTGATGAGCTCTCGTAGTTTTCTGGTAGCATCTTTAGGATTCTCTATGTATAGTATCATGTCATCTGCAAACAGTGACAGTTTTACTTCTTCTTTTCCAATTTGGATTCCTTTTATTCTTTCTTCTTCTCTGATTGCTGTAGCTAGGACTTCCAAAACTATGTTGAATAAAAGTGGCAAGAGTGAGCATCCTTGTCTTGTTCCTGTTCTTAGAGGGAATGCTTTGAACTTTTCACCACTGACCATGATTTTAACTGTAGGTTTGTAATATATGGCCTTTATTATGTTGAGGTGTGTCCCCTCGATGTCCACTTTCTAGAGCGTTTTTATCAAATATGGATGTTGAATTTTGTCAAAAGCTTTTCTGCATCTACTGAGATGATCGTATGGTTTTTACTCTTCAGTTTGTTAATGTGGTGTATCACATTGATTGGTTTGTGGATACTGAAAAATCCTTGCATCCCTGGGATAAATCCCATTTGATCGTACTGTTGGATTCAGTTTGCTAGTATTTTGTTGAGGATTTTTGCCTCTATGTTCATCAGTGATACTGGCCTGTAATTTTCTTTTTTGTGATATCTTTGGTGTTGGTAGCAGGGTCCTGGTGGCCTCACTGAATGAGTTCGAAAGTGTTCCTTCCTCTGAAATTTTTTGGAAGAATTTCAGAAGGATAGGTGTTAACTCTTCTCTAAATGTTTGTTAGAATTCACCTGTGAAGCTGCCTGGTCCTGGACTTCTGTTTGTTGGGAGTTTTTAAAGTACTGATCCAATTTCAGTACCAGCAATTGGTCTATTCATATTTTCTATTTCTTCCTGGTTCAGTCTTGGGAGGTTGTACCTTTCTAAGAATTTGTCCATTTCTTCTAGGTTGTCCATTTTATCACCATATAGTTGCTCAAAAACTTTTATTCTAAATTGATCTAAGAAAATAAAAATTTGTTCAAAATAATGATAGCAACAACATACTTATGTATTATGTATTCTTATATACGTATATGGTTATGTATATGAATGAAATGAATGCCAGCAATAACACAAAGGAAAGGGAGAAAGAATTAGGATTATTTTGTCATTATAAGGTACTCGCACTACTCATGAAGTTCATAGTGTTATTTGAACGTGGAATTGGATTTTTGTAAATGTATATTGGAAACTCTAGGGCAACCTCTAAAAAGTAAAAAGTAGTATAACTGAGAAAATGGAATTATATAAAATGCTCAGTTGAAACCACATAAAAAGGAAAAAGGATGGAAGCCAAAAATAGGAACACAGTACAGGACAACAAATAGAAAACAATAACAAATATGGTAGAGGTTATCCAACTATATCATAATCACTTTAAGTGTCAACGGTCTAAATACATTCATCAAGAGACAACATTGTCAAAGTGGATCAAAAAACAAGACTCAACTATATGTTGTCTGTAACCTGTTTTAAATATACATTAGATTAGATATAGATTAAAAGTAAATGAATGGGGCTTCCCTGGTGGCGCAGTGGTTGAGAGTCCGCCTGCCGATGCAGGGGACGCGGGTTCGTGCCCCGGTCCGGGAAGATCCCACATGCCGCGGAGCGGCTGGGCCCGTGAGCCATGGCCGCTGAGCCTGCGCGTCCGGAGCCTGTGCTTCGCAACGGGAGAGGCCACAGCAGTAAGAGGCCCACATACCGCAAAAAAAAAAAAAAAAAAAAAAGTAAATGAATGGAGAGAGAGATATCATAAGAATCAAAAGAAAGCAGGAATAATTATATTAATTTCAGAGTAGACTTTAAAGCAAGGAAAGTGATCAGGGATGAAGAGTGGCATTCCATGATAAAGAATACATAACAATCCGTAATGTTTATGTGCCCACAACAGAAAATCAAACTACATGAGGCAAAAACTGATAGAACTACAAGGAGCAATAGATGAATCCACTGTTAGAGGTGGAGACTGCAGCATCCCTGTAGCAGAAATGGACAGATCCAGCAGGCAGAAAATTAATAAGGACATACTAAACTCAACACACCATCAATCAAATGGATATAATGTAGCCTACAGACAGCTTCATCCATCAACAGTAGACATCACATTCTTCTCGAGCTCACAGCAGCATTCACAAGACAGACCACATTCTGGGCCATAACACTCCTTAACAACTTTGAAAGAAGCCATACAATGTCTGCTCTCTGACTATGATGGAATTAAACTAGGAATCAGTAACAGATAGACAGCTGAAAAAATCTCCAAACACTTGGAGATTAAAAAAGATACTTCTCGGGCTTCCCTGGTGGCACAGTGTTTAAGAATCTGCCTGCCAATGCAGGGGACACAGGTTCGAGCCCTGGTCAGGGAAGATCCCACATGCTGTGGAGCAACTAAGCCCGTGCACAACTACTGACCCTGCATGCCACAACTACTGAAGCCCGCGCCTAGAGCCTGTGCTCCGCAACGAGAAGCCATTGCAATGAGAAGCCCGTGCCCCGCAAGGAAGAGTAGCCCCTGCTCTCTGCAACTAGAGAAAGCCCACGCCCAGCAACGAAGACCCAGTGCAGCCAAAAATAAAATTTAAAAATTTATTAAAAAAACCCCGATACTTCTCAACACATGGGTCAAAGTAGAAATCACAAGAGAAATTAAAATTGAACTAAATGAAAAAGAAAATACAACTTATAAAAATGTGTGGGGTGCAGTGATAGCAGTGCTTAGAGGGAATTTGGGTCTTTCTATTCTTAGGGCAGCAGCCATACCTGCAGCTGTTCTTCTGCCAGATCCTCTTTCAGTTTCTCTGATTTGGGGGCTCGAAGCCTGTTTAGCTCAGAGGGCACCAGCTTCTCCTGAAAGACACCCGCATCATCAAGGTTGAAGACAATGCAAACATACGCAGGTTCCAATCTAGTCTCATAGGTTCCAGCTCATGTTTGTGGGTTCCATTTTGTCCATCATCACCCCATCTTATGTTCAGCTTCCCTCTTTAACTCCCTGCCCTGTTGACTTAACATCTAGCATCAGATACAAAGACAACAGCCTTTTAAAGATACTGCTTGACCAGCTGCCACAACTGCATAAGGTCAAATTCCTATGACTGCTTAATGATGAATGAATGGCTATTTCCTTCTAACTTCAGGAACAATACAAGATGTTCATTCTTATCATTTCTATTCAGTGTCATTCTGGAGCTTCTAGCCAAGGAACTAATGGCTAGATAAAGAAATAAAATGCATACTGTTAAAAATGAAGAAATAAAATGGTCTTTACACACGGTATGATCATCTATGTAGAACTTTCTAAAGAATTTTCATAAAAAACTACTGAAAAAAAGTGAGTTCAGCAAGTATACAGGATGTAAACCCAACAGGAAAGAGTACATTAAGTATACATGACTACTCTTTTGAACTCTAGAAAAGAGAGATCTAATATGTCCTGACAGCAGATTAGTGGTATTTGGAAAGGGTCTCAAGGGAACTCTTGAGGTGATGAAATGTTCTGTATCTTGAGATGTTGGTACTTATATTAGTGTATACATATTTTAATTCATGAAAATCTGTACTTAAAAGGGATGTATTTACTTATGTAAATTATACCCCAATGCATTTCAGAAAAATTTTAAAAATCATCAACACATATCTAAATCCAATTTTAAGACTTTTGACAATCCCCAACCATGATAACCACATTCAAGAATATCCACTCACACTTACACAGAGATTCCTTTTAAATTTAGTGATTTAATTGACATGAGCTTAACTAAGTCATTTGATGTCTCTGGACAAAGAGGTACATGTGAAAAAGGAGAATTTTAACTCTTTGATATCCATATATCTTGGGATCTCATCTAGGAATAATAGAATCTACAGGCCTGTTGAATAGAACTTTCTGTGATGATCTAAATGTTCTTCTATCTATCCTGTCCAATATAACAGCCACAGGCTACATGTGGCTATTGCACATTGAAAGATGGCTACTGAACTAAAAAACTGAATATTTAGCATTATTTCGTTTTAATGAATAGATACTTAAATAGATATGTGTTGCGAGAGGCCCCTATATTGACAGCCTAAAATAAAGGCCTTTTCCCCTCAATCTACTATTCAATGAGTCAAGCAATAAAAAAAGTCATCTCTTAAAATAAGTAACCCCAAAGTTTTATTACAGGAAGCTGGAGTTAAAAGTCTGATACATTGTAAATTACAGAGACACAACGCAACTGCAGAGAGAGACTGCAAATATATTTACTATAAATAAGCTTTTTAATTGGTATACAACCTGCTGGTTGGATCAACTTCACCAAGCGTCGCCTGGGAAAGAAGAATTGCTTGGATGCATCTGAAATGGTGATCACTGCAAGTAAACAAGAATGATGGTATGAAAATATTCTCAAAGAAACAAAGTATAAAATGACTTGAACTGGGAGGACACCATGCATCGAGCTTAGTGGCAGATTTCTGACAGTTCTGCTGAACCTGCTCATTCCTAGAAGTTGGCTCATTAAGATATTTCCCCCCATAAATTTGCTCCTTTCATGAAACGTTTTAAGCTGTGCCTAGTATTCTTAAAAGTAATTGCTTTCTCTGATTTGTTTAACTTAGTGTGATAATCTCTAGGTCCACCCATGTTGCTGCAAATGGCATGATTTCATTCTTTTTTATGCCTGAGTAATATTACATTGTGTGTGTGTGTGTGTGTGTGTGTGTATCACATCTTCTTTATCCATTCATTTTGAGATTGCTTCTGCAGCTACGAATATTGGGGTGAACATATCTTTTTGAATTAGACTTCCTGTCTTTTCCAGATATATGCCCAGGAGGAGCACGGCTGGATCATATGGTAGCTTGTATTTTTAGATTTTTAAGGAACCTCCGTACTGTTTTGCATAGTGGCTGCACCAGTTTACATTCTCACCAACAGTGTAGGAGGGTTCCCTTTTCTCCACACTCTCTCCAGCATTTTATTATTCATAGACTTTTTGATGATAGCCAATCTGATCTGGGTGAACTGATACCTCATTGTGGTTTTTGATTTGCATTTCCCTAACAGTTAGCGATGTTGAGCATCTTTTCACGTACCTGTTGGCCATCTGTATATCTTCTTTGAAGAAATGTCTATTTAGGTTTACTGCCCATTATTTGATTGGGTTGTTTGTTTTTTCGTTATTGTATATTTTGGAAATTAACCCCTTGTTGGTTGCATCATTTGCACATATTTTTCTCCCATTCCATAGGTTGTCTTTTCGTTTTGTTGATGGTTTCCTTTGCTGTGCAGACGCTTCTGATTAGGTCCCATCTGTTTATCTTTGTTTTTATTCCTTTTATGTGGAATCTAAAAAATAATACAAATGAGTTTATTTACAAAACAGAAAGAGACTCACAGACATAAAAAACAAACTTATGGTTGCCAAAGGGGAAAGGGGGGTGGGGGGAGGGGGGTAAATTGGGAGTTTCGGATTAACATATACACACTACTATATATAAAATAGATAAGTAACAATAACCTATAATGGAAAATCTGAAAAAATATATATAACTGAATCACTTTGCTGTACACCTGAAACTAACACAATATTGTAAATCAACTATACTTCAATTTCAAAGACAAGGAACTGCTAATTTTCAAATAGACATTCCTATCAGAAACAATACTGGAAAATAGTATTCTGCTTTTTCTTAAAGTGTGAAATCAAGACCTCAAAATACAAATAATCACTTGACCTACCTTTAATACACCTATAAGTCTTCACTTTGTAGAGAAAACAGTGATAATAAAGGAGTCTCTGGAATAACCTGCAATGTTTTACTCTCATTTATGATCTGATGTATCCCTAAGACATGTCTGCCATGTACACAGAGGGCAAGTTGCAGTTAAATTTTTATCACTTACCTAAGTCTGGATTCAAAGGATTTGTTACTATGGAGGAAAACCAAGGTTCTCTCAAGAAACTATACTTAGCTATATATGTTAATATGGTCCAAGGAACACAATTTCATTGTGGATTACAGTATTCATCTTAGTACTCATTCAAATGTGATTGCTCTAATTTACGTTGCTGACCCTGTTTTCCTAAGTTTCTAGCAGCCCTTACATGTTTCTTCATATATTTAGGCAAAATGGACTCCAAGATAATAATCTTGTAAGTATTTTGTCGTTGAAAATTGTATCTTATTCTTTGTACTCATATGAGTTATGTAGTATTTGTGACTTTATAGATGAAAGGATTCTATGCATAGTTAATTGCCTGAAGTTTCCTATTGAGTGAAATGTACAACAGAAGAGACACTGAACAAAAGATCCTGGGTCACAGGGATTTCTCCTAATTTCTGATTGATTGACTACATGCTTGGTCGAGTCAGTTGATCTTTCTCTCATTTTAATATGCAAAAGAGGGGAAAAAGACATTAAATTATTTATATCATCCCATTAAAAAAACCCAGGTGATTTCTATAAATACATATTCTTATATGTATACATATATATTCTTATGAGAATATATCTCTTATATATAAGATAAAAATATAAATGGTTAAAGGGAACATATTAGTACAAAGATAAAAACTAAAGGCAAGGTTGGGTCAGTTAACCCTTAAAAAGGTTTTTAGTTCCAATATTCTACGATTCTATATTTGCAAATGAGTGTATAATTTATTTTACTTGAGTTTTGTAGGCTCTCTTTTTCCATGCTTTTCCATGCTTTTTGCGTTTAGCAACCAGATAAATATGTTGTAAAAATGCGTGTTTCGAAGACATTGTATTCTGAATTTATTTAAATCAAAATATATTTTACAAGAATTGCTTTCAGAACTTGCAAGTGAAATAAAAGTGCAATATTTAGGAATTTACTTTGTATCTTTGACTATTAAGTTCATTCTGCACTAGTTATAAATTTATAGGCACATTTCAGTTCTGTATTTGATTAATATGCATTTTACTGAGGCTCTGTTGCTTCAAATTATCCTCTATTGTGGTAAAAATTATTCTTTTAAATCAGATTTTAAAAATCAGCTCACTATCCCCCTTATTTTCCAGTCTTCTTCCTTTGTTATATTGACTATTCATTTTAGGTATATTTTTCTAAATATGTTTTAGTAAACAACAAAAAAGTTCATATAACTACTACTTGTTGGTTTTATGCTTTATTGTTTTTATTCGGAGGAAATAGATTCATTAACATTCTCTATGTTTTTATGAGCCCCTCTTATAACATTACATTAGAATGGGGGTGATAAAAATAGGACTCATCCCTTATGCGTTTCTTGTTATGATGGTGGCTGCCTGAACTGTGTGCTGCCAATAAGATCATTCTGCATATCTGAAAAGAGGGACATTATCAATTTTGCCGTGTCTGCTCTGGACGCTGGGCAGGTAAGCTTTAGCTTTTATATTACTCTGTATTTTCTCCCTCTGCTTTAGTGGTCCAGTAAGACCGTGCTATCTGCTCCATGGTGTTTTTTGTATTGATATTATTTTGTTTGTTTAGATTATATATTCCATGATTAAACAATGAGATCAATTATGCACTTCCATGAATTTTTAAGATTTTTATTAAAAAATATAGGAAGTAGAAATACCTAAACCGTTCCAAGTTATCCTCTTTCAATAATGATAAAATGTATAATGTATGTATGTATATGTATGTGTATGTATATATATATATATATATATAAAAATCCAATTTGGCACTGGATGGTAAGGTTTTACTTTCTTGGGCTGACACAGCATACAATTCAATGCTAGCGACCAACTGCAGTCTCCTCCATGCTAGGCATCGTACCAAGTGATTAACATGTAAAACCTGTAACATTTAACTCTCAAAGAAGCATTTTAGAGATTCTGGAAAAAGAGATAGCTACACAGAGATTAATTACCTTGCCCAAACCATAGCTGCAGAAAGGCAAGTAGCACACGAATACATACACACACACACACACCCCACCCAGCCCAAAGATCCAGCTACTTGTACTCTTGGTAATCATCCTATGACTTTCCCTTACCATCTCTACTGTAGCACAACTAACAGTAATTATAAAATAAATTTAGAAATTTAGCCTTGGGAGTTTTGAACCAGTAGATTGCCATGACTGGGAGAAATCAATCTTGTTTGGGAAAGTAGAGTAGATTGCAAAATAGCTGTTAGAAAACAGAAACCAGAGTTTCCAAAAGAGGTATGAGTTTTTACAGTGATGAAAATGTGCTGCAGTTATAAAATGATTTTGACAATACAAATTAAAAGCAGTTAAGCAGACTAAAAGCAGTTAAGTCTACCGAAATGCAGAGAATCTATGGACTTTTCCATCTTTTTTTCTTTTAGCTAAGTAAAGAGTAAATTAGAACTTGGTTTAGGTAATTTTAGGTAAGTTCTACAGATATTTGATGTCTTGTTCACAAAACAGGAGGTTCTATAGGATCCTCTCAGAGATGTTGATGTACGGATTATTCAGTGAGTTTCAGTGTTTTGTCTAAGGATCAAACCTTCTATTAGGTAAAAGACAAAACAAAATATGACTTTTGTCTGTAAACCATGAGCTAAATAAAGTAGGGCAAGCGTCCTTTATCTCCAGCCTAACCTCCATTCCAGGGCCGCCCCACAGAATCTCAGGGCTCATAACATGCTTTGAAAACCACCACCCCCTCTCCTGGCCCTCTTGATTGATAAGAAAGTAGTCATCCGAAGAGGTTAATGACATATCGGGGTTTGTAACACTAGGACGTGGCTGCCGAGCCAGGGCTAGAACTTATGCAGTGTCCCCACTGGGGACGGCCCTGGGGTACATAGACGGGAAATTGTAGAAATTCCACAGATTACTAAAGAAAAAAGGCAGCAACTGACTTTCCTGAAAACCTGCTCCGTCACAGGAATAACAGTCAGGAGAACTTCCCCCACAGTACTGGAAAAGCGATGAAGAAGGTGAACGCTTATGAGGCCAGAAGTTGTAGGTGACTGTATCCCTGAAGCGCTGCAGGATGTTGCAGCAGAATGTTTCCAAAAGGAAGGAATTGGGTAGGTAATGACCATTAACAGAAACAAAAAGAGGAAGAAGAATTAAAATACGGTAAGGATAAGTCTCAAACAAAGCCCGGTTCTTGTATAGAAAGCCTTAGAATTCAACTAAGATAACTAAGGTACACAGATAAAAGAGATTCTGATAGAGTGGAAAGATATCTCTTTTTCCTGCAAAGGTATATCAAACTATGTCATCTCAAACCAGACCATGCTGCAGAGCAGTACATACTTTCATACTGATTGTTTAATAGGTACATGGCACGCATAAAAACACCTGGAAAGATGCATACCACATATTAATGGCAATTATAGTTAAGAATTAAAACTGGAATCAGGGATATTGTGGAAGATTTGCGAACTAATGCACTCCATGCCCTGCTTGATTTTTTAAAAAAACTGTAACACAGAATTGTAAGGTAAAAACAGTATATAGTTAAAGCAAAACCAGAAGATGGGTAAGCTCAAATATAACCAATAGTACCTTTTTCCTCTTGTTTTCTCTTTTTCTTCCTGTTTAGATTGACTTCATTGATGACCTGGAAGCTGATTTTGTTTTTCTGATAAGAATGATGGACAGTTAAAAAAACAAAAAAAAAGGACATGAGACTTGCAAATTAATGCTGATAGAATGTGAACGAAATCTCTGCAGAGCAAAGATGAAATCATTCCTCTATGTGCCCCATTTATTTTGCAATCACATGATCAGCTGCTTTCAACACACTCTGTGTGTTTCTCTCAAAAAGAAACAGGCAGGCATTTTGGCAATGCTAACCTACTGGAGACAATTTAGGCAACTCATCTTGGAAAGACTTGCCAAGTAGAATTTCATCCCTGTGTGTTCAAGTGTGTGGGAGTGGGGAGGTATTTTTTCTCTTTGTATCATTGTATGTTAAATAGTTTCAATCCTTAGCGTTGCATTTCTTTCTTCCTCCCCTGTTTTGTTCCTTGACCTTCAGTGTGGTAAGCAGAATGAAGACCTCCCAAAGCCATCTTAAATTCCCTTTTGACTTGAAAGGTAACGCATTTACAGGATCTGGGAATTAAATCGCACGTGGCATCAAGGTGGCGAACCAGCTGATTTTATAATGTAGAGATTATTCTGGATTATCCTGGTGGACACAATGTAAATAACAAGGGGTGTCCTTAAATGGCAAGATGGAGCCTGAAAGCAGGTTAAGAGGAAAGCAGTGTGATGTGACGAGGACTCCACCTGCCGTTGCTGGCTTTGGAGGTGAGGGGAAGGGGCCATGAACCAAGGAATGTGGGTGGTTTCTAACCTGGAAAACAGAAGGAAATGGACTCTCCCCTCGAGCCTCCAGAAGGAAGGAACCCAACCCTGCCAACATGGTGATTTCATCTCCATGGAGACCCATGTCAGGTTTCTGACCTCCACAAACCAGACAATACATTTATACTGTTGTAAGCCACCCGTTTGGGGGGTAACTTGTTATGACAGATGGAAAACAGCCTGCCCGTCTCCTCATTTAATCCTCCCCGCACATCCCAGCCGACCAGGCTGGTTTGGGTGCCTCCTCTGAGGTCTCACACCCCCACCACCCTGGCTTGATTTCTCCCAGGGCAGTGGTCAAAGAGGAGTCTGAGGATAAATCCTCGCTTGTCAGAGCCTCCATCCTCTAATCTCCTGAATCTTACTGCACCCCTAGTTCAGGGTTGCTGTAAAAATGCACTGAATGTGACTGGTTACTATGTGCAAACAGTCATTCTTACTAATATAATTTTACTACAAGGCACAGATATAGGGTATCTCCTGAGAGTACTCTAGGAGCTAAGATGTGTCTACCATATGCTAGATTTTGCCGTGTTATCTTACATAGATTAACTTCATCTATTTGAAACATCCCTGTGCAGTAGGTACTATTATTAGTACTATCATCATCACCCCTGATCTATTTATTAGGAAATCAAACTAAAGCACAGAGAACTTGCTGACAGACTCCAAGGTAGGATGCTTTACCATCTCGTTTGCTACCTTGGCAGTTTGCCTCTTGAGCCCGAGTACTTAATCAACATAATCCGACAGCTCTTCAATATGTCCATATACAAAAAGTCTACCCCCATAAATCACCTGTGATGCCACAAGAAGAGACTTTAGCTAAAAACGTTAAGGTTATCATACCTAGACTGACGGGTCCAGGCAGGGGAGTGGATGAAAGCTGAAATCATGTCGCTGCAAGGTATGTATACGTCAGCATGGCCTCCAGCCCAGGATTTTATGGGATAGTTTCCTCCTGCAAGAGATGCATAGGATTGAAGACGAATCATCCTACTGTATACGCTCGTTTTCATTTAGTAGGAATCCAGATTCATGGTGTAGGATCTTAGGAGGAGATGTAGATGCCTTGGAGGGATGTTGACGTGCTCTTGGTTTTAATGGCTCCAGAGTCACAGAAATGCGAGGACTCACACCGGGGTCGTGCTGGATCCTGGGTACTGGCTTCACCAGACACTGGCTTTGAGGCTCAGGTGCCCAGACCTCAGCTGTTGCGAATACTGTTTGTGGGCGGCTTACAGCACATGCTTCTATGGAGACTGTCTCCCCAGGCTTAAGCCCAGATCCCATCCTACTTTCTGTTTTGCTGAACTAGAGCTATTTTGCTCCAGTAAAAGCATGTCATTGACTATTAGCTCTTTTTCTGGATCACTTTTTACCATTATATACATGATTATCAAGTGACAAGAAAGAGGGAGGAAAACATTTCTCCAAGCATAATCAAAGTTCTTACTTTCTTGACCCTAGACTTCACAATACTTTCTACCAGTTGCATACGCTGAGATTTACAATTTCTAGATTCAGATGTTTAACAAAAATAACATTATTTTTATTCAGTGATTGGAAAGAGAACCTTCTAATATTTTCTAGATGAAATAGCTGAACTATTTGGAAGGCAAAGGGTTACATAACCTAAGTGGCAATGATATTCCAAATAGGCTGTTAAATCAGGGAAGATAATTATGATGTATGTCATATGCCCAAATAAAACTTTCCTGGTGACAAAAATAGTAGCACTATCCACTCTGATTGTGAAATCTATTTAACTTTTCTTTGAAAAGCGAACATATGAAAAATTTTGCCTGGTACCTACTTGAAAATTAAAACAAAACCCAACGTAACCATAAAGATTATAAACTTGCCAGATTGGTTTCTTCAGAGAGACATTCAAGCAAACATTGAATATGCATTCTCATAAGACAAACTCACAGAAGGAGACTCCAAATGCCGGAGTGAAGGTTGTCTCAGTTCACTGCATGTGAACAGAAAAGAACTGTTATAATATTCATAAGCCAACGTTACACAGAAGAGGAGATTTTTTTTCCCAAAAAAGCAGAGCACAGCATTTTATAATGCATCAAAGTATTCATATAGAATGTATTCATATTCAATAGCCTAGTTGTATTTTATGATTAAGATAATATAAGACTTTGTATGAATGACATTCTTGACTTATTTGAAGAAAATAAACGTTTAATGGCATGAAGGCATACAATATAAGGACACATTTTTTAAAAACAGCTTTTTCTTGGAGATTTCAAATTTAATGTTATAAAAAAAGTCTATGCTGGTAAGAAATTCCAAATTTTACCTTAAATTTGGCGATTTAATGTCCGTTGTCTGTCTGCTTTCATCTCCCCACTTCTTTCAAGAGGGAAAAGGAAACACTGTATCTGTAATTGCATCATAATCATTAAAACATCCTGAAGGGAATGGACGAGGATGTTCTGAGTCCTTCTACAGTCTAGATATTTTCAGCCCCTACAGAGACGAATTATAGGACGAACTATCACAAAGAAGGCAACTTTCAAAGTTTACGTAACAGCTATAGAAACCAGAACAGTTTCAGCTAAAAAAAAAAAAAAAAAATGCCCCAAACATTCCACTGAACTATGTCTACCCTCCTGAAGGTGTACACGAATGCCTAGCCGTATCTGCCTCCATGGCTGTGGCTGTTTCTGTCTATATCTACGAAATTTAGTTTTTTGCCTTATAAAGGGAAACTGATCCCTACCTGATTGTTCATATTTAATTTGAAATTTGGGCCTCTTCATGGAAATAAAGTATTTATTAAAATAGTGAAAATATTAAGCAAAAGCTGTAGAAAACTCCTTTAAATTTACTGACACTGATATTGTCTCTGAACATGCAGAATTTATTAATAATTTATATAAAAAGAAAACACCAGAAAGTCTAAACAGTAAGGACGTGAGTAAATACGTAGGATCTAGTAAGATTCCATGTTAACTCAGATTTAAAAGGTCTTCCACTCTTTCAGAAGAGCATAAAATATGGCTTCTTACTACTGCTGATAATTGAAAATATAGACTAACAGACAAGTAATTCCTGATGCTCACTTAGCCAGTGGCTTACTTACTGTCTCAGAAACTTTCACAGAGGTGAAGCCAAAGCACAAAAGGGTCTGAGGTAACCTCTACCTGCCTTATTCCTCGTCATTCTTTGATTTGAAACCCAAAGTTCAGCGTGACGGTTTATAGGAAAAGTGTGGCTAAGCAAATATTCTGCACAATAGCAATGCAGAAACATCAGTCTCCGGAAAACCCAAAGGCGGTGTGATATTTTCCACAATGATTATAGAACACGTTGTCAGGAAGACACAACCCACTGAAAGCTTTTCTTAGTTAAAAGCTGATTAATAACATTTAGAACTTGAGGCAACATGTAAGCAGTGATTTGTAAACCGCCACCCGTGGACGGAGACGTCGTAAGTCATCATTTGGGGTGCTATTCATGGTGAGCCATGAAATTGCACTGGAGACACTTCAAAAAGCCAACACATTTCTTTTCATCCAAAGGTGACAGCAGGTCCTGACGCTATATAGCAGTTTATACTTTGGATCTCAATGAAGGTACTCCCAGGGCACTGTTTCCCGGAGCCACCGTTTAAACAACACCATCAACGTCTTAAGTGTACGCGTTTAAGCAAGGCACGTCACGTAAGCTCAAGCACGGTGGTATTTATGCAATATTACTAAGGTCTTATAGGTCTTAGTAAGTAATGACTACAAAGGTAGCTACGTTCCAAGAAGTTTACAAATAGTTCCTCTCAGAGATAGTACAATTTTGTGCTTGGCAAATGGAAATCAATAATACTGATTCAATTCTTTTTGCTCCTACTGTTAACACTGGCTAGCAAAGGTTTATTGCCCGCCCCTTGGGTGGGTGATATTTCTAGATGAACTGAAATGCCTGATAATTTCTTTTAATATATTTTGCAAAGCTGAATTCAGCCCTATGATTCATTGTTAACTGCTTCAGAACACCACGTGAGAATTTTTAAAATGAATAAAAAGTCAGTAGAAAGGAAAATTCAGAGCACGCCATTTGTTAGAATCAATTTTTTTTTGTGCAAGCACAGCACTTCAATCCCAATAGTGTTCCAAAGCCTCCAAAGCTTATAATGATGGTGATACATGTATTTTTCACTGTAAAAAAAACAGGCCAAGGGATAATGAAACCATAATTTCAAAACACTGCAACAGATAGAAAGTAGCCAGCCGCATGCGTACTTTCTGTAAAAGAATCATACATTAAACTTGAGTAAGGAAAAAGAATTTTTAAAAAGTGAAGGAGAAGCAAAGAAATACTAAATATTACAGAATAACACTATTGAAATCAGCGTTTCATTAATCCAACTTGAATAAACTTAATTCCTTTCTACAACTTAATCAAGAAAGCCTTGAAACGACAGAAATGTAGAGATAGAGTTTATAAGTCAGTGAATCTAGCAAAGCCAATCTGTTCCTTTATGTAAGTAATTACATCAGGATCAAAGGACTTTTCTGACTATCACACAGGTGTGTGATTTAGAACATTTTTAATAGTCGTTAGATGTTTATGGAAACAATTTACACATGCATACGCATAAGCCCATTTCACGGTATATTTACTTGCAGTTGGTTTATACTGGGTGGAAACAGGAAATCTAACACTCTGAAGTTCGTTTTTATTTTTCAGCTCTTAGAGTTAATCTGAGGTTCTAGTGATAGGTAAGGTTGAATACAAAGCTTAATTTTGGCTTCACAGACCCTTCCAGTGTTTTTCTAAACTCTAGAGCGTCTTCCAAACATCGCTTGGAACCAGTGAGATAGTCCTACCTTCCTGTTTTACTAGTGGGAAAGCTAAGGACCAGAGAGACTGTGACTTACTATGTAACTGGTAGATGAGCTTCTGAGGTCCAGCATCACGATCCTTCCACTTTGCCACTGAAAAACGTATTTTGACCCTTATTCTTATTGCACTTCCCTATGACTATGTGCCCTTTCTTAGGATATTTATCTATGTTGTTAAGATTTGTATTTAATTCCAATAGACTTTAATTGCCATAGACTAATGTAAAACAAGAAATGAGAATTTGTAAATTTAAAAAATTAATACCTTCGTGGAGCTGGGGCTTTGTTTTGTCTTAGTATCTAGAATCATTTCAGAGTGGGACGTTTCAATCTGTAAAACAACAACAAAAAACTTTACATTACATATTTAGTTTATAAATTTAGACTTGTTCAAAAGGACACAATCTTAGAGAATGTATTAAAAGCCATACTCAGAAGAAAATCAATAAACTTATACAAAATATTTTAAAAACCCAAATTCATGTGTACTTTGTTTTCTATATACAGATATATTAAATGACAAACTAAATAATAAATGATAAACCAGGGGAAATTTTGCAACACACAACACAAAAGATTTATTGCCTTGATTTGCAAAGAGCTTAAACAAAACAATAAGAAAAATAAAATTATATAAATGCAGGAAAATAAACACTAATGGCAATATTATAATGAAAAGATGTGGTAACAGATTCTCTAATTTGAGTGGGTCTGTATTACAGCTGAAACAATAATTTGATACCACCTGGTATCAAAGTGTCCATAATATCTCTACTACATAATGAATATAAAAATATACATCAGTTGCCTAGTAGATCAAGGTTGGAAATGATCCAGCAGTTTCAACTGAGAGATAGCTACTAGCAGGTTGGAAAATACTAGATGTATGATATACAAAGACTTCACATAAAAATGACTTTTCATAGATATGTAAAGATATGCAATGGCTTTTCCTAGAAACTGCTCTAAAAGGTTTAAGCCATTAAGAAGGAAAACTGAGATGTCTAAAGATCACATGTATTTAGAGAAACAAGTTTAGTAATTCTAAAAATAGAGTGCTTTTACCTGCTAGTGTGTGGACTGCTCTTTCCCAGAATGCATCACCTTTGCAATAAGTCCTACTATGTCCAAAATATTTAGACTTTTAATACAAGTTCATCCCCTACTCTATATTTCCTAAACACTAATTCTGATTTACTATTCTCATTATTCACAAATTTATCAATGTCTAATATCCCATAAATTGATTGGCTATTTTATCATCTGTCTTGCTCTTTAATACATATTATCATGGTGTAAGGAATCACTAATATATCCTAAACACCTAAACAGTGACACGTATATGATATGTACTCAATAGATACTTGAATAAATGAATCTAAATAAATCTGAGTGACTTTATCTTACTTAATATTTGTAGGAAATTCTACTAGTAACAACATGCTAGATTTCATCATGATAAAACTCAGTAAAGCCAAATCACTTGGAGTGTTAGAAAAATCTTTCTCAACTGAACTTTGATAGAGTAATTATTAAATACCAACTACCATATTAAGGGCATCTTATAGCTTAAGATCGCTTACACAATCATCAGTCCTTTTCATACTCTGCACGGACTTATACTCCAGTAAAAGATGGAAAGGCTCACCAAATAGAAACATTGATAGTATTATGAAGTTCTCACAAAGACATGGACATGGCCACAGGACAATTTTTAGAGCTTTGGATCAAACTTTAAATTAATATTGAAATTTGTTTATTTAACATTTCCAGAATAGCTGTTAGTTTGTAAAATAACAAATGTGGTTCTTTCAGGCAGGGATTAGATGTTACAGAAAGGTACAAAATGATAATCCTAGGAATCTTCCTAAATTGGTGAGGAATAAAATGAGTGCGCTTAGAAAAGAAATGGTTAGTTTTTTATACACTGTTTCTGCCATGACCAGCAGATTTTCCCTGATGTGTTTGAAAACCATAAACACTGCAATGTTAAGACACAGTTACTAAGGAAGGTAACTGAAAAACTAATTCTTAGGTATAATTATACTATAATTTTTTGGTAAATATTTCTGAACCGAATTGATATTAATGAGTATAAATACCATAATTGTAGGATTAATAGACTGAGTATTTTGATACACCTGAGTTAAAATACTTTTAATAGACAAGTATTTGATATTTATTTAAATCAGTCATATATCAGCTGTATTATATGTAATTATATAACATATTAGAGACAAGTCTAATCCCTATATAAAATAATTGTAGATAAAAGTGCAATCATTATTCTACTTGCAGTTCTAAATATCAGTTAAATTTAGGGGAAAAACAGATGTCATTCTGAATTGGTTTTGGGTACATTGCCATTTACCTGGGACTAGATATTCATTGCTCATGAGAGAAAAGTTAAAGTATTTACTGTTCATATGGCATGTATGGCATGACAATAGCCTTTGTGATCAAGTCTTTTTCTTTAGAATGTTAGAAAAGTAAAGCACTACATTTCTTTCTAACACTATAGGAATAGTTCCATTTAGTAGAAGTAATCAGTTCTATTGAGAACAGAATTCCCAAAGATAAAACTTTGTATTGAAATTTTCAACATTAAAAACTGGCCTATTTCTAGAGAAGTTATCAAAAACATGATGGAGAACAGTATGGAGGTTCCTTAAAAAACTAAAACTAGAGTTACCATATGATCCTGCAATCCCACTCCTGGGCGTACATCCAGACAGAAGTCTAATTCAAAAAGATGCGTGCACCCCAGTGCTCACAGCAGCACTGTTTACAGCAGCCAAGACACGGAAGCAACCTAAATGTCCACTGGTAGATGAATGAATAAAGAAGATGTGGTATATATATATATATATATATATATATATATATATATATACACACACACAATGGAATAGTACTCAACCATTAAAAAAGAATGAAATAATGCCATTTGCAGCAACATGGATGGACCTAGAGATTATCACACTAAATGAAGTAAGTCTGACAGAGAGACAAATATCATATGATATCACTTATTTGTGGAATCTACAAAAATGGTACAAATGAACTTACATGCAAAACAGACTCACAGACATAGAAAACAAGCTTCTGGTTACCAAAGGGGGAAGGGGGGGAGGGATAAATTAGAAGTTTGGGATTAGCAGATACACACTACTATATACAAAATAGGTAAACAACAAGGACCTACTGTATAGCACAGGGAACTATACTCAATATTTTGTAATAACCTGTAATGGAAAAGAATCTGAAAAAGTATATATATATATATGTATGTATAACTGAACACTGCTGTACACTTGAAACTAATACAACATTGTAAATTAACTATACATACTTCAACTAAAAAAAATTAATAAAAAAGATGGGGTAACACAAAGTAGACAAGTTGCCTAATGGAGATCTGACTACAGTCCTAGGTGTTATCTCTTTATTCTGTGGTTCATTTTGGTTAGTTCCTGCTTTTGTGGGAATTTAAAAGGCATTTAAAAGTAGCCATTAATACAATCTAGAAGGACATGGGATAGCACTGCTGAATCTATTGGTAGAAAATAAATGAAAGTTTTGATTTTTTTTTTTTTTTTTGCCTCCAAGAATAAACTCAGCATATTTGGAATGGGGTGGGAGGAACAAAGCTAAACAATATTCCAGGCATTTTTCTCAAATGAATATATGGTCTTGAGTCTTTTTAGGGAAGTTCTGGTAGCAATGCTGTCATAAAGTAACGGCTCAGGATTGCCTTCTGTAAATAAGGTGTGGCTTGGATTTCTGAACTCCACTCAATAGTAATACAGTTGCTAAAATAAGCTCAATTTCAGCCTTGGGACATAGTATTTGTGCAAATTATTTATTCTCCTCCTAAAACTTATTTGGAAAAAAAAAAAAAAACCTGCTATGCCTTATTCTCTTCCCCAAAACCTCTGATCCAATGTTGTTCCCATATTCATGACTGAAATCATACGAATATTTACTGTAATGCCTCGTTTATCTGCAATTACTAAGGAAGAGTTTCCAATGTAGATGATTCCCTCAGAATCAATTCATCTCAAGGAAGGGGCATGAGGAATAAGGGGAAGGTAGATAAATTGATTCCATTACTCTTGCCATTTGTTTATTGCAGGCTCTGCTGCAGCTGTCCTTTTTCCTCAGATGTAAAGATTAATTTTAATGGACTAGAACATCAACCTATTAATTATATAATTTATTAATGTATGTATCTTTTCTGTGTCTCAGTGGTTTTGTTGTTACTGTGAATTTTTAAAAATTTCAATGTAATATTTCTCCTATATACCACAACTTCACATTTCTGTCCTTTCCAGTTTGCATTTATTTTATAGCCTCCCTAATTTTATGTAATGATAATAGCAAGTATCAACAAGGAATCTTCCCTCGCAACATCTATTTTAATCCTCAAATCATCCGTTTTAATTAAGCACTATATATATATATATATATATATATATTTTTTTTTTTTTTGGTGGTACGCAGGCCTCTCACTGTTGTGGCCTCTCCCGTTGCGGAGCACAGGCTCCGGACGCGCAGGCTCAGCGGCCATGGCTCACGGGCCCAGCCGCTCCGTGGCATGTGGGATCTTCCCGGACCGGGGCACGAACCCGTGTCCCCTGCATCGGCAGGCGGACTCTCAACCACTGCGCCACCAGGGAAGCCCTTAAGCACTATATTTCGATTTGAATATTGAAGGTCACATAAGTTATTTGCCCCAAATCATGCAGGTGATAGTGACAGGTCTGGAATCTAAACTCAGGTTATTTGAATACCGAGTTAGTGATATAGTCAGAAGGGAGAATTAATAGTATTGAGTGGGAGATGAGAGAACCTTCATAAGGAACTATGAGCGCAGGAAGTGTGACTGCAGCAGAGGAGATTTTGGCATTACCGTCCAGGGAAGGATCAGTTGAGCTCATCCGTTTCAAGGTAAACTAACACTCTAAGAGTAAGTCTTTGGACGGGCGAACATGAGTGGTCACAGGGAGTTCAGAGACGGCTTTATTTCTTGTCAAAGGGAACTTTCAGAGCAGATGAGATCATATTAGGAAGTCATGGTCCTACTGAAATGCTCTCTGGAGAAAAGTTTGCTTTTTAAACATTTCTTTCCCTCTTGTGATAAATGCAGAGAACAGTTGTCTAGGGAAATCCTGCTAGCAGTCTTCTAGTAGGGACCTGCTTACAGGGAATACATGCTGAATTAGGTCAGGACAAGGTGCAGGTCGAATTCGTAAAATCTGACGGAAAATTAACTCAGTGTTTCCCAATAATGGGCCAGTTCTAACTTTGGAGACCGGATCAATTACTCTTCTCCAATGTGAAACTTAATAAAGGGAAACCGCACTAAAATGGGGTTGGGAGGCTAGAAAGGGGAGCTCCCACGTGGTGCCACGTGACATCAATTCTAGGAAGAGTCGTCAATTACAGGGCCCAACAAGAAAAGATGTACATTTTGTCTCCTATAAGAAATCCACTACCCCAGCAACTCAGCCAATAAGAAACCATCATCACCCTGTCTCTCTTTTCCCCAGGGGACTTTCATTCAAAACAACCCTTCTGGGCTTCCCTGGTGGCGCAGTGGTTGAGAGTCCGCCTGCCGATGCAGGGGACACGGGTTCGTTCCCCGGTCTGCGAAGATCCCACATGCCGCGGAGCGGCTGGGCCCGTGAGCTATGGCCGCCGAGCCTGCGCGTCTGGAGCCTGTGTTCCACAACGGGAGAGGCCGCAACGGTGAGAGGCCCGCGTACCGCAAAAAAAAAAAACCCTTCCTAACTTCCTCTTTTTTCTCTATAAAATAACAGTCTTCTTTGTTTGTTGGACTTGCCTATAGTTTTCACTGTAGCATGCTTGTCCCCAATTGCAGTTCTCTGCTATTCCCCCCAAAAAAACATTTTTACTGGTAAAATAACTGTTATAAGGTTGACACCAGTTTAGATAAACTTTATTACCCCTCATGGAGAATGGTGATAAAAACTACATTCGTCTGTGTTAGGTCGTATTTACTTTGTACTCACAAAACTTCCTTAAAGCCTAAATTGTTATATATTTTCCATGCGCTTGTCAGGAAAGTAATTTAGATATAGGGATAATAAAAGTAAACTAAAACATACACTTCAAGTTTCTCCTTAGAAATGTATTTTTAAAAAATCCAACAGCTATGCTCAATGGTGCTTAGAAAATAATGTGTGCACGATGTACCTTAAAATTCAATGAAACTTCAAAGATAAGATGGATCAAAATAGGAAAAATCAGAAGCAAACAAAATACAATCCCATTTTATGGTCAATGTTGGAAAGTATCCATGATCATATTTTAAATATTTAGCATTAATGAGTTTTGGTAGAGACTCTTTCTTTATTAAGAGATATATCAGGTTAACTTTACCATTCAATTAATGACATTGACACACAATCATTAGATTCTGCTGCCTGTATCGATTCAGTTTTTGAAACAGTGTGCCTCTAGATATAAAAGAAGTTCAGTGTAAAAACATGATGTCAGAAAGCAAAAACAATGGATCCCACTGGATAAGTGGATAAAAAATCGGATCATTTTTGGAAACCATAAAATTTAACAACATTACCATATTGTAAGTGTAACAAAGAATGACACATGAAATCCTGCACACGGTGGGGATGGTTAGGTGGTAGAGGATGTATAACGTCGACCACGAGAAGTCACCTCTATTTTAGTTAAGTTTCCTTTAAATAACGACAATAATAATACTTATTTGATAGGATTAAGGAAAAGATTAAATGACACAATACATGGAAAGCACCTAGAACAGTGCCAAGCAGTGTGTAGGCTCAATAACGATCATCATCATGATTAAGCTCTCTTAAAACGTGCTTGCTTTTGGAAACATTTTCCAAGACACATTCTACCTATTTGTGGAAATTGAGTACCAAGATTTATTTGAAAATATTAAAGTATACATAGTATTTTCCTTTTTTCCCCACTTGCTTATGAAACATTTATTAATTTTATTTACAGGACATGGCTAACTTTTAAAACCCACAGGATCTATTATTAGTTATACCAGGATCCTTCTGGAAGCCCCCATTACCTGCACAGACCACAGGGAGAACTCACCAGCTCCATCTGAGCAACTCTCTTCTCAGTAGTCAATGAGCACTAATTCGTATGTGATGCTATACACTCTTTCTTCTCTTACTCAAAAACAAACAACAAAACCCAAAACCAAAACCAACCCCTCCCCCTGAAAGAAACCACCCTCTAAGAAACTAAGGAAAAATAAATACATGAAAGCAAGCCTGGGAAATACTCCCTGGGCAGATCCTGTTTACAATAAAACCCTGCCAACTAAGCGATGATAACGAACTAGACCAGTTAGCAACCGAGAGACCCGAAGATTGCCCAGTGACCAGAGTTCATCAGCCTGCGCTTGAGGATGCTGTCAATGACCTGATCTGGGTGCTATACCTCGACTCCTTTATAAAGTAATTATTCCCACCCCAGGTGCCTCGGCTCCCATGTCACTGAAGGTGCATAGGAGTTATAATTTTTGTCCCATTTTCCTACCAAAACTTCTAATTTTTCAACTCTGAATCGGCGCAGCTATCCACCGTTTCTGCTCCATACCCAGACCCCTGCGGACTGTGATTAAATCACACAATTGAGCAGATCGGTGTCATCAGGCTTTCTGGGAACCCAGCAGCAGCTGGACTCCAACTCTGCTCAGTAATATTGTTACGCTCATTGGTCAGCTACCTGGTGCAGCTCATCACAGCAATGATTATGATTCTTCATCATTCCCCTCACAAAACCGACCCTGCCACCAGCCACTTCTCTCTGCTGATCATCTCCCCTCCTTTTTCAGGGAGAAAATTGAGGCTTTTAACCTATACTCAAAACGTTTGCTTTTCTACCGACTTCATACAGCGCCTAAGTATCCTCTCATATCTCCCATTAAGTATACAGATATAGCCTTTTTCTAACCTAATATCCCTCTTTAGCTACTGTTGCATCTTCCTTTTGTAGCCAAGCTGTTTTGAAATAGGGTTTAACTTCACTAACATACTTAGCTTCCCCTTTTTTTTTTTTTTTTTTTTTTTTTTTTTGCGGTACGCGGGCCTCTCACTGTTGTGGCCTCTCCCGTTGCGGAGCACAGGCTCCGGACGCGCAGGCTCAGCGGCCATGGCTCACGGGCCCAGCCACTCCGCGGCATGTGGGATCTTCCCAGACCGGGGCACGAACCCGTGTCCCCTGCATCGGCAGGCGGACTCTCAACCACTGCACCACCAGGGAAGCCCTAGCTTCCCATTTTTAATTTTAATCTACAGGAAACTGACTTCTACCCCCATCAACTTCACTGAAAATGTTCTGGCTAAGTTCTTCTTCAATTACCTTCTAAATGCCAAAGCCAAGGAAACGTCCCCAACTCTCATTTTACTTGAAGTCTCTACAGCACTTGTATTTATTCTTAGAAATATGTGTATTTCTACCATAAAGATTATGCTTTTCCATTATAGAAACTTTCAACTATATAAAAAGGAGGGAAAAAAAGAAAAACATATATGCATAGCCTCACCACTCATGTTAAAGCAGTGTTTAACATTGTCATATCTTTTTTTAAATAACTTTTTGAAATAAATTTATTTGATTGATTGATTTTTGGCTGCGTTGGGTCTTTGTTGCTGCACGCAGGCTTTCTCTAGTTGCAGCGAGTGAGGGCTACTCTTCGTTGGGGTGCGGGGGCTTCTCATTGCGGTGGCTTCTCTTATTGCGGAGCACAGGCTCTAGGTGTGCAGGCTTCAGTAGTTGTGGCATGAGGGCTCGTAGTTGTGGCTCTTGGGCTCTAGAGCACAGGCTCAGTAGTTGTGGTGCACGGGCTTAGTTGCTCCGCGGCATGTGGGATCTTCCCGGACTAGGGCTCAAACCCATGTCCCCTGCTTTGGCAGGCAGATTCTTAACCACTGCACCACCAGGGAAGCCCTGCCATATATTTCTTTCCAGGATTAGTCTGATGTGTGTATAGGCATGATGTACGAGTGAACATTATGCTTTTTTTTTTTAAACACAGTATCATAAACATTCCTCCATGTTAATAACTAATCTTAAGAAACAATATTTTAACTCTATATAATTTTCCATTACATGGAAAAACATTTACTTAATTCTTTCACATGTAAATAATGAGATATATTCCTATATTATTAAGTATCTTTGAAAAACTTAATTTGAATGGTAGCAGAGGATTTTGTACTATGGTCATATAATAATTTAGTTAATCTCCTTCTGCTAGATCTTTAAGTTGCTATCACCATTTTGTTATTATAAATAGTGCTGCAATGAATACCACAGCATCCAAGATCATCTTGAATCTTTTATTTAGGTATTTGCTACCTCTTAGAATGTAGACTTTCCCATTAAAAATTTTTTTGTGTGTAATTACCACATAGAATTTCTCCTTACGTCTCAAAAAAAAATCTTACTGGAATTTGTACCTAGCTGACAAGACAGCAGGGAAAAGCATTAGGGTTAAGGGGAACAGCTAAATATTGGGATCTATTATTAAGGAATAAGAGGACTAATGCTGGAGGAAATAATCAGTTTACATACAACCCAAATGTAAAATTGTGAAATAATTTATTTAAAAAAGAAACAAACTGGTAAGGATGGTTGTTTTGGGGATGAGAAGAGTTAGAGGGATAGAAAATTAGAGAGGTTTCTGGAAGAATCTTATTTAGGAGATACCTTTTTCTTTGTCTAGGTTTTTTTAGGTTACAGAGGTATTTTATTATACCAAACAGAACTTACACATTTGAAGTACTGTATTTACCTTATGCAGAAGTGAGGACCATTTGTGACAGTACTTTAAGATAAATTAGCTTAGACTGAGGAAAAAATAGGAAAATGCTAAATAAACAGCAAAGCCTTCCCAGGCTTAAGTTATCACAGACAAAACTGGCTTTTTTTTTAACTTAATCTTTTAAAGATTCACAAAAGGCTGAAAATGACTATTTTGTTCAGTGTTATTCGTGACTTTTACTAATTAAGTCTGCCTTTGCTACTAAGCAGGAAGGTAGCATGGAGAAGGCTGACTGTCAAGGGTAAACAGAGATTGCAGATCATTTAGTTTCCGTCTCGCTCTGAATCTTACCCAAATAATTAGCAGTCTCCACAGCTGGACCAGAGCACCAGGAGAAAGGACAGCCTCTGTTGGGTGTGTGTGGAGAAATTAGATGGGAGTGGGAGAGACAGCAAGGAGAAAATCGTATTTGGACATAAGTAAAAATTCATACCTGATTTAGCTCCTGAAATCATACTGACTTCAACTGTGAAAAAGCTGTGCAAAAGAACAAGTTTTCATTTTCTACTTACGTATATAAGGAGCTAGTCTAGGAAGATAGATCCTTTGATTAATTGATTGACTGAATGAACTTAACCTAATAACTTTGGCCTCAACTTCTATATTTGTCGCAAGCCCAGTTTTGATCTGCTGGAGCCTATACTTTCTGAGATCTTTTCCAACCCAAAGAATATAATTAAGGAGATTTTCTGAATCTGTTATTTTAAGGTCCCCCAAGAGGAAATGTTGTTATACTGAAAGTTTTGATTGAAACACCCAGATATAAAAGACACTGTATAATAAAGTGTGTTATGAGTCAGATCAAGATGCAGATATCAAAGCAAATGCTAAGAACTGATACTCTTAGTGTGAGGGTAGAAAATGGATTTTAGTTATGTAGAAAGAAGTTTTATGAAGATAAATTCCTCAGAGAAATCTGCATCATTTGTCCCGCCCACCAACACACAAGAGGAAGGGAGTGTGACTTGATAAAAGTTTGTGTGGGGGGGAGATGGGGAGGGACAGCCTCTTCCTCCTTTCTCTTGCGGGTATAAGGCAAGGCTTCAAGGAAACTTGATTCATACTTCCTGGAAGGGGGAATCATGGTGGAATGGGATCTCACTCCTGCCATGAAACCTAGAGGTCTACAAAAAAACCCACAAACAAACCAACAAACAAAAAATCAGATAGAAAGAAAGAAAAACAGAGATCTATCGTAAAGGCAGAACAAAAAAAAAAGGTGGCTACGTAAGAATTGCCCTGCACTCTGGTTGAGTAGGAACACAGGACAGGTGACTGTTTTTCATGAACTAGATGCTGTCCTTAAAGTAGGGAGAGTCAGGCTGGATCTATTTGGACACCTGGACCGGTAAACCACCTGGGAAGAAGATGGAACTCGAACAGAGAGTCTGCGTGGCTTGAATTTCCTGAAAACTAGGGGTCCAGAGAGGAGTGGCAACGGATGCCACAGAAAACATCACCCGGATGACAGTTAGATGCAACCAGCAGACTGACAGGTTGCGGGGAGCCTGACGAAGTTATGAAAACACCCACACAAGAGAGAGAACCTGCTTTAATATCTCCCAGGTCTAGAGAGAGTGAAGCCAACTTACAACAGTGCCAGTTAAGCAGGAACTTGCCCATCAGCACTCCCCCAATCCCCGCCCATCAGATACTGCGGCATGAGAAGCAGCAGCTTGTGGGTGTGTGGGGGGAGGCGCAGGTGAGTGACAGAGAGGAGGGGCTTCTCTTTCTTGCTCCTATCACAGATTTCCATTTCTACCAGCCCGCCTGAAGGAAGCAGTCAATGCCGGCGGACATGTTGATTACTATTTTTCTATTTACTAGTTTTCAGTGGACGCTTAATTCCTAATTGGAATTTATGTTGTTTATAACGTAAGGGAATCAAAGGAATTTCTATTATCTCCGAGTGAGAAGAAAAGTCTGGGGTCAAGATTCACATATACCTAAACTTCTGGATGCCTCAGCTGCACCAGCAGCTTTTAGGGCCCTGGAAATGATCTGAGATAATCATACGCTTCTGTAAAATTTGTAAAAGTAAGGCATTTTAATTACAACTTAAGACTGGTTTCTCTCTCCAGTTCAATTTCTCTCTCTTCTCCTCCTGTCAGGGGACTTTGAGGAGGCTATAGGCATTCTGAAATATTCTTAACATTCAGTGACTATTGGTATTTTCCCAGCATTATCAATCATACCAAAATGCAAAAAGGACCGTAAGGGTAAACCATAGAGAAAGATAAGATTGATACAACACTCTACATGAAGAACAGTTTTTCCCCCCAAATCATATTCCCAGTAATACGAAATACTATTCTCAGTAACATTTATAGAATATCAAAGAGGATATACAATGGATAAAACAGATATTCTCAAGTATTTTGTGAAAGATGTTTTTGAAAAGTCACAGTTATGAGATGCTGAACAGCCTATTTCATGACTAACACTGTCAAATAATATTTTGTTTGTAAACTGTTTTCAAAAGGACAGAAATCATTTATGCCAACTGGGTCCTAAGACCAGATGCATATGATGAGAACACTCAAAAGTCATGAATATTCCACAAACTAGAAAGACTAGGTTTACTTGGCTTGCACATAAATAAACAAACATACACAGATTGGACCAATGTTTGGAAGTAAAGAGGAAATATTCAGCATTATTTTGAGATACTAAAGGATTCTTTGCAGTGATTCAACTCTCAGAGAAAGAAGTTTTCCCATTAGAGGTCACGGTGACAAGAGGCGTTCTTGAGATAACAGAAATGTCATGAAAATTATGGCACTAATTGCAGAATTTGATTCATTTTGCACTAGTGCTTGAGGAAAAAATTAAAGTGAGAAAAGATCAATGAGATTTATTTATCAAAAACATTTTATAAATAATTATTGAAAAAAGAGAAAATCTGGACAAATGGAGATAATGCGTCAATTTAAAAAAATATGGAAGATAAACCCTACTCTATTGTAGACTGTTTATGAAATGTGGCAAATACCGAACAGCTGGTGATTATTGGAAGCTACTGCTGAAAGGGAAACACTATGAATTTATTTTTAAGGTTTTTTCCCACAAACAAAACCATTTGCCACTTCATTCAAAAAAGTGGAAGAGTATGGACAGTTGTAACCTCTGGATGAACAGCAAATAACTGTTAGAATCCTGAACAAAAAGGGCTGCATTCGTGCTTATAATAATATCAGGGCTTCCCTGGTGGTGCAGTGGTTAAGTATCCGCCTACCAATGCAGGGGACATGGGTTCGAGTCCTGGTCCGGGAACATCACACGTGCCACGGAGCAACTAAGCCCGTGCACCACAACTACTGAGCCTGTGCTCTAGAGCCCGTGAGCCACAACTACTGAAGCCTGTGAGCCAGAACTACTGAAGCCCGCGTGCCTAGAGCCCGTGCTCCGCAACGAGAAGCCACCACAATGAGAAGCCTGCGCACCACAACTAGAGAAAGCCTGCGCGCAGCAACGAAGACCCAACGCAGCCAAAAATAAATAAATAAAATAAATAAATTTTTAAAAAGTAAATAATATCATTATACGAGCCTAGGTGACATCAGCAGGAATAATGGGATAAATTCATTTAAAAATCTTCTTCTCCATAAAAGAATGAAGACGCTGGCAAGAATCAACAAAATCAAGTTTTTCAAAACTTGGAAATTAACCAAAGCAGTAAATACAGGGGACATTTATTCAAGAAAAACAGCTGAACCTCAGTAAGTACAGTCAGCTTTGTCCCATTTTAATTTTCCCAATTCCCGTCCCTCAGATGGAGGTGGAAAGATCACTACGCTGTGGGTAGGGAGACCTCTTCCTCCCTGGCACAGGAGACTCATTAGAATTTAGACGTTCAACGTCCCCAGCTTCATTAGGGTCTTCCTACATGTCCCCTTCCCAACTTACAGGACCTCATTCTTTCCTAGTGAATATCCTCACTTTATCAGTACACACCCTCTGATGCTGGGAGCTCAATTTGCATTGTAATTCCGCCAACTGCAGGGGCTCTGTGTTTGACTTTCAGCAATTTCAGCCCCGCATACAAGGTCTCCTTCAGGGAACACACAGAAGCTTTTAGGTCATTTATGTGGTGTTTGAGCTGGGAATTCGAAGCCCTGAGCTCATCCTTTTCTTTCACCCACTTTGTCCAGTGACATTAGGAGCGACCAAACAACGTCATTATGTTCCTTAGTTTTCTAATAATGTTTGAAAAACATCATACACGGAGTCACTTAACTGCTTGATTAGGAGGGTCCAGTGCAGATACTTTGCATGTTGCTATACAGAGTTCATATCATGGATTATCAGGGCTCTCTTTACGGCTGGAACTAAAGGCATTGGCATCTTTAAATCTAATCAGATTAGGGAGCCAATTCCAGAAAACCCAGAACCAACTCAGAAAATTCATCCTTAAGTTTCCATTCCTCTTCAACACTTCTGGTACCAAAATATGTATTATTCAGGGTTTTCCAGAGAAATCAAACCAATGAGATATCGATCCAATCAGATATAAATAAACAGATAGATATTTATGGTGAGGTATTTGCTCACGTGAGTTTGAAGACCGAGAAGCCCCATGATCTGCTGTCCGCAAGCTGGAGGCCCAGGAAAGTCGGTGGTGTGGTTCCAGTCCAAACCCAAAGGCTGAGGACCAGGGGATCCAATGGTCTGAGTCTGAAGAACTGAAAACCAGCAGCACTGATGCCTAAGGGCAGAGAAGAAGGATATCCCAGCTCAAGAAGAGAAAGCAAACCCACCCTTTCTCCACCTTTTTGTTCCTCTGGGGCCCCCTGTAGATTAGGTGATGCCCATCTGCATTGGTGAGGGCAGTCTTCTTACTCTATGGATTCAAGAGCTAATCCCTTCCAGAAACATTCTCACAGATGCTTCCAGAAATAATGGTTTACCAGCTCCCTGGGCATCCCTTAGCCCAGTCAAGTTGATGCAGAAAATTAACCATCACAATGTCTGTTGAGAAAAATGATGATTCTTTCATACACAGAGGATTGTGTTTTCAAAAAGGAAATAAGCACCTTGTGGTGATATTGTTGCTGTTAATAATAATCACAAGTGAAAGATTTCCTTCCTGAGAGGAGGGTGGATCGGTCTTGAGGAGGCGCACAGGAAGAAGCCCTTGTGGCAAGACCCAGACTCCTCCATCTAAGTTCCCAGGCACTACTGGGATGGTGATTCATGAGGTAACCATGCAGACAGTGCCTCTGGAAGGCCACAGTAGTAAGCGAACTGCAGGAGGGGCAGGGCTGGGAGGATTTCTCACCTGCTGAGTCATAGGGGCCTGCATGAGCATTGGAGGGCGACAGCAGGACCTTCCCAAGGCATGTGAGTACAGAGTTGACCCCGGTTCTCAGACCTTGCTCCCCATGGGCCCAAACAAATCTTTGCTGGAATTAGTGATGCAAAGCCCCCACCTCCCACCCCAATAAACGCAGAACCCCAGGCCCTCGTCTCTCCACCTTCCCACTCCCTATGACTTTGTCGTGTGGCCCTAGGTGTGCCATGTCATCTCCAGGACCTGTAACTAATGCACCTTCCCCCCACCCCCAGTTTTTCTGATACTTATGGCTGAGGGTGTCTTGTGATCATCATAAGAACCCCAAGGGCTGGTCCAGACCCAACACTGGTTATTGACAGGCTGAGACCAGCACAAAATGTCCCCTCACAGCATAAAGCACGGCCCATGAACTAGGCACAGCCTGCAAACACGTGGCGTTTGGACTTAACTTGCTCGTGAAAGTGTACAGAGTACATAAGAGCCAATGATGCCGTACAGCTAAGCTGATATGATATTTTAGGGGCAACTGGAGCAATTTGAAAGCGATGTGCTTCTAGACTGAATACACAGCTATTACATACGATTTACCCCTCCGTTTGTTATTCATTTGTGTCTTATACTAATACGAGTATATACTTGCTTAGGAATAAAAAAGCGTTTCCTGAAGAATCTTTCTAGGGACCTCCCTGGTGGTCTGGTGGTGAAGACATCACCTTCCAATGCAGGGGGCGGTGGGTTGGATCCCTGGTCAGGGAGCTAAGATCCCACGTGCCTCGGGGCCAAAAAACCAAAGCATGAAACAGAAGCAACGTTATAACAAATTCAATAAAGACTTTAAAAATGGTCCACATCAAAAAAAAAAAATCTTTCAAAGAATCTTTCTACCCTGCTGCTGATTTCCTATTTGAAAACACAACCCTCTGTATATAAGAAAGTCATCATTTTTCACAGCAATGAATGTTGGAAACATGACCCTCCCACAGATGAGGTCATAAAAGATGATAATTGAGTACAGTAGTGGTGGCTGCCTGGCTGAGGCTCCAAGCACGGCTGTTTGGGTTCACAAGGAGAGCTGCCGTATTCCTCTCACTGCTTTTAGCATTTGTATGCTTGTCAAGGGTATCACCATCACTTGACTTTTCTTGGGCTCACAGAGTAGTATTCCATCATCGCCCACATCTATTGAAAAGGCTGGCTTAGTGGAATTTGCTCAGGGTTATACAATATATAAACATATATAAATAGCATGTTTGGGGATCAAATCCCCCTGTCTCATTCTTCCAAGTGTTGTAGGTACAAGATCAGTGCTCACAACAGAAAGTCAATGAGGGATGGAATTACCACTCGACAACGAAAAGAAACGAACCACTGATATATATCACACTTTGGATCAGTCTCAAAAACACCATGCTGAACAAAAGAAGCCCGACACACAAAGAGTACAATTTAATTTCTTTGACATTCTAGGAAAGGCAAAACTAGAATGACAGGAAGCTTATCAGCTTCTGCCTATTGCTGGGGGCTGGGGGAATTGACTGCAAATGGGCTGAGGGAACCTCGTGGGATGATAAAAATATTCAATGTCTCAGAAGTCACATGGTGTGTGCATTTGTCTAAACCATGGTCACATGGGTGTATACATTTGTAAAAACTCATTGAACTGGACACTTAAAATGAGTACATTTAATTAGTATGTAAGTATTGGTGTGTAAGTATACCTCAACAAAACTGATGGACAAAATCACACTTTTGAGGTGGGTTCAAAGCACAGCATTGCCTCTCATACATATAATTCGACTACATGAGAATAAGAAAAACTTGGGGAAAAAAAGACAGAAAGCAAATGAGCAAGATACTTGAATGGATGCCCTCATCCACATTCTAAGAGAAAATCAATTAGAATCAATTTGACTTGTAATATGAGTGGCACAAGTACAAACAAAAAAATGTACCATTGAGTCACTGTACTTTTGGGGATCTTCATGATTTGCCAATAAATGGCAAACTGAAAATGAACCGAATTTTTGAAGCCTTGTTCCAACTTCATAATATTTTATCCTCCCAGAAGTTTCAACCTAATAGTAATATTTGAAATTATGTTTATTTTTGTTTTTTAAGCTATGAATCAATATTTTTTTCTGATAGTTTGCACATGTGCCTAAGTACCATCAGATTATCACATGAATAAAACATTAGAAGAAAAAAAGATGCACTGATCTTAAAGAAATGTTACTTTACAGACCACCCAAAAATACCTGAGCATGTTTTTTCAAGAAGCAAAATTAAGAGCAAATGCATCCATCAGGTGCCATTATAACACATGTGTTAAAAGGAAAGCATTCTTGACACATCTTTTTAAAGTCAGTTAGTGAAGAATTGGTCAGAGTCCTTTTCAATCCACGCTGTGGTCTTAACTCCCCCTTTGGACTATGGGAACAGTCAAGCAGGTCTCACTTTTTTTTTTTTTTTTTTTTGGTACACGGGCCTCTCACTGCTGTGGCCTCTCCCATTGCGGAGCACAGGGTCCGGACGCGCAGGCTCAGCGGCCATGGCTCACGGGCCCAGCGGCTCCGTGGCACGTGGGATCTTCCCGGACTGGGGCACGAACCCGTGTCCCCTGCATCGGCAGGCGGAATCTCAACCACTGCGCCACCAGGGAAGCCCAACAGGTCTGATTTTTTTTCCAGCCACTCTTAGATAATAAAAATCCTTCCTAAGTCTAGTCACCATCAGTCTAGTTTTAGTAATGAAAATGTCTAGTCCTGGGTGAGAGTCAACCTTGAAGCTCAGTTCAAGGTCACAGCTCCTTCCTCCCCTCAGCTCCAGCCTATTACAGCCTATTATGGAGAATGGAGGAGCACAGTCAGCCCCCGGTTTCTTTCCCCACCATAGGCTTGTCCTTCTCCTCTACTCCCTCGCTAGGCCACCAGTGGCTCTTCTGGCTTTGGGTAGAGGAGGGGACTGAACACAGGCACAGCAGAGGTCCCAGCTGACTGATACTGTCGGACATGGGTGGCTGATTGATGCTGACTCTCTTACGGGGGCCAAGGGTCCTTCTGGGAGGATGCTCTAAGTTTAACACCTCCTCTCTGGCTCTCAGTATAAAAGATGCCCCTTGACTTTTGTCTCCTATGGCACCCTCGTGACAGACAGGAGGGGGAGTCATCCCTAGATAAGACACTTAAAATATTTTTCTGGAAAGCTGAAAGCGGATACAAAGATCTGACAAAAAAAAAAAAAAAAACAGAGTTGAGGATGTCACAACCATGGGGAAGACTAGGGTGGGGTAGAGAATCAACTCGCCCTTCCAGGCAGTGTCTCAGAAATATCCAGAAATGGAGCTGGCAGGGAAGGTGGAGGACGGGAACCAGAGGTAGAGCTTAAAAAAACAAACAAAAAACCCGCAGAATAATCGAAAGTTGATTAAAGTTTTCATCCTTCAGTTCTCACCAGCACTTCTCCAACCTCATGCACTGAAAAGTGAGGCAATCGGGCCAACTGCTAAAGAAGTCTTTACACAAGTGCTAAAATGCATGTTGGAAGAGAGCTGGGGTGCCAGGCTTACCCTGCCGAGTGAGCCTCCGCACCCTGGCAGTGGACACGTCGGCAGGAAGAACGGCTCTCCGCAGCTTCAGCCTAAAATGAAGCCCTAGAAAACGCAGCATGAAGGGCTTCCATTAGATTTTCTACTTCATTAAATGTGAAAGGGCAACAAGGGCCCACCAAGCTTTTGAAGAAAACCAACGGTCTAGGTCAATGAGGAAGAATTAAACAAATAACGTTCATGAATATTTGAGCATTTAGTGAGTTATAAGTGACTGAAAAACCATCTCAAATTGGCTCATGCAACAAATACACAAGCCTACAAACAAACAAGCATCCGTATTACTGTATTAATTTTCTAGGGCTGCCGTAACCAAGTACCACAGACTGAGCGACTTAAGAGAAATTTATTTTCGCAGAGTTCTGGAGGCTACAAGTTTGAGATCAAGGTGTCAACAGGGCTGGTTCCTTCTGGGGCCTCCCTTCTCGGCTTGAAGATGGCTAGATGGCTAACCTCTCTCCCTGTCTTCACTTGGTCTTCTCTCTGTGCATGTCTGTGTCCTATTCTCCTCTTGTCATGTGGACACCAGTCATACTGGATTAGGGTCCACCCTCATGACCCCATTTTAACTTAATCACCTCTTTAAAGACTCTATCTCCAAGTACAGTCATATTCTGAGGTGCTGGAAGCTAAGACTTCAACATATAAATTTTGCAGGGATACAGTTCAGCCCATAACACACATTTGCTCAATTAACTGCAAATACTAGGTCAGCGGGAGCTGGAGGCCCAGTTAGATTCATGACTCCAATGGTGGCCTCAGGAGCATGGACTGAGTGTATCATATCTTAAACTGAGAATAGGCATACGGGTTAGTTTAAAAGTAATCCGTCTCTTAAAAAAATTAACAACTGATAACGTACGTCGAACCTATTCTAAATTTAACCATTTGTTTTTAAAACTCCATCTCATTTGGCCATCACTTCTTACAGCACAGCTTCACCCAGCTGATTTTATCATTCTTCCCATTTGCACTCACTCTTCCTTGGATTGCAGACACAGTGGTTCTCATTCATAAATCTGGCCGCCATGACAGTAGGGCAGATACAATCGTGATCATGTGATCCCCTTGCAGGGGAGCATGCCTTGTTTCTGTTGCCACTAGGGAGGGTGTGCAGAGTAGGGAGTATGGAGGGGTGGGCAAGGATGTTGGTGCCTATCAGGACCTTTTGAGTCCTAAGTCTCGAGAGTAGAAACAAAGCAAAAGAAAAGAAGTGGATCTTCTTAGAGCTCCTGACCTTGGGCGAGGCCCATCTTAACATACCCCCTTTGGCTGGAAATCACTTCTGGTTTTCCTGATTTGTTTCATACCACCCTATAAAAGAAACCTATGCTTGCAAATTAAGAAGATGCTGTGTTTAAAACCAAATAAAAATAATCAATTATAATGACTGGGACTGACCCAGGAGATGGATACACTCAAGAAATCATGGTGTTCCTTATAAACAGCACCTGAGGACACATTTTAATACGTTTCTACGATCCCTTGTTCTCTAAATTTGGTGCCTCTTTAACAGCTCTCATGATGACTGGCTTAGGTCATCTCTACACAAGTGAATTCCAAAGTGTTTCAGGAAACTAAGCAATCAAAACTGACCAATTTACAAGACGTGAAGGGGCACTACTGAGTGTTTAAAATGCTATTTTCAAGGGTTTTCTGACCGTTTTAGTGATAGATGGAAGAAGGTGAAGTTTATCCTTTAGCAGAAAAATGGATTATACGCAAGAGGGCAGAGTAAATGTTGTTTTCTTGATTTCCAAACTCATCCTAAACTGTCTTCTTCGCCATCCTTCTTTTAACTAAAGGAGTTTAATTATTTAAGAAGGAAAAAGTGAATATACATCACCACATGTCCCTCTATGTTTGCCTTGCTGTAAGTGGCATACAAGGTAAAATAAGATATAATTCGTACTATTCTAAATCAAGGAGCTTCTGGAATAATTAGTAGACCAGGTTAAGTAATTAAGTATGAAACTCGGACTTCTGCTATGGAGGTTTCTCGATTCAACACTCCAGCTGTTCTACTTTCCACTTTAGACTTCTGTTAATGAGACGCAATTTATGCTGAATACTATAACACTGAGAGTAGAAAACAATCAAACTATAAATTCTTATTTTCTAAATAGAATATTATAATTATTATAATTTTATATTGTAATTCTAAATAGAATATTATAATGTTATCATATTTAAGAAATTCATGCGATCATCTAATTTCATCCTAGATTCTACTAAATAGTATTAGTAAGCTCAAAATTACATATACTGTCTTCTAGTTGTCAAACTACGTATTACTTATCAGATTCTAAAACTACAAGGAAACTGTCTTTTTCCTTCTAATAGAAATCATATTTTTATATTGTTCATTATACTGTCCTGTTTCTATGCATCTACATTGACATAATACATATATCTAAAGCGTATCTGGTTGGTATTAATATGTTGTATTATGTGCCTAAGTATAAGGTAGGAGATTGGGCAATATGTAATTCTTACACTGGCTGTATTCTCTGAGTGATTCTAAAATGGCAACATACTCTGTCGCTTCCTGAACTGTATTTATTTCCTATTGTAATGTGTTCAGAGGAAGCCACCTACCATGGTAAAAACATCTCTTTTCATATTCCATGCAACATTTAATGGGCTTAGTACACTTTAAGCCTTTTTTTCCCCAGTTAAATTGAAGAATGGCCCTGCTTGCAAAATTCAGAATTTCAGGGAGGAAATATGAAGTACCATCTGTTCTAAATAAAAGAAATGCTGATTGATAACCTGATTCATGTAAAGATAATGGAATCTTGAATCCTTTTATGGTTTCTTTAGATCTGAAGGTCAGAAATATTTCTGCTACCTGTAACTTATACTGTATATTTACAGAAACATAAAGAGTCATTCCAGTTAGTCCATATTTGTTTCTTGTATGCTGAATACATATCCTTCTTAAGAGATCATTCATTTTAAATTTAGAAACACCAGTTTTTTTTTTTAAATAAACTTCTTATATTGAAATACTATTAGATACACAGGGAAGCTGCAAAGAGAGTACAGACAGTTCTCACATACCATTCAGCATCCCCCATTAATATCGTACATGACCATAGTACATCTGTCCAAACTCAGAAACTGACACTGGAACATTAACTGAAGTTCCGACTTCATTCAGATTCTAGCAGTTTTTCCCTTAATGCCCATTTTCTGTTCGAGGATTCAATGCAGGATATCACATTAGATTTGGTTCTCATGTCTCCCCAGTTTCCTCTGATCCATGACAGTTTCTCGATCTTTCTCTGTTATTTATGACCTTCACAGTCTTGAGGAATGCTTTCAGGCATCCCGTAGAAGGTCCCCCAAGATAGTGTGACGTTTGCTCATGATTACACTGGTGTCAAGGGCCTTGGGGAAGACCACCACAGAGGTGAAATGCCCTTCTTATCACTTCATATCAGGTACATGATGTCAATATGACTTTATTCGTGATGCTGGCATTCATCACTTGGTTAAGGTAGGGTTTGCCAGGTTTCTCCACGCTAGAATTATTGTTTTAACCTGGCCCTATTCTATTCTTTGGAAGCAGATCACTAAGTCCAACCCACTTTCAGTGGAGTTGGAAGCGAAGAGGACAGGTCCACCTCCTTGAAGGGGGATTATCTACATATATTACTTGGGTATTTCAGTAAGTAGAAACTTCCTTACATTCATTTATTTATTCAATTATTTATGTGTATTAGTATGACAAATATATATTTATTTTATATCTTGGGTTATAATCCAACACAATGTTATTTATTTTGTTGCTGGAATTATTTCAGTTTGGGACATGGAAGAGTCTTTCTGGTTGACTCTTGCATCGCCTTGACATAACTCCATCCTTTTGTTTTCTGAACATTTCCTTACTTTCTCATAATACAATATCTTCAGGCTCATTTTGTATTTTCTCTGCCCTATTGTTAGACTCTTATTTCTCTAAGGACCCCAGCTTCCTTGTAAGAGAATGGTCTGAGCAGAGTGACTTCTTCCCAAAGAAAAGAAGAGTAACTTTGAGTGATGAAGCTTGTCCAACACATTCTTAGCCAGGTGATCAATGTCACTATCACCAAATTAAGTCAGACCTGGATTTTATGTGATGCATAATATAATGGCATCTCACCTCTCTGATCTTACCCAAAACACACAACCCCTGTCTAATCATAAGGAAAACATGAGATAAATCCTAATTGAGGAACATTCTATAAAATAGTTGACCAGTATCCCTAAAATCTAAAAATGTCACCAAAACCAGGAAAAGCCTAAGAAACTGTCACAGCCAAGAGCAGCCTAAGGAGACATGACTATTAAATGACTATTAAATCCCACCCAATATCCTGGGTGGGATCCCAGAACAGAAAAAGTACATTAAGTAAAACCTAAGTGAATCTGAATAAAATATGGACTTTATTTAATAAAAATGTATCGATGTCAGTTTTTAATTGTAACAAACATACCCTACGACCATAAGATGTTAGCAACAGGGGAAACTGAATGAAGGCTATATGGAGACTTTCTGTACTATCTTCACAACTTGCCTGTATATCTAAAATTGTTTTTAAAAACTAAAGTTTCTTTTTAAAAGGTATACAATGAATGACTTGAGAGCAAACACTGAAGAACTCTCTGACACTTTATCCATTGAATGATCAACTCAGCAGGGAAATGGATCTGAGTGTCACAGGATGACTTACCACGAATAGGCTACTAAAGGTTTCTCTACCAGTTTGAATTTACCCGAAAGTTTATCCAAACAACTTTTACAATTCTCTTATTAAGAGTAGAATCCATTCTATTCACTTATTCATTTATTTGTCAAATTTTCGAAAGCGTGATATTGAAAGACCTCACATAGGCACAGGCATTGCTGGGTACGAGTGAACTGCAACAGTGCGTGCTCTCTCACCTCCCAGAAAAACTCCCTAAAGAGGAAGGGACAAATGTCCCCAGGAGTCAGGTAAGTAGCAGACACAAGAGGGATGTCTAGGGATGTCTAGGAGCAGCAATGAGATGTTGCAGTTAAGAAAATGCTGCAAAGTAGAACTGTATTTCTAAGCGGAGATCACGATTCCCAGTAGGAGTAATTACAATACCATTATTCTTATTAAATGTTTCAGACTTCATGCTGGATATTAAATAGGAACAAGATGGCTATTTCCATGAAGTCAGGTTGGCTAAAGCCCAGCTATTCTGAACAGGCAGCACTATATTTATGTCAATATGTTTAACTCCTCTGAAAATTCCAAGAAACACAGTGTCTTTCAGAGTGTCCCGTACTTTACCTGTCCACACATTTGAAAAGGGGCTCACTGCCATTTTGTCACCACAGTCTGGAACTGAGACAGCAGACCCACTGCCCAGGGTGGAGGCACAGGTGGAGAGGGGATGGGCCAGCACGGGAAGACCCACCTTCCCCAGTCGGCTCCTTCTGCACATTTTACTGTTGCTGCCTGTGGCCTGAAGAACATCTGAGGCTCCAAGGCACTGATAACCCTAATTTCTTGTGCCAGATGACAGGTGAGGGACCAGCCTTTCAATGCCTGGAGCAGAGAAGAAAATTCCAGAACTGGCACATCTTACTGTGAGTAGGTCCAACAGTCAGAGCACAGTCCTAGGAGAAGGATGGCAGGACCACAAGTTTCACCAGTCCTCGGGGCCAGGAGCCGCTTAGAATGTTCTCTAACTCCCGCCTACCTGACACATCCTATGGAAAGGAGACAGAGAAACAGCCCTCATACCCCAAGAGAGCATGGGCTGCCCTGATGCAAGAAAGGGGCACTGGTGACCCCATGCCAAGAGACCCGGTCCCATGGCAACAAGCTTCTATTCAACTCCTTTCTGTTGATCTGGGCTGCCAGCAACCACAGAGACTCTCATCTCCATTCTGATCGCTCTGTTTTATCATGTAAACCACTCTTTTTTTAACCATTTCCTCTGGCACCTAAATGCCAGCTGGTGCGTTCCTGCCAGAAAAATTGGCTTAGAGCATAAAACCCAACCTTCACGAATATCTAAAATGCTTCCTCAAATGTGTGCTACTTCCTGAGTAGCAATGACTATCTTGGTCACCCTCTGGCTCTCTGATCATGAAAGCATGTTTAAATCATCTCCCTGTCCTGGGAATACTAGTTTCCATTCCACATGACATCAACGGGGAAAATTTTCTCTCTTTCTACACAGTCACTAAAATACCACAGAACCTCACATACAGCAATTGTGTATTTTGCAGTCTTAATCGAAGAATTAGGATTTGGGAGAAACAGAGAATGGGATACATATAGGAATGAAAACGCAACTTCAAATTGAATACCAGTCACCCACATTCTCAAAATATTCTTCTGTGATGTAAAAAATTAAGAAACAGAAACTTCAATTAAATAGAATTGGGAAACCAGAAGGGGAAGTTCTCATGCCCCGCGAAGACAGCAGAGCCCAACAGGAAGAAGAAAGACTCTTCTTCTTCATTGGCAAGGACTCAGCCAATGAAAAGCCATAGACTCTTCGTTTACTCTGCCCCGCCCCTAACTTCCTATTCCCCTCTATAAGAGCACTTCCTTCCTTGCCATGGGATAAACCCACCTTTGCTGAAGGTGGGTTTATGTGGCAGTCTAGTTTAGGTCAACAATGACTTTTACTAGGAATTTTCCCTGTTTCACCCCCATCTAGTTCCTTAGACTTTAGCCATCTGGGTGGCTTCTCTCAATTCATTTATTCTTCTGTACTTCTCCTCACGCCCTTATGGCCCCTAATAATTTTAAATGATTTGCAGTAGCTGAAGGGCTGCCATGTTGTGTTCCCCAGAGACTAAAGCCAAACTGTGATGCAAATGGCTGTAGATATGCCCAGAGCCCCCTGTGCAAGAAAACAGAAAACCCTCTGCCTTTGAGAAGAATGGTCCATGTAATTGGCATTCTCTCCATCCTTTACACTCTCATTACTGTTTTTAGGAGACACATCTCTCAGGGACTACAAAGAGACATTTGAAAGGTTTGGCAACAATAACTTTCTTCCCCAGTTGTCCAGGGAAAGGCTATTTCCCTTCCTGCCTTTCCTGGAGAACTACTGCCCTTTTCACATTAGTACCCACTGAAAGACAACTTTCATTAAGAGACACAAAGAGAAGGTCAAGATTTGCCAAATACCCTCTCTCCATCATCTTTCTAAAATGTAATTGGGATAGTGGTATATAATGATGAGAAGTTCTTCAAAAAAAAAAAAAAAGGGTTTTGAAACTGTGTTACATGGCTAAATCATAATATTATTTTTCACTCATTAAAAATGAATTAGGGAAAATGAAATTAAACACACAGACCATATATTCATTCATAATTGATTGTTAGAGCAAAGTGGAAATCAAACCAACAATCAATGCATTTAAACCTAACTATAAATTTACTCTTTCTGAAAATTATTTTATATTTGGCTATATGGTGACTTTTCAGGTATGTTAGTAATAGAAAATATTTTATGTTTCTACTTAGCTTTTCTAATGAAGTAGACCATTTACAAATACATACTAGAAAATATTTCAACAAAGTATACAAATTCAATGGAAAAATCACCAAGTCATCTGTTTAAAAAGGTATCTGGCATATTTTTCTAACACAGAGAAATACATGTCTGCTAAAATATCAATTTATTTGAGACAGATGATTTTACCTCTTACTGGAATTCTGTATAAAGGATTTTAGAACACACGTTGCATCTTCAGAAAACTAAAGAGCTGGCCCCTGAGTTTTTCTTACTTCCTGTCAGGAGCACCTAGATTTGTAACATCAGTTATGTCATGGTTTTAGGCCAAAATTCCTTGGAATGCCTAATTTGAAACGAAATGATTTTATTTTATGGCACAAAAAGGTTGTTTACCTCCCTTTTTCTGACTGTAGTTCAATTTACATTCTACATAATAGACCAACCATCTTTATTGGAAGGAACTCCGTCAGAAAAATCCCTAATGAAAGTGTTTACCACATAACTGTTGGGCATAAGTGCTGACTTGTAAGGGACAGTCTCTAATGTGTGGGAAGCACTTGCCTCTTTTATTAGTATCACTTTGGCATTTTATAAAAATGCTGTTTTTATTACTGTGAATAAGCCTTTCAGTAACTCATGCAGACAATTTTAAGGGCTGGTGTTGTATGGATTTTCAAGCCATATATGTATGTGTATGTATATATATATATATTTATATTTTAATAAGGATATTTGTATACTTCTGTATTTTGACTAAATCTATATTTTTCTATATTTTTACTCACACCTTAGTTTTCTATCAATACCTGTGTAGAATCAAGTTTAAAATGAAGCTGAAGAGAAGGAGGACATAATTTTGAACACATTCATAAAAATGTCAAGGTCAATGGCTAAATGTTATTTTAAACTATCACGGAATGCCAAATACTACTCTTTTTTTATCTTTCTATCTAAAAATATATGATCCGTGTAGTAGCTGCTGATTGAGAGTTTTGCAAAACAGGTGAAGAGGCCAAGTGGTGGGACTTGTCGATAAATCCCCTGATTTATCAAGGGACTACAGTTCTCCATCAAAAGATAGCAAAGCTAAGTATTCACATTTGCAACAAACAGTCCCTAGCTAGTTAGGGAATGGTGATAGAGATAAGTGTGCAAAGAATGAACAGCATTCACTCACAAGGATATTTTATCTCTTAAGCAAAATCTTCACATGCTCCTTTCCTTACACCGTCCTTTCCAACTCTGTGGACTCACCTGAATGAAAAGCAGTGGAAGTAAGTGGAGTCTTACTGAGAAAAGGCAAATACAAGAAAGGAGGAGTAGTTGCAGCTACAGGCACAGGATAAGTGAAATACCCACTAACAGAGCTTGCAACACATTCAGCCGTAAGCTGGTAGTTAGAGTGTGAAATGGGTTAAAGAGACAAACACTACTGAAGGGCATACAATTCTAACAAAACAGTTTGCACAAATAACAATTTAGATGTGAAGACCCAAGTGCCACAGCTCTTTGCACTATTCAGCTGATCCTCTCCCCAATGTGAGCCCTACGTCTATGTTCACAGGACCACGGCGGGGCTCATAAGAACCCACTGACAAAATCCACCTTCATGATGACTCGCTCCTCTGGGGTGGCTCAAAAAAACTATTCCCATTGTAGTAGTGATATGCACAGATTTTCATTGGGCACGAGTTGCAATATCCAGACTTGGACGATTTCAGACAGGGTTTCCTCTCCTATGTGAATGTGAAAATCCCCACTGACTGTCAGAGAACTTTGCTACTTAGAGTATTATCATAGTGTCTTTCATCTTCAAATGTCACTGGAATGGATGTGTAAAAAATTAATAAACAGAAGCCTCAATTAAGTAGACTTGGGAAACCAAAAGGGGGAACTCTCATGCCCCGTGAAGATAGGAGAGCCCAAGAGGAAGAAGAAAGATTCCTCTTTGCTGGCAAAGACTCAGCCTATGAAAAGCCATGGGCTCCTTGTTTACTCTGGCCCTCCCGACTTCCTACTCCCCTCTATAAGTGTTCTCCTTCCCTTCCCAGCAGGGACTCTCAGAGCCATGGTTCTTCCATGCTCTCAGTACTGCCTTTTTATTTTCTTTTTTTTATCACCTGTTAGCCTGAAATCCTCTCTTGATCCAGAAAAAATCCATCTTTGCTGGAGAAATGCCTGACAATCTATTTGTTTCAGGCCAACAGATAATAAAAAAGGCAGTACTGTCGATGAGAGGGAAATGATTCTAGGTGGAGGAAACAGCTGTGATGAAGCCCTGAGGGCATGGAAGAACTTGGTGTTTTCAAAGGTGTCCAGTATAGACAGGGAGTACTGAGCACTAAGGAAAGTGGAACAATTCCCGTTGGACACTGAAGAATGCTTCCAGTCATATAGATCTCGAATTTCATTATTTACAACCAAGATAAAAATAAATGTTTCATCTCTGTTTTTTTAAGATGCAATTTTAAAAATGAAAATTAAAAACAAATAAGGGGAGTAAGGTAACCTAACAAACATTGTAAAACCTTAGAGTTGTTGAAGTGAGTAACTAATTCCTGGTATTTTTTTTTTTTTTTTTTTGTGTGGTACGTGGGCCTCACACTGTTGTGGCCTCTCCCGTTGCGGAGCACAGGCTCCAGACGCGCAGGCCCAGCGGCCATGGCTCACGGGCCCAGCCGCTCCGCGGCATGTGGGATCTTCCCAGACCGGGGCACGAACCCGTGTCCCCTGCATCGGCAGGCGGACTCTCAACCACTGCATCACCAGGGAAGCCCTAATTCCTGGTTTTTAAATGACCAGCCCAGGCTACATGTGATACACATTTCTAACTGGGGCTGGTGATGTTAGGAAGCATACTTTGACTCTATACTAGGCATTCCCAACATGTGTTCTGTAGAATGCTGATTTAAAAAAGTTGTTAACTGGAAATTTGGGAAGGAATTCCAAGGCCAAATTTTGCTCAATATAAACAAAAAAAAAATTGCAGATCTTTCAACACGGAAATATACATTATATATGAATCATTATACAATTTGTGTGGCCACTGCCCCCTCTTTTTCCTGAACTACCTTGGAGCACTGAGCTTCAGGGGACAAAATTTGGTCATTGCTGCTACTGGAGACTCTAGACTCTACAATAATAAATCTCCCTTGGTTCTTGTTAGCCTATTATAAAATATTGTTTCTTTTCATGTATTTTCCATTAAAATAATTATGAAAGCCTTAATCTTAAAGAAATAAAATGGGCTATTTATTCTGTTAAGCAAAGGAGATTAATTTGATGGCTTTATTTTGGATTTTATTGCTAGCTGAGGTTTTATACCTAGATGTTGAAGCTGCATAATCTGACCAAAAGCAAATTAGAAACGTAAACTGTCAGGAAAATCTTCTCCCACAACCTTTAGACGTTCTACTGTGATCTGAGGTCCTTTGGATCAACCAAACTGGTATTTACTTGAACAATATCAAATGCCACATTAATTTGGCCTTATTTCATGGAATCAATGATTGTCTAAAACAATCACATAACCTCAAAAGAGAAACTAGATGATTCAAATACTGTAATTCTGAGAGATATGGATGCATTTTTAATAGCTTTTTATTTTGAAATTGTGTAAGACTCACAAGAAAAGTAGTACTTGCAAAAGTAGTTACAAAGAGTTCCTGGGTACCCTTCATCCAGCTTCCCCCAATGATAATATAACATATTGTCAAAAACAGGAACCTGATGGTGCTATAATACTATTTACTCAGGTATAGACTTCATTTGGATTTCAGTAGCTTTTACACATATTTCGTGTGTGTGTGTGTGTGTGTGTGTGTGTGTGTGTGTGTGTGTGTGTGTGTGTGTGTGTGTGTGTGTGTGGTGGGGTGGTGGTGGATATTGTTTAAGGAAGGATTTTTCCCAGGGAGTTTTCAAAAAAGACAGCCGCCTAAGCAAGCTAATTAGATATCCACTGCTAACAATCTTGACCTCAGTTAGGTGAAGGATTCCTAATTAAATCATTACAGGCTTTTGTGTTAAATGGTAATTGGATGCCTAAAAGTTCTTCACAATTATATCATATTAACAAGAATGTATTTGCATTTTTAATGCTTTATTGACTTCCAATTCAGGATAGGGCTGTTAGTTCCTTCTTACCATGCCATTGAAGGCTTTACAAACTGTTCTTTAGGGTTGACAAGCTTATGGAATGGGTTAAAAAAACAACCAAATGGGCTTCCCTGGTGGTGCAGTGGTTGAGAGTCTGTCTGCCGATGCCGCGGAGCGGCTGGGCCCGTGAGCCATGGCCGCTGAGCCTGCGCGTCCAGAGCCTGTGCTCCGCAACGGGAGAGGCCACAACAGTGTGAGGCCCACGCACCGCAAAAAACAAAACAAAAAAACAACCAAGTTTGTGACCCACTCAGGGTTTTACCCACTGCCGTATTTTAGCTACTCCTTCCCACAATTACCACCGTCCATTTAAATACAAATTTGTGGGTAGGAAGACAGAGGACAGAGTAAAACTGAGGACACTCCCTTTCTTTTAAAATGTTTATACCATAGAGCATCGTTTCTCCAGATTCAGGCCTATTTTTCAGAGGCCACTGTTAGTTGGCTTGACTAATTTGGCTGCACACATAAAATCTTTAGGTTTCAATTATGTCTCATATCTATGTATGTAACATGAATTTGTGATCAATAATGATCACCTGTGTTTATAGGGCTATAGCACATGACCCTTAATATCATTTTGTCCATTGATTTCTCTAAAATATTTACCCAGATCTGTTGACAATACTTGTTTTCATTTATTGATTCATCTCTTGTACTGGCTTTTCCCAACCCACTGAAAAACATTTGTACAATGTGGTAAAAACAAGACTAAAAAAAAAAAAAAAACTCAATGTCTACCTACTTTACAGTCAACCATGGGCCTAATCATTAATATCTCCCAGGAGTTCGTTAAGTTTGTTAAATGATAAAAGCTACATTAAAACAATCATTAGAGTTTTTTTTAAAGGAATATCTTTGCAAACGTGCCATGGAGAAAATATTTTTTTTGAAATCAGCCATCATTCTTACCTAACGTTTCATTTAGCTGAACACACATTTTAATTAATCAAGCACATACCATATATCCAGCAACCCCACTCCTGGGCATATATCTGGAGAAAATCATGATTCAAAAGGATACATGCACACCAATGTTCATTGCAGCACTATTTATAATAGCCAGGACATGGAAGCAACCTAAATGTCCATCAATGGAGGAATGGACAAAGAAGATGTAGTATTTATATACATACAATGGAATACTACTCAGCCATACAAAAGAAAGAAAAAAAATGCCATTTGCAGAGACATGGATCGACCAAGAGATTGTCATACTGAGTGAAGTAGGTCAGACAAAGACAAATATATGATATCGTTTATATGTAGAATCTAAAAAAAGGGTACAAATGAACCTATTTACAAAACAGAACTTGAGTCACAGATGTAGAAAACAAACTTATGGTTACCAAGGGAGAAAGCGGGGGAGGGATAAATTGGAAGATTGGGATTGACGCATACACACTACTATATATAAAATAGATAACTAATAAGAACCTACTGTATAGCACAGGGAACTCTATTCAATACTCTGTAATGGCCTATATGGGAATAGGATCTACAAAAGAGTGGATATTTGTACACGTATAACTGACTCACTTTGCTGTACCGCAGAAACTAACACACATTGTAAATCAACTATACTCCAATAAACAATTAAAAAGTAAAAAAAAAAAATCAAGCATAAAGGTAATGCTAACTCTTCTGCTGTCATACAATATCAAAGATAGAAATAATGTAACAGCCTAATGAAAAGTCTGCCCCAGGTTATGTATTTCAAGTTTCTAGCATTATTTACGGGAATATAAATTTTTTTCAAAGTATTCAGATATGATTAGAAGTGAACAATTATTCAGATATAATTGTAAGTGAACAATAATAAAGACAAACCAACCAGCAAACATATTCCTCCAGAAGCATGTCATGGCACAAGGCCCAGAGAATTCAGCCAACGCACAGAATGATCTTACCTCCTTTCTCCCACTAAAGAACAGAACAGACTGGCTAGAAAAATGTTTAAGTTTTCCCATAGTACTTCATTTCTCTGTTTCATTGTACTAGGTGCACTAAGACTCCTCTACAAATTCAAGTCCTTGGAAAGTACTTTAAAATATCTAGTGCTGGTAGTAAAGTATTAATCTATAAAAAAAATCAACATTCCTGTTGATATGTTCATGTTTCTCTGGTCTGCTCTTTCTGATCATTTATATAGTCAAATCCCCTTATAAAATCTTGTGTCATGCATTCACCTACATGAGGAATGGTTCACTTAAATAATCCTATGTTTCTCGTAATGAAATGGGAGGACTGAAATACTTCAGACATAATACAGCTGAACCCATAATGGAGTCATAATGCAAACGTTAATTATTTTTCCAAGTTTTATGGTAATAACATGGGCTTCTGTATTTTTTGCAAATAATTTACACTTCACTACTTTTACCAAATGTATGATTGAGCAGTTACTATGAGAAGTTTCACAAAGTAATTTTCCATTGAGTGGTTTTATCCCAGGTCTACCCGAATTGAAGCATCATCAAAGTGTGCCAGGCTCTTTTATGAGTCTCCTCAGATCTGCTCAGCTCACCTGGCCTTGTTTTTTTTTTTTTCTGGTACGCGGGCCTCTCACTGTTGTGGCCTCTCCCATTGCGGAGCACAGGCTCCGGACGCGCAGGCTCAGCGTCCACGGCTCACGGGCCCAGCCGCTCTGCGGCATGTGGGATCTTCCCAGACCGGGGCACGAACCCGCGCCCCTTGCATCGGCAGGCGGACTCTCAACCACCGCGCCACCAGGGAAGCCCACCTGGCCTTGTTTTGCAGCCTAAAGGGCCCCAGGAATGACTTGTACCATCCTTATAGTCTTAAATATCATCACATCCTAAACCACAGGCTGTGTAGTGCTCCCCAGAGATAAAGCCTGGTCTGTGCTATAGCCTGCATACTGTCTGATATCTTTCGTGCTTTCCAACTCTCTGAATCTCTATACCACACCTGCACAATTTCTTCAGATTTTTTATACCTAACCGTACTTCTGTTTTCATCTGTCTAATCTTTTTTTTTCAACTCACCCATTTCATTTTTAATTTCACTGATATCTTTTTTCAATACGCTTTTTCCATTTCTAAGAAGCTCATCGTTTTCCCAAATGCACTTTGTCTTTTTAAAAAAATTAGTGGTTTCCCTAGATTTTATAATATACATTTACAACTAATTTAAGCACACTTCAAATAACACTATACTGTCTCACGGATAGTGCAAATACCTTATAAAAGATGATTCCCCATTCCTTCCCCCCATCCCCTAAAACACTGCTGTCATTTACTTCACTTATCCATATCAATTAGATCAATTAAGAACAGACAAGATTTTATTCTATCTTCATTTCTCCTTTCTCCAGTGCTTTGCCTTTCTTCATGTAGGTCCAAGTTTCTTTTTCCTGAAAAATTTCTTTTACTGTTTCTTGCAGGGCCGGTTTGCTGGCAATGCGTTCTTTGTTGTAGTTTGTCTGAGAAAATCTTTATTTCTCTTTCCTTCTTGAAGGATAACTTCTCTGGATACAGAATTCTATCCGGTGTGTTTTGTTTTGATTTTTTCTTTCAGCACTTCAAATACTGCACGCAGTCTTCTTGCTTGCATGGTTTGCTGAGAAGAAGTCCACAGTAATTCTTACCCTTGTTCCTCTCGAGGTAAGGTGATATCTTTCTGCCCCCAGCTTCTTTTAAGATTTTACCTTTGTCTTAGTTTTTCTGCAGTTTAAACGTGATTTACGTAGGTGTAGATTTTAATATTCTCTGAGGTTCCTGGAACTGTGGTTTGGTGTCTAATTAATTTTGGAAATGTCTTGGCTGTTACTACATTAAATATTTCTGTTTCGTTCTTTTATATCTTTGTGGTATTCTGATTAATCTCATATTATCCTTTTAAAAATTGTCCTGCAGGGACTTCCCTGGCAGTCCAGTGGTTAAGACTTCACCTTCCAATGCAGGGGGTGTGGGTTCGATCCCTGGTAGGGGAGCTAAGATCCCACATGCCTCACGGCCAAAAAACCAAAGCATAAAACAGAAGCAGTATTGTAACAAATGCACTAAAGAAGTTAAAAATGGTCCACATAAAAAAAAATCTTAAAAAAAAATTGTCCTGCAGTTCTTGAGTATCCTGTTGTGATTTTTTTTCATTCTTTTTTTTTTTTTTCCCTTTTGCTTTTCAGTTTAGGAAGTTTCTATTGACATATCTTCAGCTAATTGATTCTTTCCTCGGCCATATCCAGTCAGCTGATGAGCTCATCAAAGACATTCTTCATCTCTCTTACAGAATTTTCATTTTCTAACATTTCTTTTTGATTCGTTCTAACTTTCGATCTCTCTTTTTCCATTACTCATTGTCTTTTCTTGCATGTTGCCTATTTTTTTCCACCAGAGCCTAGTTGCTGCAGAGGCTTCTGCTCCAGTAGCCTGATCTCCCTGTGATTCTCTGTATTTGCCTGTATCTCAAGACTCTGGGGTGGACATTGACCCTGTCACCTGAATTCTCTCATGTATCCACATCATTTGTTTTTCCCGATTTTTTTCTTGTTGTAAGCACAGAAGTGACAACTCTTAAGCTCTTGACATTAAGTTAGAGCTATAATCATGAATCCAAATCTAACTCTGCTTTATCTCTACGATCAAGATATTTATCAAATTTTTGTTCTTTCTCTGATGTTTTGATCCACTCTCAAACATTTATAAATACTTTGTTTCCAATAATTCCATAATCTCCAATTCTTGGGTTCTGATTATGTTTTTTTTTTTTTTCCTGACAACTCTTGCTAATCTTTTTCCCTAGTATGTCTTGTAATTCTGACTTACGAGCTCATCCTTGGTGGATCTCTGGGAAAATCAACCTCTTGGGTTGATGGAGTGTCTTCTTTTCTCAATGGTATTAACTTCTGCGAGGTAGCAGGTGTGATATCAACTGTGGACAACTTTAAATGTATTTCTCAGCCCGAGTTTACCCCAATTACAACAGTACTGTGAATTCAAACCCCAAAGACATATGAGGGCATATCTATATTTACTAATCTTTAGGAAATTTAAAAATATTTACAGCCCGGGCTGAAATAGGTAAAGTCCCTTGATTATTCCTATATTAAGAGAGTGATAATTGGAAATATCTGTTAGGACGTTTCAAATTCAGCCTCTTTAAATGTGAACTCTTTATCCTCACAGATTTTCAGTACTACAAAAGAATTATTGTAATCATTAAGAAGGTACAATGTGGTGATACCCTCAGCAAATATCACCTAGTGATAATAAAACAACATAGTCAAGAGTTAATGAATTAGACATTATGTTTGCTACAGTCACTTAAAACCATAGGCTTTAAACCATCGAGAGAAATTCGTATCAGGCCCTGTACTGGCCTTAAAAGGTAACTCTTTAAAGAAAAAAAAGACTTAAAAATTAATTAGCACTATATAAATATTTTATAATTCCTTCACAGCATAATGTTAATATTTCAACGTAGAATCCCCTGAGCATGATTTCTGGTTCATGAGTTTCTTATGCTCTAAGTGATTTGTTATGTTGAGGTACTTTCACCCATGGAGAAAACTGAGTTCTCTTAAAATAATTACTAGCTCTTGATTCTCTCGCCAAACCCACCCTCCAAACCTGCACCACACCCCCTCCTTGGCTTCCATCTCTCAGGGGAGGGTAGTTCTCCTAGAGTTGCTGAGACTAAAATCTTGGGGTCATCTGGATACCCCTCTCTTTCACCCAATCCCATCTTCTCCTCCAGCAAATCCTGAAAGCTCTACCTTCCAAAGATCTGGAATCCAAACATCTCTCTTCTGCATGATTGGAGTAATCTGATCACTAATCTACATGTTTTGCCTTTTCCGTGATAAAGTCTGTACTCCACGGAGCAACCAGAGGGAATCTTTATTATATATTCAGAACACATCACTTTATTTACCGAGTCAGACCACATCACAGCCTGCTCATCACCCTCCAATGACTTCTCATCTCACTCAGAATAAAATTCCAAGTTCAAAAGTAACATGCCTGCGAGACTCTGTGTGATGTGACCGGAAAGCAGAATGTCTCAGATCATTTAACTCCTTCTCCAGTGTCAGCTTCTCAGAGAGACTGTCTTTGACCAGGGGATATCCCCCTGTCACTCTATCCCCTGCTCGGTTTTAATATGTTTCTTCCTTATCTGTAGAACATAGTATTTCTACACGCTTCCTAACATTTGTTTATCATCTCTTAACAATTTGTCCCCAAAGAATTTGCTGTTATTTCTGCAGGAGCCAGATCACTGCCAGGAACAAAGGAGGTGATTTATAAGTATTTTTTCATTCATCAAAAAATATTTGCTTCACTCTATTTAGTGTTCAGAATAAGATGTTGAGCCAAATGTCCATTGGTACATTATTAAACACAGAGCAGTAAGAAATGTGCACTGATATTGTAAAGAAAGAGTGTATGAACAGGACTGAGGGAACCATGAGTTGTTTCTCTGAAGAACTGACACCTGTACAGATGTGGACGTGTGACAAGTGTTTTGAGCAACATGGACATTTCAGGCCAAGGATCAGCTTGTGCAAAGGCCCTGTGGCAGGATTTACAAGCATGTAAATGACAGAAGGCTAATGTGTCTGTTGAACAAAGAAACGGAAGAGACAGAGCGTAAAAATGAAATTATGGGCAAATCATGAAGTCTATACAGACCTTGATAAAAAGTGGTCTTTATCCTTGGGCCATTGAACAGTTAGTTTAGTTTTAAGCAGGTGATCAGGTTTTCAATGTAAGAAGACAATTAATGCCTCCAGAACAGGAAATTCAGATACTTTTGCAGTAATCTAGGGACGAGAAGGTGAAAATATGAGATAGGAGACTGATTACAGTCTAATTACCTGTGGTTAGTTTTCTATAGATATTTGGATGTTAAAACTGGTATGGCTGGGTGACTAACTAAACTGAGAAAACAGGGAGGTATCAAAAATACATCCTAGATTAATGGTTTGCTCAAACGTAGGGAAACTGATGTTATTTCCCTCCCTGATTTGGGAGGGAAAGGAAGGTGTGAATTAATGAATCTGGACTCACGCATTTTTCTCTTGCTTTGGCACTGATGTTTAGAGACTACGTTATTGTTTCTAACGAAACTCTGCCCTCCAAACTATGCAAAATACCTTGGTAAGAATGCAGCTCATTTTAAGACCATCCTCATAATGTGTGAACGCATCTTAACTTCGGCATAGTTCAGAACTGTCCTAGCAAATAACCTTAATGTGTCCCTATGACTTTTATTTTCTCTTTGCTTTGCTGCTGAGGAGTGATTTACTCACGCTTTTGGGCAGGACAAGGTGAGTTCTTTGAACTCAAAGAACATTTTTAGAAGGAATCCTTGGCTCTAAACAATTTAAAGTCTGGAAATATGCAATAAATAATATCTAAAGTAATACATCTTCTAGAACAATTCTTTATAAGAAGCAGGTCTCATGTATTATCTTCACTGCCAATAACCACACTCTTAAATCAGAGGCAAAGTATTAGCCATCAAAATATTAGTGTCAGTAGAAATATATGCAGATGCCTCATCATTTAATTTCAGTACCGGCTACGTGAGTGTTTTTAAATAAATGAGGCAAGCTCAACAGAACCTCATTAAATTAAAAAATGGTAGTTAGTGGACCTGAAATGATAATTCTATTTTACTCAAAAATGATGAACATATAGGTCTTTAAGGCAACAATCTGGGTTTAATCATGAAATGTTTAATCATTAAATGTTTAATCATTCCTTAGATGCTCTGATTTAATAAAACCAAAATATTGGAATTATATAAATGTTCACTTTTTATATAAATGGCTGCTACTCTATAAACACAATCACAATTGTAAATATTATATCATTATTAAAAACCTAAGTGCAATACATTAATTCTGCGTCTTGGTTCAGAGTATAATATTGAGGAAACAAAATACAACACCTGATCTAATTCAGGAGGAAATAAATAAAAATAACACACAACGATGCATCTAACCATTTTTCGTTAGTGCAAAGAATCTTCTGATGTAGAGAGTCAGCCAAATGTCCCCACAGAAAAAAAAAAATCACAAGCAGCCTCCTTTGAAGTAAGTCTGAGTTGAACTACCTAGAGCTTAAAATCACGTGGGGAAAGGAATCTTACTTTTGGTGATTTGGAGAAAGTCATCTCACTGTTCCTGAGCATGGCTGGATAATTAGAATCGGAGTGGAAATCTATAAGGGGAAATGATTTAAAAATAGATTGGTTACCCTTGAACAGATATGAGTAAATGATAGTACGGCTAACATAAAACATGGGGTTATCATCTTTGTCTTTATATAACATCTTGATATTCTGGAGATAATACATACAGCAGAATTACTAGAAAAATATGTAATCATCATTTTATTACTGAACACAATTTGTTTATTAAAAACTTCTTACTAATTTACAGGGTTGGGATCTCATGAATAAGGCTGCTACGGATCCTTGCGTGCAAGTCTTTGCGTAGACATATATCTTTATTTCTTTTGAGTAAATAGCTAGGAGTTTAATTGCTGGGTCATAGGGAAAGTATATGTTTAAATTTTTAAGAAACCCTCAAACTGTTTTCCTAAATGGTTTTATAAGCTTGCACCCTGACCAGCAATCTGGAGGAGTTCCAGTTGCAACAAACACTCACCCTGCCTCGGTGTTCTCAGGTGCAGTGGTATTTCACTGTGGTATTAATGTGCACATCCTTGATGACTAATGAGCATCTCTTCGTGTGCTTAATAGCAATTTGCGTATTTAATTTTGTATTCACGTATGTGTTCAGATATTTTGCCAATTTATTTATTTTAAATCAACATTTTATTTTAGAAAACAATTTGGATTTACAGAAAAATTGTGAACACAGTATACATTGTTGTTCCCGTAAACCTACACCCAGTTCCCCTATGATTAACCTTTTATATTTGCTTGGCACCTTTGTTAATTTTATTGAACTAATATTGATACATTACTATTAACGAAAGTCAATACTTTAGTTAGATTTTCTTATTTTTCACCTTATGTGCTCTTTCTGTCCCTGGATTCCATTCATGATAACACAGTACATTGAGTTGTCGTGTCTCCTTTAGCTCCTCTTACCTGTGACTTCCCTTGTTTTTGATGACTTTGACCGTTTTGAGTAGTGGCCAGGGATTCTGTAAAATGTCCCTCTACAGGGAATTTTCTGAAATTTTTCTCATGACTAGCGTAGGTTACAGGTTTGGGCAGGAATAACACAGGTAAAGTATCATTTTTATCACATCGTATCAAGGGCACATAAATGAATGTGACTCATCACTACTGGTGTTAACTTTGACCACTGGGCTGAGGTCTTGTTAGGTTTCTCCACCATGAAGTTACTTATTCTAATCTTTTCCACACTGTGTCCTTTGGAAAGAAGTCACTATGTGTAACCCACACTTAGGGAGGGCGGTTTATGCCTCACTTCCCTAGGGGCAGAGTATCTACATAAAATATTCGGAATTCTTCTGCAGGGCAGATTCGTCCCTCCTCCATTCATTTATGTACTCAATTATTTGCTAATATCAATATGGACCCATGGATATTTATTTTATGCTTTGTGTTATAATCCAATCCTACTTGATTTTTTGTTCAAATCATCCCATCTTTAGCCATTGGGAACTCTTTCACTTGGATCCTGTGTTCCTTTGACATATTCTCTCAACATAGTTTTTTGTTTGTTTGTTTTTAGCACTTACTTTGGGACACTAAAGATCGACCAGGCACACCTTGTGTTCTTTTTCTGTCTTGATCCTATAATTAGCATTTCTCCAAAGATCCCTGAATCCTTTGGAAATGTGGATGCCTGGGAGAAATCATTTTCCTTATAAAGTTTTAAGTGAACAGAGAAGGTTTCTCATGATAATTTGGGAAAGCAGGATAATCCAAATAATCTCTCTTTATCAAATGACTGCTTTATATTTGGATATAGATTTTGGAGTCTATGCGATGACTCATTAAAACTTACAAAAGCGATTGCACTTTCTAGATGTTTTAAATATCTTTTAAAAAACCTGTCTGTCACGACAGGATTTTAAGACAAGTGTGAAATTTACTGAAGTGGCCTTTTCCAGCTACTGTTTCCAACTCTAACATACTCTAGGGCATACAAGAATCAGACTAAATCATTCATTATATACCTGCTTATGTGCAGTTTTATTCCAGAGGCCTTCCAATCTGGTTGGGAAGACACGTGAACACTGCATTTTAAAGATGGCAAATTCCTGGATTAGACATCAATGAGTTTCAAGTCTAGTTTCAATTCTGCTGCACATGAGGTGCGTGATACAGATATTGTAAAAAATCACGATCTGGGGGGCGTTTTGTTAGATAAGGAGGTTAGATCAGAGGATTAGCAAGATGCTTTCAAGTGCTAGCATTCTGTTCTGCAAAGGCGATGCAGCCCATAATTAAGAGCTGACCTACTGAGTGTAATTACTGGGCGAGTTCAGAGAACAGAAAGAATGGTGTGAGCTGAAGCTCCGGGGGGAGGAAATGATGAAAGATGTGTGACCCAGGATTTCAGGTGACTGCAAAATGTCTACTGCTTGGATCTATAACCCAAGTGAAACATTTATGACCTGGTCGTCACCTCTCTGTTTTATTTCATGTGACAACAGCGATGCGAATCCACTTTCAATCAAATTGATCAGCTGCTTTATTAAATGACTTACGGCTTACCATCGGACTGAGGTTTCACAGAAATGTAGGATGTGTGTTTCATTTCAGAATAAAACACAGAAGTTATTTTAAGCTTAACTTATGTTGAAGAGTAAAATTCCTAGTACTTTAGTTGTCTCTTATAATGACCTGTTTCTAGTGCCAAGAGCATCCCTTCTAGCTGGTGAGATGGCTTTTTCAAAGGTTCCCAGATGTTGAAGAATTCTGGTTAGGTATTTTATTTGCGTTCTTGTTTCTGACCCCGAGATTTGTGCGAATCCCCACCTGCGATCAGAGAGCAGCCTGTATAAGGACCTACCAAGTGTGTCAAACAATGTTTGCTACCAACCGCTGTGCGTTACTTTCTTTGACAGTTTCAGCTCAGGATTAGAGACCAACGTAACATTCCCCACGGTGCTGAGATGCAAATTCATGAAAACAGCTGCCGCTGGTAAACATTTTAAGTGTTGAAACAGCCATCTACTTCCAGTCCCAGGGAAAAATATGCTAAGTATAATGATATTAATAAAAGGAATACAAATAATTCAATTTCATTTCTTTTTATGGCTGAGTAACAGCCCATTGTATACATGTGCCACAACTTGTCTGTCATACGGAGTGAAGTAAGTCAGAAAGAGAAAAACAAATACTGTATGCTAACGCATATATATGGAATCTAAAGAAAAAAAAACGGTTCTGAAGAACCTAGGGGCAGGACAGGAATAAAGACGCAGATGTAGAGAATGGACTTGAGGACATGGGGAGGGGGAAGGGTAAGCTGGGACGAAGTGAGAGAGTGGCATGGACATATATACACTACCAAATGTAAAATAGACAGCTAGTGGGAAGCAGCTGCATAGCACAGGGAGATCAGCTCCGTGCTTTGTGACCACCTAGAGGGGTGGGATAGGGAGGATGGGAGGGAGGGAGACGCAAAAGGGAAGAGATATGGGGATATATGCATATGTAGAGCTGATTCACTTTGTTATAAAGCAGAAACTAACACACCATTGTAAAGCAATTATACTCCAATAAAGATGTAAGAAGAATTAATAAAAGGAATAAATGTGTTTTCGGGGTTTAGAGCTATAGCACAGGGGGATTCATGTGGTTGGAAAGAGAAGATGAAAGAAAATTTTTTTGCCTCTTGGATTCCCTACAAGCAAAATGCCCCAAATTAAAGATTGAGAAGTATGATCTGGCTATGTTAAGAACATTTCAAAACGACATGAATGGTATTTAAAGTTCAGATGCTAAAAACGTTTTTGTTAATGAGAATCTGCTCCTGGTGATGGCTACATTATTGTTTTAAATAAACTTTCACCAATTATAACCGTACTGCAGTCTCACATGTGTTTCACTCCTTCCGCTAGGTTGGTGATTGTTATTTGAAGGATACTATGTCTGTTCATGTAGTGAAAAATAAAAGCAAATGATAGAAAGAAGACAAGAAGATGCAAATTAAATCCTAACTAAGAAATGTTGCTCTCTTGATCTGGCACCATGGAGGAGTAGAAAGAACTCTCTTTGCAGCAAATCAGAAAAGCAAGAATCTTGGCTTTACCAGCAATTCCATGTAGAAACTTAAACAATTCGTGTTACGTGTCAGTATCTCAGTTCTTATGTAAAAATGAGTAAATAGGAAAGGACCATCTGTAAGATTTCTTCCAGACCTAAATAACTGATCTTTATGCTAGCAAGAACACTATTGCTGGGCAGAATCTTCAGTTAAAAGAAAGACTCTATAGTAGTAAAGGAAAAAAGGAGAAAAAGGAAGTAACGCTAAGAAGATTGCCAGTCTTACACATAAAATCCTGACAAGAATCGTATTTGTAAGGAGGTATATTATACCAAAAATGATAGAATATTTGCATGTTAAAGCTGGATCTTTTAAAGTTTGATTTGATAATACAATGAGGAAATCAAGGCTCAGATGAGTGAGTGTAAAGGATGCATGACTGGAATCCAGGTTCCCTAATGCCAGGAAGATGTTTCCACTGCGTCAGCTGCCTAGACGGCCAAGCATCACGCTTAATTTAGTGTCATCATGATTTTAACGTTATTATATCTTCTGCCTCATTCTTTCATCTGCTACGGGAGCTCAGATGTTCCTCTCTCATCATTCATTTACTGGACATCATCCTACGTGTCAGGGACTATTCTAAACAAGGGCTACTATTGTAGACGGTGGGGCAATTTTTTGTCATTAGAAGCACCCAAAACAAACGTTGTACAAAAATGTTTACCGACAAGAAGGTCCTACTGTATAGCACAGGGAACTATATTTAATATCTTGAAATAACCTATGATGGAAAAGAATCTGAAAAAGAGTATGTTAGATACGTTATATATATATATTCTGTTACATGTTTTATATATATATATATGTATATATAAAACAGTGCTGTACACCAGAAACATTGTAAATCAACTATACTTCAATGTAAAAATAAAATAATTTAAAAAATGTGTACCTACAGATAAAATTTCAGGCTTCTCTAGCACTTCTATGATATGACTAAAATATGAGCTCAAGGGTAATCTGCTTTATATCAGCAAACAACAACCATATGTGGACAACATGAATACTGACATGATTTAAATATATCCCTTCAAATAGATACAAGCTTGAAAAGGAAATCATCATCAAGGCAAAACTTTTTTGTTCCTTAAAAACATTCAGAAATGTTATTGATCTTAAATAGATGTAATGAGTGTGTACAGAGTGAAAGTCATCCACTTAAGCATGAAACTGTCATTCTCAGAAGCACTAACTTGTTCTCAGGGAAATAAAACACAAATGTATTTTTTGGTAAGATTTTGAAACATACTTAGCTTATCTATTTACGTATTTTATTATAATTATTCTTTCAAATTTTAAAGGCTATTAATTATAGAGTTATAATTATAGAGATTAATTATTGAGATCATGGTACCACAGAGTTCAGTTCTCTAATATACTTGTATAACATATAGAATACCTATGTGTAACAGATAAATAAAAATAATAAAAATCCTAAAAAGGATGATTTTGAAGATTTACGTTATTTATTCTTCCCCATTCTTAGCCTATGTTGATATTTTTACCCATCTCTGAGAGAGAACTTGGCTTCTGTAGTACTTATGTAAAAGTGCTGACTGAACATGAAATAAAAATTGAGTCTGCATTTTCTTTAAAATTCCTCTAGCACTAAACAATATTATGGGTAATTCTGGTGTTACTTAGGATAATTTTACACAGAAGCAAATGAAGGATTTCTTGAGAAGATGCATTTAGATGCCCAAACAATTTAAATCAGGTAGTATATAGGCAAAATACAAATAAGCAAGCAAAGCACAAGAAAAACACTATGTGATGAACTTTGTAAAACAAATAAGAAAACCAATCTATTAAATAAATTGATATATTGTTAAAATAAGTTTCCAAACCAAAGCATGAAGAGTGACAAATGTGTATGAAATTTTAAAAAGCAATTCAAGTAAACCTGGCTGCTTTTATGAATAATTATCACAAGATTAGAGTGAAAAATGAAATCATTTCTCAAACTCACAGTGGTCAGCCACAGGTGATGAGATGCTGTGCGTTTAGGTACATTGTTTCCATTTTCTACTAATCACGAGCGACAATTGTGTCCATAAACAATGGGTCATCAGTTTTTTCAACATCCAATAACATTTTTCTCACCACTTCCCAAGTCTTTGACAACCAATCTCCTCGTCATTTTCTTGGGTCAACTTAGCTCAGTGGTTTCCTTCTTCCCAAGGCCACATATTTTAGCTTTTTGCTATGGCAACATCCCACTTCTAGGTACTACTTTCTATACCATGTTTCTGCTCCTGCATAGCAAACCACCTCAAAACTTCGTGATTTAAAATAAAAATTGTTGCTTTCCAACCCCGGCCCGGCAGGATGGGTCCCGCAAAGAAGGGCGCCGAGGAGGCCCAGTCCGCCATCAACGAGGTGGTGACCAGAGAGTACACTGTCAACATTCACAATATCCACCCCCCTGGAGTGGGTTTCAAGAAGCATGCCCCTCAGGCACTCAAAGAAATCCAGAAATTTTCCACGAAGGAGATAGGAACTCCAGACGTACGCACTGACACCAGGCTCAACAGAGCTGTCTGGCCCAAAGGAATGAGGAATGTTCCATACCGTAACCATGTGCGGTTGTCCAGAAAACATAATGAAGACAAAGACACAAGCCTGTGTCCCCTGCATTGTCAGGGGGATTCCTAACCACTGCTCCACGACGGAAGTCCCAGATCATCTTTCTTGATAATGGGTTATTGTTAGGTTATGTGGGCTAAGTAGCCACATGACAAAGATATAAAGGCATTGTAATGATAGGATGTGCTTTGCATACAAATTGCTTCAACCAATCGTATTTTGAGAACATAATTAGCAGCCTTGGGAAAAATAAACAAAGATAGCTGTAGGTTCTAATGCAGCATCTTCAGGCCTTAATCTCTCTAGTATGGGAAATCTAAATAAACATATGCTCCTTTGGGATTAGCCAAATGGGATAGTGGCATATATTATCATTCAGCACCTTTGATGAGTTATATTAATTAAATGTTACAAGTAAAGGACATTCTATGCAAATGAGGATAATTTTATAATGAGATTTTTAATCTGACCATCTAGGTCATAAACAGGAAGTGACTTTTGTTGGTTTCCATATAGGTCAATAAATCTACATTTTTCCATAAAGTAGAACAACCTATGCCCACACATCGCTGAAACATGCATGTATACTGATGCATGATATTTAATTCAACAAATTTATATTGAGCTCCTATACTGTTGGACACTATGAGCTCATATAATGTGTGGACCAAAAAGCTCATAATACTAATCTCCTATCTTTGATGCCGTTGATTACAAGGTGAACATTTCTTACATGTGGCACTAAGAGAAAAAGTTGCTGATTCAAGCAGTTGCCATTGCTAAAAAATGTCTTAGAATTCGTTAAAAAAAATAAAGCAGTAAAATTTATTGAACACTTACTATGCATGAGGCATTGTACCAAACCCTAAACCTCACAACAACCATATGAGGTACCGTTATAACTTCTAACCTACAGATGGGAGAAAGTAGGTTCACAGAAATTAAATCACTTCCCTAAAGCCACGTAATAAGTTACCAAGATTAAGGGTCCCCTCTTTCAACAGCATAGCACTCTACTATTTGAAGTCTAGTAGAGAAAGAACACACTTTATTTTCTAAATAATATACTACGCAAAGTGTTGCATAGGGTTTCTTGGTACCTCATAAGAAAAATATTTCAGGCAATCTCTGAATTCTTAGATACATCCAGATGTGATTTTTTAAAATACTTTAATCAATCGCTGTTGCCTGAACATAGTGCAAAACGTGTAAAGACAGTGTTTGCCAATTCGCATGGGTAACAGAATTGTATAAAGAATCTGAGAATTTTGGAGAGAGAAAAATAGTATAAATCATTTAGCCTAGCTTTCAGAATGAAGAACTTGGAATCCAGGGAGGTCTAATCACCTGCTGAAGGTCAAAGTAGCAACTCATGGCAGAGACAGTAAGTACAATGCAGATATTTCAGATCCTGCTTTCGACAACGCCATTATTTACAGCGCACGTCATAAATGCTGTAGACATGGTGACCCAGCGAAAGGTATTTAGGCAAGTTAGAGACACAACTGGAATCTGTCTTATTATTATTGATAGTAAGATTTTATTATTTTGTCAATGTGACTGATTTTGCTCAGAGGAAGGCATGTATCAGATTATTAAGTAAGTCTCAAGGGAGCAATATTGATACCCAAGACCATGTTTGGTAACATCTAGAGACATTTTTGATTGTCAGGACTCAGGGAGGTGCTACTGGTATGTAGTGGAGAGAAGCCATGCAGGCTGCTGAACATCTTACCATGAATGGAACAGCCCCCACCCAGTAACATGCGCACGCACACACACACAGACACACACACACACATACAGACACACACACACACACCCCCCCCAAATAATTACCTGACCCAAATGTTAATAGTGCTGAGACTGGGACTTCCCTGGTGGCACAGTGCTTAAGAATCCGCCTGCCAGTGCAGGGGACACGGGTTCGAGCCCTGGTCTGGGAAGATCCCACATGCCGTGGAGCAGCTAAGCCCGTGAGCCACAACTACTGAGCCCACATGCCACAACTACTGAAGCCCACGCACCTAGAGCCCGTGCTCCACAACAAGAGAAGCCACCTCAATGAGAAGTCCGTGCACCTCAACGAAGAGTAGCCCCTGCTTGCCGCAACTCGAGAAAGCCCGTGCACAGCAATGAAGAAACAACACAGCCAAAAATAAATTTATGGGAAAAAAAAATAGTGCTGAGGCTGGGAGATCTTTCAGTGGTCCAGTACACGCTGAAGAGGAGCTGAACTAGGCAGTTACAGTGAGTTAAGTTCAAGTTTGTTTCATTCATTCGCTAAATACTCCTTGTGGGTCTACTTTTGTGCCAATGACTGTGATACTCTCCACATAAAAAGATGAAGATATGGTTAGGATAGGGCAGCCCTGTCTTGACATGGCTCACGGCACAGTGGGGGATATCGATGAGTACTGAGCTACTAAAACATGACATTAAGAGGACAGTGGCGGTGCAAACGCTTGTAGTGACTGGAGCGCATGGAGGAGGAGGATATTACACTTTTCATTAATTACAATTGATCTGTGTGTAAAGAAAGATTCTACACGGTGCTACAAGAGCACGTAATAGGGTGACACCTAACTGCTTGGTTTATGTAATGCTCCATGGAGAAAGTAACATTTAAGGTACAAAGACAAAGAAGAGGAGGGGGAGACTCCTCCAAGCTGACAGAACACCATGTGCAAAAAAACTGAGTCAGAAGTAGGAGGAGGGCTTCCCTGGTGGCGCAGTGGTTAAGAATCCATCTGCGAATGCAAGGTGCACGGGTTCAAGCCCTGGTCTGGGAAGATCCTACATGCCGCGGAGCAACTAAGCCCATGCGCCACAACTACTGAGCCTGCGCTCTAGAGCCCGCGAGCCACAACTACTGAGCCCTCATGCCACAACTACTGAAGCCTGCGCGCCTAGAGCCTATGCTCCACAACAAGGGAAGCCACCGCAGTGAGAAGCCTGCACACAGCAACAAAGACCCAACACGGCAAAAATAAATAAATAAATAAATAAGTTTAAAAAAAAAAAAAAAGAAGTAGGAGGAAAGGAAACAGTGGTGACCAGACCACAGAAAATTTTGTGAGTGGGAAAGAGAGGCTGATGGGGGTCACAGGGGCAGGATCATGCAGGCCAATCGATGTTTTTAATCCAGCAATGGAAATAAATTGCCCTGAAGTGCAGTTCCAAAACCGAGTAATATCCACTGATCCTAGTGGAAACTCTTAATTGTATAAAAATGAAAACAGCAACACTAAATGTGGCCATGCTCTCTGAACGGTACAGGGTGTGATTAGAGTTTTGTTTCATTTACCTCCTCTCAGGTATTTGGGAAGGTGATTATCTAGAACGGTCTTGTGAACTTCTGAAAGTGATTTCAGTACACCCCCCCCCCCCACAAAACACACACTCAGGTATATTATTTAAGTCTCAACACATTCTTAGAGAAACTGTTGCAGTGGCTGTGAATTTACTTATTAAAAGCCATCAGAATGAAAGAAAGAAAGCATCTCTGAATGTGGCATTTCAGTGAATGGTGGCCTTTCAGAAAGACATTTTAAATTGCAAATGATACTTTGTAGCTTTCTTTTTCTAAAAGAGATGACAACTGAAAGCAGAAGAAGTTTTTTGGGGTTAGTCTATCTTCTACTTAATGAAAATTGGTTTGAGAGAGAAATGGCATTCCTCTGATTACATAGTATTTATTATATGAAAGACTGTGCCTTTCCCAGGGGTAGAAATTAAATAACTGGAAAATATTTAAGATGATAGGGAATTAGCGGTGCACAAAGAATATAGCTATTTCTCTTCCTTTAAAATACATTTGTGAGGTTTAGTACAGCCACTATGTGGTAAATGGTGAATCTGTGTAGTACTTAAAATATTTAATGCACAATTTACCTGGAACATGGTTAAACTAAACAGTGAATTAACAATTTGTATATAGAAGCAAAATGGCAAGGAGGAACAGGCACAGACACAATCTAACCAACTGGATTTTGAATCTTTGTCTCTGGCCTCTTACTTGCCCTATGGCCATGGAGGTTTGTGGGAAAGTTGGATTTAATTGCTGTAGTGTCTAGGACCTGCTACTCAAAAACTGAATACTGGTGGAAAAATGATATATAAAAAATAGAAAGCAAGGTACTATATGATATTACCATTAGCAGGAGAATGTTTTCTCCCATTTGGGGTAACTCTGGTATCAAATTAATAGTAAGGGCCAGGTATTTCACCTGTCTTTAATTATCCTTGAGAATATTTGCCCAAATCCAGTGCAAAAGAAAAGGCAATACTAGAATGTAGAAAAATTGGGCATGACTTCAAACTGATGAATTATTTCTTGCCTTTAACATTCCGATAATTTGAAGTTATTTGGACATTGAGTTGACATACCTATTATTTAAAATAGCTTTGATGTGGTTAAGAGCACACACATTTTCTTCTTTTGTAAAAATGCCACTTGACTCACAAAACTTCTATCATCAATGATAACTAACCATGAGAAAAATAAGTTACTGAAATATTTGCATTTTTAGTTTTAAGAGAGCTATACTTTGTGATATGAGGTTAATGAATACTTCTAAGTATCCCAGAGGGCCGAAAAAGCTTGTTATAATGTCACTTGAAATTATAATGATAGAAAAACAATGACAGCTGATAGCTTTGTTTCCAGAGAACTACACTGGAATAAGGAAAGCAAACATGAAAGATGGTTCCTTGTTCACAAGGAAGGTGAGCTGACCTGCTAGTTAAGATGTAAAACAACGTGTCAGAGCTGTCAAAAGCATCTTTAACAGACTGCACTCAGGAGAGAGTGATGGAAATTGGGCAGAGCAAGCAATTAATTCCACGGTTCATCAAATCACTCAATCCTCCTAATTTTTTTTTAAGATTTTAAAACAAAACCCATGATCATCAAAAGGCTTCCTCCTTATAAATTAAGCATGTAAAACCACATCTGCTTCTTCAGGATGGTTAATGAACTGACATTTAAATCAACTATAAGAGCACAAGCTAGTGCCATTAGTTAATTAACAACTGAAGAAAACACCCGTTGAGTGCTTGCCATGTCCCAAGTAGTGCACTGCGTGCCGGGGACATAAAAGTGAACAAAATATAGTCACTGCCTCACAGAGCATGTGACATGGCAGTGTGTACGAGCTGACACCCCTGACCGTAATTTCAGGCTTATCAGGAAGTGCCTGGGGGTCAAGGCTGCGCACAGAAAAGCTGTCAGGGGCCATTCAGTTCAGGTAAGTAAGTGAAGGTGGAAAGCAAGGGCTTAGACTGTGGGAACACACTGTCATAACACAGCAACCAAACACAGCACACCTGGGAACAAAATAAGTGTGAATACTAACTTCAACGTGGCAGTCTCTGCTTTGGGGGCATCAGGGGCTTCCAACTACGGACAGAAGTGGAAAGTCAAGGGGTGGAGGTTACAGCTTGCGGCTCAAGTGCTCATCTGTGGGCCCCCATCCAATCAAAAACTAAACTGGATGGTCTACAACCCAGTCCAGTCCTGGCACCTGGATTTTTTTTTTTTTAAGTCTTTATTGAATTTTTGTTAAAATGTTGTTTCTGTTTTCTGTTCTGGTTTTTTGGCCGCCAGGCATGTGGGATCTTAGTTTCCCCAGGGATCGAACCCGCTCTCCCTGCCCTGAAAGGCAAAGTCTTAACCACTGGACCACCAGGGGAGTCCCTGGCAACTGGATTTTGACTTATGCCTCAGGAGGTACTACGATGGTGAAAAGGCCACCTGCAGGGAGAGGGGCTTCAAACTGAAATCTGAGAAGAATTCGGGGTCAGCAGAGCTGCCCTGGAGGAGGTAAACTGGACTGGCCACTATCACCTGACCCACAGACATCCCCGCTCTCTTTCCCTGCTTTAACCCGAGCAGCTACTCTTTCGCTTACCATCCAAGAAAGCCATGAAGGTGGCTGTTCTGCCTTAAAAATATGAAAACAAAAAGAAGAGAATAACTGGCTAATTAAGTACTAAATCCTTTAGTATTTCGTACATTTTATGTATATATATGGAAATCAATATATAAATAGGAAGTATATAATAATATACATTTATGATATATAATGCATAGAAATAGATCATAATAGATATTATAAATAATAAATATAAACATATATAATAAATATATATAACCAATAAACAGTGTATATGGCTCATAAAAATGAACTCATTATGGCTCTTGGGGTGGCATTTTCGCAAGATAGTAGCTTCATCACTTGCTAGATACATGCTGTTGGCCAAGTTTTCTAATTCACTTAAACCTCAGTTTCCTCTGCAAAATGGGGGCATTAATGGTACCTGTCTCCTAGTATGGTTGAGAGAATTAAGTCAATCAATATAACAAGGGCTTAGAACACAACCTAGCACAGAGTAGGCTCCCAATCAGTGTCAGATATTTTTCTATGTGGCCAAAGGCATGCGTTGCATCAAGGAAGACGGGATTGTTAAAAGATAGAGGAAAACACCCAGCATCAGTTATTCTGCATTTGACTTTTAACTAAGACGTCTGAGCCCAAGTGATCTAATAGCTTTTGACGGATTTGTTCATGAGAAGAGGGTCAACTAAGTTCAAAATCTTTCTCCTGCATTGTGAGAACTAAGCCAGGATGATTCAGAGCATGGACTTTCACTGTGAGTAATGATGTAGGGTAGCAGGTCGAATGGAAGACTGCTTGCGTGTGGAATCCCTATCATCAGGATGAAAAGGCAAGGAGCTTCTGCTGATGGAAAGGGAGTGGTGCCCCTACTAGGTTCAGTGTCCCGACCTGAACCTGCAGAGAGGACCGCCATCCTTCGTGCTCCTGGGACTAGGTCACGGGGGATGTGAGTGACAGTAACTATACCAGAACTCCGCACTGAGGGTGCCAACTGCACATCATTACTCAGATGCTACGAGAGGAGCACAGGGTGAAAAATGGTCCTGGATAAAAGGCTTGCGATAGCGCCCTGAGTCCAAGCCCCACAGATGTCATTGCCCAGCACAATCCCCAGGGGTTCCCATGTGCTGAGATCAGGAGGACATCCAGGACACTCTCGGCCAGTGACCTGTGGAGGTCTCGGGGTGGGACAAGGAGACGGCAGGGAGTGGGGGCCTTTTAACTGGAGGCAAAGGCTAGAAACAGCAGTGGGTACCAGACATCATCAACAGCCCCCCAATCAGTAGCAGGAAAGATAAGTCACTCAAAGGGAGACCTACCAGGAGCTTCAGCAGGCTTCACAGGTAGGGGGAGAGCAGAGGGAACAGAGGATGACTTCATCCATCATTAGGATGTATGGTCTGGTCTCCCTCTTCACCCAGCAGCCCTCTTGGGAATAAGGAGGAAAAAAGGAAACATAGACTATGGAGAAACAGCCAGAAAAAGGGATTTAAACTTTGCTGGTTCTTTCTCCTAATGAAATAGAATTAACAGAAAGAGACGGGTTTGAACTGGAAGAAACTATTGCCTTGAATTTGTTTGCTTTTAAATCATCCTGTGGGTTTCTGACCTCCTTGCCATAGATTGCTACTTTTAGGAGTTGGGATTCAAAACAAGTCATAGAACACTTGAGAAAACAAAAAAAAACACAACTACTTCTGTTGAACATTTCAACTTGCGCAGGATAAGATCTGACCCCTCTACAAAACATACATGACACTCAGGTTTTGCATTATTTAGCTATTATGCAGGGAACCACCACCTTCCCCTTCCCCAGAAGGTCCCTTTCAGTTTGGCGGAGGCCTCATGCACAGGGCTCAGAGGGCCATCTCTATGTGACGTTTCTAAAGATGGTTTTGTATACATAGGCCTGTGTCCTTCCCAAAACCAAATTATCCTTTAACGGGCACTCAGAGTTTTGCTTCATTTTGATTCCTCCAGTGAAAGCTGACCATGAATCAGAAAGCATTTTGTATATTTCTTTTCCCTCTGAGTCACTAGTCTCTAATTAGGAACATCCAGCTTGCTTTCACAAACTTCCCCTTGTGGGTTGGGGGGAAGTGTCATAACACCTTTAGCTTTAGAAGGAAACTTAGGGAGAATCTAGTCTCATTTATGCATAAACTGAGGCCCAGGTGACTTGCAGGAGGCCACATAATAAGTGGCACAGCTGACCTCAAAATAAGTCTCACTGGCTCCAGCCCGGAGCCCTGAGACACACACTTCAGGACACATCATCACGGGTTGCCTGAAACTACACCAAGACAAGCTTTCAGATCCACTGATGGGGTCCGGCACTCCGTTGATAGACATCCATTATAGAGTCATTCCTCCAAAATATCGAGTACACGTTGTCAGCCCCTGCAAAAACCAGGGTTAGCTGCATTTTCTGAGAGCTTACTTTCCTGAAGAAACAACCTTTAGTTACCAAGAATCGAGTAAAGAAAGAGTTTACCAATTTGGAGGCCTGACGAAAATGAGGGAAAGGAATCTGGTTTAGGTTTTGTTCAGAACAGGGAAAGTGATGTGACTTATGGGTTCGCAAAAAGCAAACGTGATTGCAGAAGGAAAGTGCTTTGAGCTGAGAATTCCTAAGTTTTACTGGAGTTTGGTAAAAGTAGAAGCTATTGATGTAGGAGGCTAATGTCTGTCACAGTCTGGGTATTTTGCAATGAGTTCCTTCACAGCATGTTCATGTTAAGAATAAAGAGGTCTCTACGGTTAGCGGAAGTTTAATGAGGATTACAATGCCCCCCCAGATGCTTACAACCCATTTAAAAAATCCATAACCTCTAGGTTTATCATGAGAGGGAACATGCCAATTTACGGTATTACAAACATTCTTCAGAAAAACTTTAGTTTCCACAGGCATTGTCCGTAATTTCCTTCTACATTCTGCAATTTAGAAATTGCAGAGTATGCGTTACTATGGAAACGACCTCTGGTCTATCTGTTACTCAAATACATGAAAGATAAGCCTTGGGGATATGCCTCCACCAGCCAATAACTTACTGTATGGTTCATCCCTAAATATTTCCTTCTTCTGTTAGCCATTTTAGCTGAGACTTCAGAGTAGCTATATTATCAAGAAGGCAAATATGGAATTAAACAAAAGCACAAATGTTTTCTGGGTAATAAATCAAGGAAGCCTAAAGACTACAGGAAAGGAAGACGAGTGATGTCATTATAGCTAGTACTGGGCAACTGCTTATAGCTGTCTTCTCCTGTAAAATTCACACTTTAACATTCACGTACACCGGAGTGACCTAGAAGCCTTGTTGGAACACAAGGCTGGGTTCTACCCTCGAAGTCTAGGATTTAGTTGACTGCGAGTGGGGCCTGAGAATTTGTTTTCCTAACAGGTCCCGGTGAGGCTGACACTGCTGCCGGTACTGACACCTGACTGAGAACCACTGCTCTAAGCATTAGCTGCAGCATGTTTAAAAATTATAGTAAAACACACACGACATAAAATTTACCATTATAACAATTTTCAAGTACACAGTTCAGTGGTGTTAATTACATACACGCTGTTGGGCAGCCATCACCACTATCCACCTCCAGATCCCTTTCATACTCCCAAACTGAAACCCTGCACCCGCTGAGACATAACTCCCCAATCCTCCTTCAACCAGCCCCTGGCACCCACCATTTTACTTTCTGTCTCTGAACTGGAGTATTCTGGGTATCTCCTAAAGTGAAATCGCACAATATTTGTCCTTTTGTATCAGAATTTCCTTCCTCTAGAAGGCTGAATAATATCCCATTGTATGGCTAGATCCCATTTTATCCATTCATCTGTGGATGGACCTTGCGTGGTTTCCGCCTTTCGGCTGCTGTGAATAGGGGTGTACACAAATTTATTCATATATCTGTTTTCGATTCTTTTGGGTATATACCTGGAAGTGGAATTGCTTATTCTAAGTGCTTTACGTTCATAATTATACGTCAGCTTTAGAAAAAGATACATTATTACCCCCATTTCATACATGAGGAGATTGAGACACTCAGAATTCACCTAATTTTCCTCAGGTCACACAGGTGGTAAGTGGAGGCTGGTTTCCAGCACAGGTTGGCTGGTTCTAGGGCTCAGGTACCCAGGAAACTCAACTCTCTTCTCTACCTGAAGAAGCATTTTATTTTTCATGGAAAACCATTACTGACACAGACATTAATTTTTTAAGCCAACCTTTAGGTAAAAGAGACATAAGAGAGGATGAAAGTATATGAGAAAGGCACTCCTCCGCTCCTTGGTCTAGGCACAGGCCGTGAGATACTGTAATTCTCCTAGATATCTAGAAAAGATGAGGATCTCTGTTACATAAACACTTAAAGATGCATTTAAAGATGCATGACAATTTTGCAAGTATTTCCCCATTTCTACCCTTCTATGCTGTAACCTAAACGTTGCCAGCTCTTTTAGGTGCTCCTTAAATTACATAATTTTCCATCTTATTTGTGGAGCTTTAAATGAACAGTCATTTGTGGGAGATTCTACCTAATTCCCATCTTCCAGTAAATAGCCTCCCCCGGCCCACTCCATCACCAGAAACATGGCTTTATTCATTCTTTTAGTATAATACCTCGGATTGTTATTTTACGAATTTGGAAAATTAAATGATCATTAAATCACAAGAAACTCTTATCCCACTTCTTATGCTTCCACTTTCACGTCAATATTTTTCTCTTTCCTGCCAACAAATTTGACAACCTAGAAGAAATGGACAAGTTTCTAGAAACATACAGCCCACCAAAACTGACTCAAGAAGAAACAGATAATTTGAACAGACCAATCACTAGAAGTGAAATAGAATCTGTAATTTAAAAACTCCCTACAAACAAAAGTGCAGGACGAGATGGCTTCACAGGCGAATTCTACCAAACATACAAAGAAGAACTTATACCCGTCCTTCTCAAACTCTTCCAAAAAATTGAAGAGGAGGGAACACTCCCAAAGACATTCTATGAAGCCACCATCACCCTGATACCAAAAGCAGATAAAGGCACCACCAAAAAAGAAAATTAGGGCCAAATATTTTTCTCCTTCCATTTAAAAGATTAGTGATAATTAATGTAAAGGGAGAACAGCAAATTAAAGATATATAATTTTATGCATTCTCTTTTTTGAACATATTACCCCCACTCCAAGTTAAATTTTTACTTTTTCATGTTAATTTTTTTTGTACAAAAGGACTTTTAAAGTATTTCTCTTTTATTTAGATATAATGCTTAAGCCTGAATATATTCTGAATGGCAGTCCAGATACCGTTCCTACAGCTTGAGGTACCTTCCCTACATCAACATTTGAGTATGTCTTCCTTTCCACACCTAGAACATTCTCTTTTAGTATCTGAGCTCACATGGCTCTCTGTTCAGAAACTGGTTTCACCAGATAACTCCTTCAGTTCTCCAAGTACTTATGATTCTCCAGATGTTTAATGTGGGATCCAAATGTAACTCATAAAGCTACCTTCTGTTGTAATGTCTCTACCGAGGAATCTTAATTATTTCTTGTTGATATTCCTTTAAATATTTGGTTCTTTGAACTCAAGGAGATGCCTGAATATTCAGTGTTCTCCTTCCCAGCAGTCAGGAATTTTAGTTGCATACAAGAGACACACACTCTGGATCACAAAGTAGAGTTTTGTGGAAAGAAAACTGAGTAGGTCACAGGCTCTGTAGGGCCTGAACAAAGAGACTTGGGGGGTTCTCCAGAAACAACACCCCAACTCCTATAACAGCCTCTCGCCCACCTGTTCAAAATCTAACTCGTCCTATTTCTTTCTCTAACTACTGCTTCACACGTCAATTTCATGAAGACTCTGACCAGCTTCCCGCAGGTGAGACCAGAGGATGCCTTGCCTTAAGCCTGCTTGTACCACACCTCTCACTGCCTGAGAAGGAACTTCCCTAAGCTGCAGTTCTCGACACCCTTGAGAATCCAAGGATTCAGAGGAGCTAATGCCTACAGGGCCACCTTTAAGCAATGCGGCAGAGGACGAAGCCTCGTTCTTCCCTTTCTACACCCAGGTGCACAGCTGTAACCTGTATTTCATCAGGTCTCCTCAGACAGTCCCCGCACGAAGGATACAGCCCTGTCCCTCATCGTGGTGGGTAAGTTAGTAACACACGCCTAGACTAGCTTTCTCTCCTTCCCTGCCATAGCTCCTGCCATGAATTCCATGAATTCCTGCTCCTGGGCTCACATCCCCAAGAAACAATCAGCTCACAAGTCTTTTCCTTCAGGCTTTTCTTCTGGGGAAACCAATGATAAAATTGCTTGATTTACTATTTATCTTATTATTGCATTTACCCTCTATGAGCTTGTAAGTTAGTCTATTCTTCTATTATTTCTTTAGAAGTTTCTCTAAAGTGACAGCATGCACTCGATTCATTCAAGTCCAACTTAAATGAATACGTTTACCTCATCCTGGTCAATGCATGGGCCTCAGAGAGCTTTTCCCTTTCTCTGGCTCATAGACTGTTGTTCATGTCGAATCTTTTCTTGTATGTGAATGTCAGATTCCACAAGACATTATGATGTACTGTTCCATGTAATCAATAATGATTTACTTCAGGGACACAGAGAACAGACTTGTGGTTGCCAAGAGGGAGAGGGGGTGGGGGAGGGATGGATTGGGAGTTTGGGATTAGCAGATGCAAATTGGTATATATAGAATGGATAAACAACAGGGTCCCACCATATAGCACAGGGAACTAACTATACAGTAAGTCCCCTACATAACAAAGGAGTTCTGCTCCAAGAGCGTGTTCATAACTCCAATTTGCTCAGAAGTCCAACAAAGTTAGTCTAGGTACCCAACTAACACAGTTGGCTTTACAGTACTGTACTGTAATAGGTTTATAATACTTTTCACACAAATAATAATAAAAAACACAAAAAATAAAGAAAACATTTTTCATCTTACAGTACAGTAACCTTACAGACACGTGAACTAACTTACATGATTGGACATGAAAACACAGGTCCACATCTTTGAAAGTTCGTGACTTGAAGGTTCGTATTTAGGGGACTTACTGTATTCAATATCCTGTGATAAACCATAATGGAAAAGAATATGAAAAAGACCGTATATATATGTATAACTGAGTCACTTTGCTGTACAGCACTAATTAACACAACACTGTAACTCAACTATACTTCAATAAGAAATAAATGTAAAAAATAATGATTTACTTTTTAAAAAAATTTTAGGCAAGGACTGTTCATTAAGAAGGAAAGGACTGCTCCTTCATGGCCCAGTTGGTGTCCCTTGTGTGTTAATCCAATGGCAGAAAACAAGCCAGTGAACCATGAGTTCACTGACTCATCAGTGATGTACCAGTTACCAGAACATTCTATGTTTTAAGCTGCTGGTGGGTGCTGATTATTTGTTGTTATTCCTCATCGTTTTGTGTTTGTGCATGTGTGTACTTTTTTTTCAATTTTTTTTTATTGTAAAATACACATAACAGAAAATTTACCATATTAATCATTTTTAAGTGTACAGTTCAGTGATATTAAATATATACATCATGCTCTGTAACCATCGCTACCATCCATCTCCATAACCCTACTCATCTTGTAAAACTGAAACTGTATACCCAATAATGACTTCTACTCTCACTTTCATCTGCTCTTCTGCCTTGAATATCATTTTTCCTCTGCATGAGAACACTTGTATTACTTTTAGTGAAGGTCTGTGATGACAGAGTTCTCAAATTTTGTCTGTTTAAAAATGTTTTACCTTGGGCTTCCCTGGTGGCGCAGTGGTTGAGAATCTGCCTGCTAATGTAGGGGACACGGGTTCGAGCCCTGGTCTAGGAAGATCCCACATGCCATGGAGCAACTAGGCCCATGAGCCACAACTACTGAGCCTGCGCGTCTGGAGCCTGTGCTCCACAACAAGAGAGGCCGAGATAGTGAGAGGCCCGCGCACTGCGATGAAGAGCGGCCCCCGCTTGCCACGACTAGAGAAAGCCCTCGCACAGAAATAAAGACCCAACACAGCCAAAAAATAAATAAATAAATAAAAGTTTTACCTCCATTTTCCGAAAGATAATTTTACTGAGTAGACACTTCTATATTGACTACTATTTTCTTTTAGTACCTTTTAGAAATAATTAAAAATAGTTGTATTTTGGTTTCCCAGCTATCATTCTTAGTGTTCCTGCTATGAAGGTAATGCATATTTTTTTTCCGGCTGATTTTTAAGATTTTCTATTTGTCTTTGAATTTTAGCAGTGTTTAGATATGGTTTTCTAGTGATTATCCTGTTCGAGGTTTATATCATTTCTTAAATGTGTAGCTGAATGTTTTTCCCTAATTTTGGAAAACTGAGTGCCATTATATTTTCAAATATTGCTTCTGCCCCATTATTTTTCTCCTCTTTTCTGGAACTACAATTACACATATGTCAGAATTTTACCCAAGTCCAGTATGTCTTTTAAATTCTTTTTAGGGACTTCCCTGGTGGGCCAGTGGTTGAGACTCCACGCTCCCACTGCAGGGGGTGCGCATTTGATCCCTGGCCGCGGAACTAAGATCCCACATCCCGTGTGGCGTGGCCAAAAACTTAAAAATTAAAAGAAAAATCTTTTTAGTATTTGTCATACTTTTTTCACTCTGCTTCATTCTTGGTATTTTATTCTCACCCTTCCACCTAAACTATCTCTCAAACTACATCTAGCATTTGTCTCGGTTTTGTATGGTTTTATTTCTAGAACTTTCATTGTGTCGTTTATTAGAGTTTCTAGTTCTCTGCCAATTCTCTTATTTTTTTAATGTTTTGGACATTTTAACTATCATTATTTCAAGGTATTCAATCTGATATTTTAGTTGCTTTTCTTCTGCATTTGTTTTTATTATATGGCTTTTTCTTTGGTTCTTAGTCTTTTCTTCTTCTATGTCAAATTCTACTTATTGAATCCTGTATATTTACCTAAAAACATGGAATAAGGATTTACTTCTGCTTCAGGAAGACAGCTGAATTAGAGATGATCTCCTTAATTAATTGGGAATCGAATACATTTTAAATTAGATGTTTCTGTATTAGTGATTGCTGGTTTCTAGTTCACCTATAACCTTGTGTGGAGATACAAGGGACCCAAGAGAAACCCTTACTGATTTCAAGGACCCGTCCTCCTGGGTGAATATAAACTCCATTTTTTGCTTCCTTCTCCCATTCCCACAGGACTGTGGAAACATTTTTTTTTTTCCTTCTCAGTCTCTTAGCAACTGCTTTTAGAATTGTCATTGCCTTGGGTGGAGAACGGAGCCAAATGCTAGACTCACATCTCTTGGTTTTTTTCTTTTCCTTAGATCTTAGTTCCCCAAATACCCACTGCCTTAAGGGTAGATCTTTTTGTATCTTCAGTTTTGTTTGTTTCTTTTTGTCCAGTTTCTTCCAGTAGTTCTCAAGGCAAAAGTTGGTCTGTCACAAACTAGGCTGCTATTATCAAGAGCCGAACTCCCCTATGCAGATTATAAAAGCTAAAAGAGATTTGATAGAGTGTTTTATTAAGGGAATAAACGGTGCTTTATTAGGGGAAGAGCTCACTGGCTGGTCTTGCCAGTGTCCCTAAATCTCACTCCCTTATCCCCAGACAGTGCGCCAGCCTGCAGAGTTAATCTGATCTGAGTGTTTTGGAAAAAATGTCTCCTGGATATTGATTCACAGATCAGCAAGGTGATAGTAGCTTCCATTTTTGCAAGTATTGTTTGCTGACAATTAAAGCATGACTTATTTAGAGAAAAATAATCTTTTTTCCAAATGGTAGAAGAAGTGTGGATAGTGAAGATAGTAAAAATTTACAGTAAGAATCAGTAAAGCTGCAAAGCAATACATAAAGCATTATGAGATTGTTGGGAGATCTAAAAAAAAATGAGCAGATATAATAAGAGTAATATTTTCATAGAGTATATTAACTTCTCCTTGGGGAGAAATAGTGTTACTGTATATAACCAAGGGCATGTTAACCCTGACAAATGAACAGATAAATATAAAAGCAAAGTACAGCAAAAGCAAAACCACACTGGTGCAGTACAAACGTTAAGTTCTGATTTAGGCTGACTTTGCTGAATCCTGGATCTTAAAAAGAATAATAATTGAAATGTAAGGAAATAAATATGTTGTTAAAATTGTGCTTAGAGCGGGACATGGTATCCCCACACTCACACACTCCTCCATCTGGACATACCTCTTCCAGACTCTTGCAGGCAGATGAATAAGAGAAGGTGGGGGGAAAGCATCAGAGTAGAATGGCACCATTCGAGCCATCAGAAGAACTCGTGGCACAATCGATTTTGTATTACATCCAGAAGTCCAAGTCATGTACAAATTCTTTTATATTATAATAAAAAGATGATTCTAACATACGAGAAATGGTGACATAGCTATGCCCAACGTGCTCCTGTTCTAAAAGTTAAAATGATAAGCGGTCTTCACTTTGGAGAAGCTGAGAAAGTGGTAAATTCTGGCTAGAAAGAAGGCAAATGCTATTTACATGTAAAGACAAGCTACAAAAGCTTGTGGTCTGGTTTGACTGATTAAAAATTAATAACAGGGCTTCCCTGGTGGCGCAGTGGTTGAGAATCTGCCTGCTAATGCAGGGGACACGGGTTCAAGCCCTGGTCTGGGAGGATCCCACATGCCTCAGAGCAACTAGGCCCGTGAGCCACAACTACTGAGCCTGTGCGTCTGGAGCCTGTGCTCCGCAACAAGAGAGGCCACGATAGTGAGAGGCCCGTGCACTGCGATGAAGAGTGGCCCCCGCTTGCCACAACTGGAGAAAGCCCTCACATAGAAACAAAGACCCAACACAGCAAAAATAAATTAATTAATAAACTCCTACCCCCAACATCTTAAAAAAAAAAAATTAAAAAAAAAAAATTAATAACAACTATGAAGGCAAACTTGCAGGATTCTCAGGGACTGAGTTCACTTTGTTAGATTACAAGGGAACCAGCTGATGCATGAAAAATGAATATCTTCATGTAACTATTATCTTTGTTAAGAAATCAAACATCACCACACTGCACAAACCCCTGCTTAGCTACTATGGGTCATAACCTCCCGCCAAATACAACCACTATCTAGACTTCTAATTCCATTGCTTAGCTGTGACTGTTTATGAAATTTATACAAGTGTACTAACACAACATATTCATGTTTGTGTCTAACTTCCATCGTTCAACATTATGTTTGTGAAGTTTGTCCATGGTTGTTCCTTGTAGCATACGCTAAATTCTATTTTCTTATGTATTATTCCATTGTATGCATATACCATAAATTATTTATCCATTCTACAGTCGGTAAGTATTCGAGTTTGAGTTATTGTAAATAATGCTGCTATGAACACGATCATACATCTTTAACGTAGATAGTCTATGCATTTCTTTTGATTCAACCTGGTAGTTGAATGACTGTGTCTTGGAATATCCACACATTAATTGCTTAATATACCGGGGCAAAGAACTGTCCAAGGTGCTAGTAACCATCTTCCTTTCTACCAGCAGAATACAAGTTAACGTTCTTCTCCACCCGATTTCCAACATACTGCCATCCTTTCAATTCTATCCACTCTGGTAGACATGTGATTTACATTTTTGGATGCCTAATGATGTAGAGTATCTTCTTATATACTAATCGGCTTATTGGTTGTTTTCATTTGTGAAATGAGATTTGTTAAAGTTGCTGATCTACTCTGTACATGAGTCCTTTGTTATATACTGCAAGTAACTCCACCCACTCTCTGGCTTGCCTTTCTAATCGCTTCTTGGTGTCTTTTAATGACCAAAAGTTCTCAGTGCCCAGAGAATTCTATTATCAAAATTTTCCTATACGATTACTCCTTTTTTTTCAAAATGATATTTTATTCATTTTTAAACTGTATATATTTAAGGTAAACAACATGATACACATACACATATCCATAGTGAAATAGCTTTTATACACATATCCATAGTGAAATGCTTAATACATTCAAGTTAATTAGCATATCATCTCGTAGAGTTACCACTTCTTTTGTGATGAAAGCACCTGAAATCCACTTCCTAAGAAAATTTCCAGTATTCAACACAGTATTATTAACTATAGTCGTCATGCTGTCCACCAGATCTCTATACTTATTCCTCCCACTTAACTGCAGCTTTGTGCCCTTTCACCAACATCTCTCCCCTCTCTTCATTTTCCTCCCCTCCCTACCCCTGGTAACAATCATTCTATTCTCTGCTTCTAGGTGTTTAATATTCACAATAGCCAGGATATGGAAACAACCTAAAGGTCTCTCAAAAGATGAATGGACACACACACACACACTCACTCACATGCAATGGAGTATTATTCAGCCTTAAAAAACAGTGAGATCCTCTAAGTAGACATTTCTCCAAAGAAGACATACAGATGGCCAAAAAGCACACAAAAAGATGCTCAATATTACTAATTTTTCAGAGAAACGCAAATCAAAACTACAATGAGGGACTTCCCTGGTGGTCCAGTGGGTAAGACTCTATGCTCTCAGTGCACGGGGCCCAGGTTCGAACCCTGGTCGGGGAACTAGATCCCACATGCATGCCGCAACTAAGAGTCCACATGCCACAACTAAGAAGTCTGCATGCCACAACTAAAAGATCCCACATGCTACAACAAAGATCCCACATGCTGCAACTAAGACCTGGTGCAGCCAAAGTAAAAAATAAATAAAAATAAATAAGCAAATAAATAAATAAGGAAATTAAAAAAAAATACAATGAGGTAACACCTCACACTGGTCAGAATGGCCATCATCAAAACGTCTACAAACAACAAATGCTGGAGAGGGTGTGGAGAAAAGGGAACCCTCTTCACTGTTGGTGGGAATGTAAATTGGTACAACCACTATGGAGAACAGTATGGAGGTTCCTTAAAAATAGAACTACCATATCATCCAGCAACGCCACTCCTGGGCATATATCTGGAGAAAAACATAATTCAAAAAGATACATGCACTCCAATGTTCATAGCAGCACTATTTACAATAGCCAGGACATGGAAGCAACCTAAATGTCCATTGACAGAGGATTGGATAAAGAAGATGTGGTACATATACACAATGGAATACTACTCAGCCATGAAAAAGAGCAAAATAATGCCATTTGCAGCAACATGGATGGACCTAGAAATTATCATACTAAATGAAGTAAGTCAGAGAAAGACAAATATCATATAATATCATTCATATGTGGAATCTAATTTTTTAAAAAATGATACAAATGAACTTATTTACAAAACAGAAACAGACTCACAGATTTCAAAAACAAACTTACAGTCACCAAAGGGGAAATGAGGGAGCGGGGGAGGGATACATTAGGACCTTGGGATTAACATACACACACTACTATATATAAGATAGATAACCAACACGGACCTACTGTAGAGCACAGGGGACTCAATATTCTGTGATAACCTATATGAGAAAAGAATCCGAAAAAGAATGGATATATGTAGTATATGTATAACTGAATCACTATGCTGTACACCTGAAACTAACACAACATTGTAAATCAACTCTACTCCAATAAAATTTTTAAAAAAGGATGAGGAAAATACAACAAAAAAAAAACCTAGGGAGATCCTGCCATTTGCCAACAACATGGATGAACCTTGAAGACAATATAATTACTGCTTTTTGCATCCAATTTAAGAAAATATTGCCTACTCCCAAATCATGAAGGAATTTTTACGGATTGCAGCTGTCTGTGGAAATTCTCTAACTTATCATCTTTCCTCTTGATATAGATCACAGTTTTAAACTTTTTTTCTGCTTACTTCAAAATAAGGATGATCACTGGCTCTTCTTCTACTGGTGTTATTTTCCTGGACCTGTTGCTTTGTTCACCTCTTAATTGCTTTGAATTAAGTGCAGTCCATTTTGCATGAAAATTTTTACCGGCTGTAGGTGATGCAATATTCCTCCAGGGAACTAGGTCTTAAATTTGTGCACGTAGTTAATTTTGGCATCACCTCATGATGCCCTTAAGCAGGACTTGCAGAGATTCAAGAGTGGGTTTAGGTTTTTGTAAGACCCGGTCTATTTTCTGGTTACTCTTCCAAGAGATTGTTTATCAGGATCCCTTCCTTCTTAGGGGCCTAGGTCTCAATATTTTCACCTTCTTGTGCTGTGAATCTGCAAACATCTCTCAGTATCTTAGACATTTAGGGGCCAATCTCTGCCTTTTGCCCTACGACGCTTTTGCACTGACAAACCACTTTGAGATGAAAACTGGAGCAGAGTTAAGTGTGTTTTGCTCCTCTCCCCTTCACTGCAGGATTTGGTCCTTCAGGTCCTGGTTGCTTTGAAAGAGCTGATCCCCAATGTCTGACTCTCTCACCTGTCAGTCAGTCAGAAACACTCATTAGCAGCTACTTTCTGCTCTGGTTTCTGCTCAGCTTTTCCACATCCTGCCCCCTGCTGTTTAACCAGCTACAAATGCCTGGACTAAAAAGGCAGAGGATGTTGGGCTCGCCTCCAGTGGCTTTTCCTTCTCTCCAGGTTCTTGGCTCCACAGTTCTAACTGCCTTGGTACCTTCCAAATGTGTTTTTTATTGCATTTACCTTCTCTAGTGTTCTTGGCATTCCGTTGGGTCAGCTGCGAACTAATCCATCGCAGCCAGAAGCAGAAATCTTCAAATACCACATTCTTGAGTCCAAAAATAAAACCGTAAAAGTGAAAGGAAATGACTGATAGGACAAAATTACCATCAATCTAAACTATTTAAGTAAATGTATGACCATACTTCAAACGAGATTATTTGCTGATTTGCTAATTCAAATGTCTCATGGATTTATATTCACTTGGCCCCTCAAGATTCCAACATGTAAGATGTAATTTGGAAACTATTAGCATATATTGAATCCAACTGAATATATATTTATTTCACTTAAACTAAAATCTGAAGAATATCATACCCTTACCACAGAAAGCACTTTAATGATTAGCTGTAGCAGTAGCTGGTATTTACTGTACACAAGCACTTTAATCCACATGTTCATTAAATACACAAAAGGATCACTGTTATTTATATTTTTGAAATGAGGCAACAGGCAGAAAGAGAAAAGAAACTTGTTCAAAGCCCACACTGTGTTAAGCGGAGAAGCCAAAATTCCAACGAAAGTGTATTTGATTCCAAAGCCCAAAGGTATATCTGAAAGCAGCTCTTTTGCCCCTTTCCTGTTTACCCATTTCTGTCCTCCTCTAACCTTCAAAGAACCTAATTATAGGAATGAGATGACTAAGCAACTGAAACTAACTCCTGCCTTATGCTTTCCTGAATGTACACCATGCCTTGCCTAACCTGTTGATTCTTTCCCTAGACAAAAAGAAGAATGAAAAATTAAGTAGTTAATGACGAACTCTCTACCCCTAACAGCCCTCTTAGCAATCCTGCAGGCAGATCACACAGGCAAGGTAACATCTGAAGACAGACTCAGCCAGTCTGCATGCAATGGAGAATGATGTAGAATCCAACCTCCTCCCCTGATGACTCACTGAGATCCTTCCCACCCCTCCATTTTTCCCTTTATAAACTTTCATGGCTGAGCAGAATCTTTCGAGTTGGTCTCAGGACATGAGTCCACCTTCTCCCCAGATTGCTGGCTTTTCTGATTAAAGCAACTTTCCTTTCTACTGACACTTGCCTCTCGAATTATTGGCTTTTGAGCAGCAAGTAGCTGGACCTGAGTTCGATAACACATTCATTGTATGTGCTGGTCAATAAATTTAGCCTGAGCTATATTTGGAGGATAAAATACTGCCTATGCATATAAATATAAAGATGGAATGCTTATATGAAGTCCCCTGGTAAAAGAAACGCTAGCATTCCTAATGTTGTATGTATGAACAGAAAGGACAAATGAAGCAAATGCTTTCACCTCTGCTCATCAGATTCACCGAGTCTTTACACGCCTCTAATAGTCTGAGGCCCCCACTGGGAAGGCCAGCTCTGATTACATAAGCTTCACCAGGAGCTACAGCTGTCCTTGTGTCCAGGCTTGTTAGTTCAATAATGTGGAAGTGAATATGAAGGCTGTAGGGACCCCAGTGATGATAATATTCTTGGACTTTAGGATGTTATTAACAAATGAGTTGTCTGCAGGAGAGGAAATCACAGTGTGATCATACCTAATCAATGTAAGAATTAAAAACAGGCTAACATGTGGGGAGGCACAGATGTAGATATTAGGATAGCCTGCCGTTTAGCCTGACAGTCACTGGATTCAAGGTCAGGACGAGTGTGCTACGGTTTATTTTCGTCTTCTTTTCCATCATTTTCCCTGAACGTGGGCAAAGCTAGAAAATCTTCCTGCATGAATGCAGAGAAAGAGTTCTCTTTTGCTTCCATGCTAAACAGAGACTCGTGGGACCACTTCTTGGACAACAAAGAACTGAGATATAAATAAAATCACCACTCGCTTAGCACCTTAATGACCAGAAAACATTTTGGGGTATCTTCATAATACTGTAATCTACTCAGTAATCTCTTTACTTCAGCTTTTAAAATGTGTTAACAGAGCATTTAATGCATCTCTCAACCCCATCCCAGTGTCTACTAGCCAAGAGAAATTATTTATTTATTTATTTTTGGCTGTGCTGTGTGGCATGCAGGATCTTACCTCCCCAATGAGGGAGCGAACTTGTGCCCCATGCAGTGGAAGTGCAGAGTCCTAACCATTGGACCACTAGAGAATTCCCTAGAAATTCTTTACAAAACTGGAGTTAAGCACTTCCAAACAGGTAGTAAGACTGGAGCTATATAAGGAATTAAAAATACATAAAATTCGAAAGACCTTCAAGATGGCGGAAGAGTAAGACGTGGAGATTACCTTCCTCCGCACAAATACATCAGAAATACTTCTACATGTGGAACAACTCCTACGGAACACCTACTGAACGCTGGCAGAAGACCTCAGACCTCCCAAAACGCAAGAAACTACCCATGTACCTGGTAGGGCAAAAGAAACACAGAGACAAAAAAAAATAAGGACGGGACCTGCACCAGTGGGAGGGAGCTGTGAATGAGGAAAAGTTTCCACACACTAGGAAGCCCCTTCACTGACGGAGACGGGGGGGGGTGGGGTGGGCGGGGGGGAAGCTTCGGAGCCACAGAGGGGAGTATAGCAGTAGGGGTGCAGAGGGCAAAGCGGAGAGATTCCCGCACAGAGGATCGGTGCCAAACAGCACTCACCGGCCTGAAAGGCTTGTCTGCTCACCTGCCGGGGTGGGTTGGGGCTGGGAGCTGAGGCTCCGGCTTCAGAGGTCAGATCCCAGGGAGAGGACGGGGGTTGGCTGCGTGAACACAGCCTGAAGGGGGCTAGTGTGCCACAGCTAGCCGGGAGGCAGTCCGGGAAAAAGTCTGGAACTGCCTAGGAGGCAAGAGACCATTGTTTCAGGGTGCACAAGGAGAGGGGATTCAGAGCACTACCTAAACGAGCTCCAGAGAAGGGCGCGAGCCACGGCTATCAGCATGGACCCCAGAGACGGGCATGAGACGCTAAGGCTGCTGCTGCCGCCACCAAGAAGTCTGTGTGCGAGCACAGGTCACTGTCCACACCTCCCCTCCCGGGAGCCTGTGCAGCCCGCCACTGCCAGGGTCCCGTGATCCAGGGACAACTTCCCCAGGAGAACACACAGCACGCCTCAGGCTGTTGCAATGTCAGGCCAGCTTCTGCCACTGCAGGCTCGCCCCGCATTCCATACCCCTCCCTCCCCCTGGCCAGAGTGAGCCAGAGCCCCCTAATCAGCTTCTACTTTAACCCCGTCCTGTCTCAGCGAAGAACAGATGCCCTCAGGCGACCCACATGCAGAGGTGGGGCCAAATCCAAAGCTGAACCCCAGGAGCTGTGTGAACAAAGAAGAGAAAGGGAAATCTCTCCCAGCAGCCTCAGGATCAGTGGATTAAATCTCCACAATCAATTTGGTGTACGCTGTATCCTTGGAAAATCTGAACAGACAATAAATCATCCCAGAATTGAGGTGGTGGACATTGGGAGCAATAATATATATATATTTTTTTCCTTTTTCTATTTTTGTGAGTGTGTATGTCTATGCTTCCTTGTGTGATTTTTCTCTGTATAGCTTTGTTTTTCCATTTGTCCTAGGGTTCTGTCTGTCCGTTTTTGTTTTTTTTTCTTAGTATAATATTAAGACTTGTTATCATTGGTGGATTTGTTTTCTGGTTTGGTTGCTCTACTCTTTCTTTCTTCTTTAATTACTTTAAATTTTTTTTATTTTTAATAACTATTATTTATTTTAATAACTTTATTTTTTTATTATTATTTTTCTTTCTTTCTTTTTTTCTCCCTTTTCTTCTGAGCCGTGTGGCTGAAAAGGTCTTGGGGCTCCAACTGGGTGTCAGGCCTGTGCCTCTGAGGTGGGAGAGCTGAGTTCAGGACATTGGTCCACCAGAGACCTCCCAACTCCATGTAATATCAAATGGCGAAAGCTCTCCCAGAGATCTCCATCTCAATGCTAAGTCCCAGCTCCACTCAACGACCAGCAAGCTACAGTGCTGGACACCCTATGCCAAACAAATAGCAAGGCAGGAACACAACCCCACCCATTAGCGGAAAGACTGCCTAAAATCATAATAGGGTCACAGACACCTCAAAAAAAACCACTGGATGCAGACCTGCCCACCAGAAAGACAAGATCCAGCCTCATCCACCAGAACACAGGCACTAGTCCCCTTCAGCAGGAAGCTTACACAACCCACTGAACCAACCTTACCCTCTGGGGGCAGACACCAAAAACAACAAGAACTACGAACCTGCAGCCTGTGAAAACGAGACCACAAACACGTAAGTTGAGCAAAATGAAAAGACAGAGAAACACGCAGCGGATGAAGGAGCAAGGTAAAAACCCACCAGACCAAACAAATGAAGAGGAAATAGGCACTCTACCTGAAAAAGAATTCAGAGTAATGATAGGAAAGATGATCCAAAATCTTGGAAATAGAACGGAGAAAATACAAGAAACATTGAACAAGGACCTAGAAGAACTAAAGAGCAAACAAACAATGACGAACAACACAATAAATGATATTAAAAATTCTCTAGGAGGAATCAATAGCAGAATAACAGAGGCAAAAGAACGGATAAGTGACCTGGAAGATAAAATAGTGGAAATAACTACTGCAGAGCAGAATACAGAAAAAAGAATGAAAAGAATTGAGGACAATCTCAGAGACCTCCGGGATAACATTAAACGCACCAACATTCGAATTATAGGGGTCCCAGAAGAAGAAGAGAAAAAGAAAGGGACTGAGAAAATATTTGAAGAGATCAAAGTTGAAAACTTCCCTAATATGGGAAAGGAAATAGTTAATCAAGTCCAGGAAGCACAGAGAGTCCCATACAGGGTAAATCCAAGGAGAAACATGCCAAGACACATATTAATCAAACTATCAAAAATTAAATACAAGAAAAAATATTAAAAGCAGCAACAGAAAAGCAACAATTAACATAGAAGGGAATCCCCATAAGGTTAACAGCCGATCTTTCAGCGGAAACTCTGCAAGCCAGAAGAGACTGGCAGGACATATTTAAAGTGATGAAGGAGAAAAACCTACAACCAAGATTACTCTACCCAGCAAGGATCTCATTCAGAGTCGATGGAAAATTAAAATCTTTACAGACAAGCAAAAGCGAAGAGAATTCAGCACCACCAAGCCAGCTTTACAACAAATGCTAAAGGAACCCCTCTGGGCAGGAAACACAAGAGAAGGAAAAGACCTACAATAACAAACCCAAGACACTTAAGAAAATGGTAACAGGAACATACATATCGATAATTACCTTAAATGTTAATGGATTAAATGTGGCAACCAAAAGACAGAGACTGGTTGAATGGATACAAAAACAAGACAGGTATATAAGCTGTCTACAAGAAACCCACTTCAGACCTAGGGACACATACACACTGAAAGTGAGGGGATGGAAAAAGATATTCCATGCAAATGGAAATCAAGAGAAAGCTGCAGTAGCGATTCTCATATCAGACAAAATAGACTTTAAAGTAAAGACTATTACAAGACATAAAGAAGGACGCTACATACTGATCAGGGATCAATCCAAGAAGAAGATATAACAGTTGTAAATATTTATGCACGCAACGTAGGAGCACCTCAATACATAAGGCAAATGCTAACAGCCATAAAAGGGGAAACTGACAGTAACACAATCATAGTAGGGGACTTTAACAACCCACTTGCAACAATGGACAGATCATCCAAAATGAAAATTAGTAAGGACACACAAGCTTTAAATGATACGTTAAAAAACATGGACTCAATTGATATTTGTAGGACATTCCATCCAAAACAACAGAATACACTTTCTTCTCAAGTGTTCATGAACATTCTCCAGGATAGATCATATCTTGGGTCACAAATCAAGCCTTGGTAAATTTAAGAAAATTGAAATCATATCAAGTAACTTTTCCAACCACAACGCTATGAGACTAAATATCAATTACAGGAAAAAATCTGTAAAAAATACAAACACATGGAGGCTAAACAATACACTACTTAATAACCAAGAGAACCCTGAAGAAATCAAAGAGGAAATCAAAAAATACCTAGAAACAAATGACAATGAAAACACGACAACCCAAAACCTATGGGATGCAGCAAAAGCAGTTCTAAGAGTAAAGTATATAGCAATACAATCTTACCTCAAGACACAAGAAATATCTCAAATAAACAACCTCACCTTACACCTAAAGCCATTAGAGAAAGAAGAACAAAAAAACCCCAAAGTTAGCAGAAGGAAAGAAATCATAAAGATCAGATCAGAAATAAATGAAAAAGAAATGAAGGAAACAATAGCAAAGATCAATAAAACTAAAAGCTGGTTCTTTGAGAAGATAAACAAAATTGATAAACCATTAGCCAGATTCATCATGAAAAAAAGGGAGAAGACTCAAATCAATAGAATTAGAAATGAAAAAGGAGAAGTAACAACTGACACTTCAGAAATACAAAGGATCATGAGAGATTACTAGAAGGAACGATATGCCAATAAAATAGACAATCTGGAAGAAATGGACAAATTCGTAGAGAAGCACAACCTTCTGAAACAGAACCAGGAAGAAACCAAAAATATAAACAGACCAATCACAAGCACTGACATTGAAACTGTGATAAAAAATCTTCCAGGAAACAAAAGCCCAGGACCAGATGGCTTCACAGGCTAATTCTATCGAACATTTAGAGAAGAGCTAACACCTATCCTTCTCAAACTCTTCCAAAATACAGCAGAGGGAGGAACACTCCCAAACTCATTCTATGAGGCCACCATCACCCTGATGCCAAAACCAGACAAAGATCTCACAAAGAAAGAAAACGACAGGCCAATATCACTGATGCACATAGATGCAAAAATCCTCAACAAAATACTAGCAAACAGAATCCAACAGCACATTAAAAGGATCAACCACCTGGGGTTTATCCCAGGAATGCAAGGATTCTTCAATATATGCAAATCAATCAATGTGATAAACCATATTGACAAATTGAAGGAGAAAAACCATATGATCATCTCAATAGATGTAGAAAAAGCTTTCGACAAAATTCAACACCCATTTATGATAAAAACCTTCCAGAAGGTAGGCATAGAGAGAACTTACCTCAACATAATAAAGGCCATATATGACAAATCCACAGCCAACATCATTCTCAATGGTGAGAAACTGAAACCACTTCCTCTAAGATCAGGAACAAGACAAGGTTGCCCATTCTCACCACTATTATTCAACATAGTTTTGGAAGTTTTAGACACAGAAAACAGAGAAGAAAAAGAAATAAAAGGAATACAACTCAGAAAAGAAGAAGTAAAGCTGTCACTGTTTGCAGATGACATGATACTCTACATAGAGAATCCTAATGATGCTAACAGAAAACTACTAGAGCTAATGAATGATTTACTTTGGTAAAGTAGCAGGATACAAAATTAATGCACAGAAATCTCCTGCATTCCTATACACTAATGATGAAAAATCTGAAAGAGAAATTAAGGAAACACCCCCATTTACCATTGCAACAAAAAGAATAAAATACCTAGGAATAAGCCTACCTAAGGAGACAAAAGGCCTGCATGCAGAAAACTATAAGACACTGATGAAAGCAATTAAAGATGATACTAACAGATGGAGAGATATACCATATCCTTGGACTGGAACAATCAACGTTGTGAAAATGACTATACTACCCAAGGCAGTCTATAAATTCAATGCAACCCCTATCAAACTACCAATCGTATTTTTCACAGAACCACAACAAAAAATTTCACAATTTGTATGGAAACACAAAACAGCCCTAATAGCCAAAGCAATCTTGAGAAAGAAAAACGGAGCTGGAGGAATCAGGCTCCCTGACTTCAGACTATAATACAAAGCTACAGTAGTCATGACAGTATGGTACTGGCATAAAAACAGAAATATAGATCAATGGAACAGGATAGAAAGCCCAGAGATAAACCCACACACATATGATCACCTTATCTTTGATAAAGGAGACAAGAATATACAACGGAGAAAAGACAGCCTGTTCAATAAGTGGTGCTGGGAAGACTGGACAGCTACATGTAAAAGAATGAAATTAGAACAATCCCTAACACCATACACAAAAATAAATTCAAAATGGATTAAAGACCTAAATGTAAAGCCAGACACCCTAAAACTCTCAGAGGAAAACATACGAAAAACACTCTTTGACAAATCACAGCAAGATCCGTTTTGACCCACCTTCTAGAGAAATGGATAAAAAAAACAAAAATAAACAAATGGGACCTAATGAAATTTAAAAGCTTGTGCACAGCAAAGGAAACCATAAGACAAAAAGACAACCCTCTGAATGGGAGAAAATATTTGCAAATGAAGCAACTGACAAAGGATTAATCTCCAAAATGTACAAGCAGCTCATGTAGCTCAATATCAAAAAAACAAACAACCCAATCCAAAAATGGGCAGAAGACCTAAATAGACATTTCTCCAAAGAAGATATACAGATTGCCAACAAACACATGGAAGAATGCTCAACATCACTAATCATCAGAGAAATGCAAATCAAAACTACAATGAGGTATCATCTCACACCAGTCAGAATGGCCATCATCAAAAAATCTAGAAACAATAAATGCTGGAGAGGGTGTGGAGAAAAGGGAACACTCTTGCACTGCTGGTGGGAATGTAAATTGACACAGCCACTATGGAGAACAGTATGGAGGTTCCTACAAAGCTAAAAATAGAACTACTATATGACCTAGCAATTCCACTACTGGGCATATACCTTGAGAAAACCATAATTCAAAAAGAGTCATGTACCACAATGTTCATTGCAGCACTGTTTACAATAGCCAGGACATGGAAGCAACCTAAGTGTCCATCAACAGATGAATGCATAAAGAAGATGTGGCACATATATACAATGGAATATTGCTCAGCCATAAAAAGAAACGAAATTGAGTTTTTTGTAGTGAGGGGGATAGACCTAGAGTCTGTCATATAGAGTGAAGGAAGTCAGAAGGAGAAAAACAAATAATGTATGCTAACACATATATATGGAATCAAAGAAAAAAAAAGTGGTTATGAGGAACCAAGGGGCAGCACAAGAATAAAGACACAGATGTAGAGAATGGACTTGAGCACATGGGGATGGGGAGGGGTAAGCTGGGATGAAGTGAGAGAGTGGCACTGACATATATAGAGTACCAAATGTAAAATAGATAGCTAGTGGGAAGCAGCCGCATAGCACAGGGAGATCAGCTCAGTGCTTTGTGACCACCTAGAGGGGTGGGATAGGGAGGGTGGGAGGGAGACGCAAGAGGGAGGAGATATGGGGATATACGTATATGTATAGCTGATTCACTTTGTTATAAAGCAGAAACTAACACACCACTGTAAAGCAATTATACTCCAGTAAAATGTTAAATATATATATATATATAATTCCGTCTCCAAAAAATATAGCCTCTGGTGTAAAATGAATGCTGTATTTAGTTGAATTTGTCTCTTTTTGCCTCAGAGTGATGGTTTCTTGTTGTATTGTTCCTGTGAAACACTTTGGTGGGTCTTAAAATTATATTTTTCACTTTACTTCATACATATATTAAGATTTAATTTTCTTTTTTTTTGGCAAGAAACATTAAAGGTGCTTGAGAAATGATTCATTGAAAGCAATTACAAATAATCTTTGAGAATAACCAACAGGCTGTCAGGCTGGTTGTGCTGTAGTCCATCTTTCAGAGGTGAACTGAATCTTTCCTGGTGTTTCAATGTACACGCATGTTTTGGCAGAATACTATCAATACATCAGTGATATCTTGTCCTTCTTCGTGGATCGTACCATGAGGCACCTGTCACTTCCTCTTATTAATGGTCATGCTAACTTTGATCATTTGGTTAAAGTGGTGTCCACCAGATTTCTCTACCTAAAAGGTGTTCTGTTCCTATTTTTACTAATAAGTGGCCTGTGGTGAGAAATTTTGATACTGCATTAACGTCCTGTTGAAGTTTTCACCTAAGGGTTGTAACAACCGTTGATACGTTGTTAGTTCTGTGTTATTTTCAAGATGGTGGCTTTTCTGTAGTCCTCCTACATTTATAGAATTGTCATTCTACTAAAAGAAAGCTTTCCCTCTCCTCGCGTTTGTCTTTTTGTTGATGTTGTTCAATAATGAAAGAACCCTTTTGTAAAGAGGGGCTAATATTATTATTCTGACAAATTTTGAAAGCATGAGCCACAAAAATCCGTGATGTTTGACGCCAGTCCCTCAGGAAATTTGGTGCAAGAACCTGTGCCAAGCAGAGTGTACTTGAAGATTATTGCCACAAAATCCTTTCCATTTCTTGGTGCACGTTTGGTTGGCACATGGAAGGCTTTTTCAGTGAGTGCCAGCTCTTGAAACATTTGCATGACCTGGGAAGAATATGCCAGAAATGTGGAGAGGCAGAGGATTCCCAGTCGGAAACCCCACATTCAGAATCGTGCTTTTCTGTGTCTGGGTCTGTATGTGGCTACTGATAAGAGGAGATGATGCCCTGCTTTTCTCAGCCAGGGAACCAACATGTTTCTCTTTCCAGCTCTGACCAGTTACCTCTATATTTTAAATACGAATTTACAAATATAAATATATATGTTAATTAAATCTATTTAAAAGCTCTTTATATATATATACATATATATATATATATGTGTGTGTGTGTGTGTGTGTGGTCCGCGGGCCTCTCCCTGTTGTGGCCTCTCCCGTTGCGGAGCACAGGCTCCAGACGCGCAGGCTCAGCGGCCATGGCCCACGGGCCCAGCCGCTCCGCCGCATGTGGCATCCTCCCGGACCGGGGCATGAACCCGTGTCCCCTGCATTGGCAGGCAGACTCTCAACCACTGCGCCACCAGGGAAGCCCCTAAAGCTCTTTATATTTTTAGATGCTTTGACTTAACAGTGTTTTGCAAACTTTCTAGCTTTATAAAAGTCTTTTGATTGTGACAACTGAACAATTATATAAGGTATAAATAATAGCTTACCCTTTGTATATTTTACATGAATTTAGTTGCCCTCAAACTCTAGAAGCAGCTAGAGTTACTGGCATCAAATCTCGACTTATTGGATGATGTCTTCAATTTTCTCATAGAAAATATCTTTTATACACCATGAAAGTAGGATGAATATTAGGAAGAGTGCATTTTGCTAAAAAGTAACCTCCCTTATAAACACAAAAGGTTATTTTTTTTTAAGTTTTAAAATAAACATCCAGGCTAAACTATGTATGGTTTTATCAACTAAGGCAGATGAAATATATTTTGAAATCAGCAAGGAAGATTTTTAGATAGTTGTTTGTTTTCCTTCCTAAGGATGATAGCTCTGCAGTCTAGAAATATGCAACGTAAAAGTCATCCTTATTTAGCCTTGAAACTTCAATAGAGACATAATATACGCTAGTAGTTAAAAGATAGCAACTTAGCATGGGAGCCAGCTGAATGGAAGAGTGAGAAATGAACCAAATCCAGTTTAGAGAGACTAAGTAGATGACGATGACTTCTGTTATGAATACAGATTCCCCCACCAGCCTCTGAATGTCCACCCTGTTGATGAAGGGTTTGAAGTCAATCATTATCCAAGTCGAAGATGGCCATGAGAAAATAAAGAAGGGAACAAAATTATGTAGCAATTTGTTTCGACAATATTTTGCTTTTCCAGCTCCTCACGTCTATGAAATCCCTCACAGAATACAGAACAATGCAAAGGAGAGGAACAAGTTACATTTCAGAGGTGTGGAATCAGCGTGTTTTGTCTATCATGGGAACGAAATGATGTATAGGATGATTATCCGGCATGGTTAAGTTTCTTAAGTGATAGGAACTACCATTTCACCAAGGCAAGTTCATTACAGCAATGACTCCAAAAGTGGACAGATCATTTTCCACGACTACATTAGCCACTCTGCAGAAACTCAGCCATTTATTCTATTGTGTGTAAAGGCAGGTCTGGTCAAGGTGTGTTTATCATCCACTGGCAGAGACATCCTCTATGTAATCTCAAGATACAAATTCATTTGTAATTGAAAACTGCTCAATGCCAAATGAAAAGAAAGCAAATTTGTTTTGTGAGTGTTCCAAATATAATAGTCTTCCAAAATATTCATGGCTAGAGAGCACTGGATTCCATGGTAATATCCTGATGCTAGAGAATTATAGTAATAAGAACAGCAAATATTATTGACCGTTTTACTATATACCAGGCTCTGTGCTAAGCTTTCTGAAGACCGAAATTTATGAATTTCTCCCAATAACTCTTTTGTGTTAGGATCTAGATTCCAAGTAAAAAATCTGAGGTTTAAGAAGGCTAGGTTATGTACCCAAGGTCATTCAGGAAAACTAAATTTTCATATTTGTAACTGCCAAGGTAACTGATAAAACATGTTAAATGAATAAGCATCTATTTCTTCTTTTTTCCTAAAAATTAACCTATGTATTTAAGATGCCAACATCTAGTTATTTTTTCGTTGCATACCGTCTGGAAAATAAGAACAAACATTTGTTTACAACTTCAGAGTTCACTAATACGTGACAGTGGACAAAAAAAGCACTCCTGTCGACAAAGAAACATCCCAGCGTTTGTGTAGAGATCAATTAAGTTACAGCAGTAGCTGTGGAGCTCATTTTTAGCTTTCATGATTTTTCAGACAAATCATGCTTCACACTGCACTGTGGCATCCACTTCAAGGTTTTTTTGTCTTTTTTTTCTTCAGTATATTATCCTTTAACGTTGATTTGTGTTAAGAACTATGCAGTACGCATTAATTTAGTAGCTTTCCTTTCATTTTGTTAAAGTGTCCCTGGTGATTTTGCTAAGATGTATATACGAATAAATACATGCAAAAAAAGAAATATGTATAAAGTATACAGATGTAAAGTAAACAGATGCTTCTCAAGGAATGATACACAACATGTTTTCCTCCTCTGTTGTACAAATCAGAATGAAGTTTTGTAGATACTGTGTTTATTTTCTTCACACAAGAACAATGTTTGGGGTGTGAATATATCTGAGAATTCACCTTTGTATGTATAATGTGTTTGTATGGGTAAGTGTTCCTCACAAGTTCTTGTTTCATTTGTATAAAGCTGCTGTACTTGTCTTTTCTTAATCAAGAACTTCCTGTGGGGTATTTTGCTTCTTTTCCTGAGATTTTTTTCACCAGTTAAGATTCTTTCATTTAAGTTATGGAGAAAAAGAAAACAAGGGCAAACAGAGAGACTAATGTGTTCCAAGGACAGAAATAGTGGAAGAATGGTAGGTAAGATTACTGGCGAAATTTAATTTCAAGGCCAATAATATTTTTTTAAACTTCTAATTCATTTTGTTTCACTAACTAGGAAACTGAGACCCTAGGATGTTGAGGTTAGTTTCATAAGATATCAAAGCTCAGTACTGTGGTTAACAGTGAGGACACTCAGGACTTCAAAATTCAAATTCAGATTTGAATTTCCTGCTTGTAAAATGAAGAAAGGAAAATGTATGTCATCCACTGAGGTCTACTTCAGATGTATCAAAAGGCTGAGAGTCACAGACTTAATTTTATATTACATCAACAACTTTATAAATGACAGAATACTACTGAATATGTTTCATTGTCAGACCTGTCCTTAGTTCTTTGTAGAGAATATGCTTCTCCACAGTCCCTAGAAGAGGTATTCCTATTTTTCCCATGATTCCACCTTCCTCTCCATGATCCTGGTCATGGATGATCACAAAGGGATGGACACCTGATCACTGATAGACAGTCCTGTTCCCTTTCTTTGTTCTATAAACTTGCCTGGGGTAACCACAGCAAACTCATGTACAGAGAAGCAGAGAGTGCAAAGAGATCAGAAGGTTCCGGATGGACTGACTAGAGAGCAGAGCTGCCCCAACCTCACTACAGCCCTTGTTTCTAGGGACCAGACCACTCAAGGCCAGGAAAGGTTTTTATTCTGTCCTTAGATTCTACAGGTTCTCCTTACCATAAAGATTTTTTTTCATTGTATAGAATTTGGGTAGAATTGGAGTCTTCCTTTTACTAGAACCAAAATGAAAGCCCCCAGCATATTTCATGGGTGAGTTCTGTATTCAGTGAACAAAACTCCATGGTAAAATAAATAAAATCCCAGAATCACTTACTTATCCATTCATTTTACACATTTTGATAAAAAAACATGAGCACCTCATATATTCTAGGCATTTTCCAGGGTCTGTGGATACAGTAACCAACAAAATGGACATGTATCTTTGTCCTCATGAAGCTTGCACTTCAGTGGGGAAGATAGGTAATAAGTAAGAAGAATATAAAAGAAGTAATAGATGTTAATGATGTCTTCTAAGGAGGAAAATTAATATAAGGGAGAAGACAGCAAAATTCAGGTTGGAGGTGGTTATAATAGTCTATGAAGTGTCCAGAGGAGCCTTTATGTGACAAAAGGACACCTGAAGAAGACAAGGGAGTAGGGCCGAGAGGACAGCTGACGGCAGAGAATCCACAGGTGGAAATAAGTAAAAAGGATTTTAGGTGGAAGCGTGACTAGCAATGATGTAGAGTAGTGAGGGGAGGCTTTGGTTTCCAATTCCACACGTAAGGACCTTGAGGTCACCACGCCGTCCTAAGAAGTAAAAAGCTGAACAGACTGGAAAAATCAACTGATCTTGGATTTTCTGGATCCATAAGAGAGGTGAGGACACTCTTATGGACCCAGGAGCCAAGCCCCTCCCCAACCGAGACTGGAGAAAGAGACCGGCAAGTGACTGGGGGCTGCCCCTGGCTTCCCAGAGCAGAGACGTATAAGCCACTGTGCGAACAAGGGACTGCGTTGGGAAGCCTGAACTGTGACTGTTGAGTTTCTGGAGGCTCAGTGTGGACCAGTCAGCGTTAGAACTCCTGGGGGACCCGGTTGTTAGGGCACCCCCTACAAAGTGGTGAGATTTACCTCCTGGAGCTCAACCGGGCTCCCACAGGAAATATCAGAAAAGTATGTCTGATATGTAGAAAGGAAGGAAGTATCAAATATTCCTTTTCCCTCCCCTCCTCCAGCACGGGGAAGGGAAAGGAATCACTTTGAAATACGCTCAAGCACTCTGTTCTTAACAGGCTTGCTCTTAGAAGAAACTACTGAACCAGAGTCTGACCTCCTGAGGTATTACCAGAGCCCCACTGACCTGGGGAAGGGCAACTCCCAACTCCAGCCCTCTCCAGCCATCCTGTCCCACCTAAGGGGGGAGGGAAAAAAACTGAGTGGCACTCGTGAGGTTCACAGCCCAGAGGCACAGGCTTACGAAAAGAATGATATCCATGGTAGGGCTATAGACACTTCCCTTCCCCCTACTCCCCTCCACCACAGAACTAAAGGCCTATTTACAGCAGCTCCTTTTAACCCGCTATCACGTCAGGCTATCAAGAAAAAATCCAAAGGCATATCAAAAGACAAAAAACACAATATGAAGAGACAGAGCTAGCATCAGAACCAGATGTGGCAGGGATGTTGGAATTATCTGACTGGGAATACAGAACAACTAAGATTGATATTCTAAGGGCTCTATTAGATCAAGTAGACAACATGCAGGAACAGAAGGGCAATGGAAGTAGAGAGACGGAACTCCTAAAGAAGGAACCCAAAACAAGTGCTACACATAAACTGTAACCAAGGTGAATAATGCCTTTGATGGGCTTACTAGTAGACCGAACACAGCTGAGAAAAGAACCTCTGAGCTGAAGGACATCTCAACAGAATCTTTCAAACTGAAAAGCAAAGAGAACAAACACTGAAAGAAAAAGGAACAAATAAACAACAACAAAAAAAAGAAGAGAATGTCCAAGGACTGTGAGGCAACTATAAAAGGTACTCATATTACCATGAAGGGGTATAATGTTATCTGAAACTGGATGTCGGTAAGTTGTACATCGTACACTCTAGTGCAACCACCAAAAAAAGTGAGAAAAGAAGTATAACTGATGTACAAAGAAGGGATAGAAAATGGAATCATAAATTTCTCAAAACTACAAAATGCAGAAAAAGAGTGGAAGACAAAAATAGGAACAAGGCAACAGGGAAACAAATAGAAAACAGTAATGAATATGGTGACTATTAATCCAGCTCTATCAACATAACACTGTGTCAGTATCAATAACCACTCTGGATGTCAATGGTCTAAATGCACCAATTAAAAGAGACTGCCTAAGTGGATCAAAACACATGTCCCAACTATATGTTGTCTACAAGAAACCTACTTTAAAGACATCTATAAAGATACATATAAATAGGTTTAAAGTAAATAGATGGAGAAAAATATGCTAAAATAGTGAGGTGATCGGGTGGCTAGAGTGAAGTGTGCTTGAGGAGGGTGGAGAATAGAGGTCCCAGAGGCAACACGTAGCCAAATTATGTAGAACTTTGTTTTCAGGTCTCTTAATTAAAAAAAAGTTATTGGTAACAATGTAATAGGGAAGAACAAATCTGACTCCACATTAGATCTGTTTCTTTTACTTTAACCTTTGTGCTCTGTTGCCTGTGCTTAGTGATGCTGGCTCTGTACCTTTTGTAAAAGAATGTTGCCTACAGCCTGATATATACAGGTTAGCCTATTCTTAAGGCTCTGACCTTTAAGAGTATAATTCTTTTCCATTCATAAAGAGATAAAAAGTTGCTTAAAAGGGATTAACATATACAGACTACTAAATATAAAACAGATAACAAACAAGAACATACTGTATAGCACAAGGAACTATACTCAATATTAATATCTGAATAGCTGTGCTGACCTGAAACTAACATGATATTGTAAGTCAACTATACAATAAAATTGTTTAAAAAGAATGGTTTTTATCTTTGATAACTGTATTGATAAATAATAAATAGTGACATCAATTTCAAAAAAAAAAGTTGCACAACAGTGAATAACATTTGTCTTGGAGGTTTACAGAAACATCGTGACCTGACCTATGTGGACAGCTGAGAGAACAAAGGATTCCAACACCAAGAAGTTTGCAACAACTAACCATGCCCCTTCCTTGCCTTGCCTTTAAAAGTACTTTACTGAAACCCTTTGGGCAGTTTGGGGTTTTTGGGGGGCATGATCCTTGCATGGCCCTGCAAGAAACTTTTCTCTGCTCCAAACTGCAGTGTTTAAGTTTGTTTGGCCTCACTGTGCATCAGGCCCACGAACTTGTGTTCGGTAACAACAAGGGACAAGACACTGCACATAGACTAGTATCATCACCCGCTGCTGAATCATAAGAGACTCAGACATGACATATGCGTCGCTTCTTCCTCACGTGCACTGGAGGAACCACAGAAAAAGCCATCAGTTTGGTTCCTGGTTATGCTCATTTACATCATGTGATAACGCAATAATGACTTAACTCTATAGGCTTCAGTTCCTTCATTGAAATTAATAATAGAGGACTGCATACATTACCTTAACTTTCAATATAAACGTTCATGGCCCCATGGCTTATATCAAGGATTATTAACAGGGATCTCTGGGCTATTAGTCATGGCTCATTTGGTTACAAAACAAAACAAAAACTCATTTCAAAACCAACTCATGATAAGACACAACTACACTGAAGACAGGGCACGGGACCAGTATCTACTGGGTGTGTCGTCTATGTCAAGTGGAGAAGAACGAGAGCAAAGCTCACTGCTCAGGATCCTGTGACTCCTGTCTCCACACTCTGCAGGCTGCCTTACTTTGTGCTCCTCGGACTTTCACATGAGACAGGAGGTCTCCCGGAACACATCTCCCACTCTTTGGAAAGACTCCTCTCTTCAATTCTAACTAGAAAATCCCTAGTGCTACATCATCTGCTCCCTTCTCCGGCCAATCACCATGAAAACCACATTATTAAAGGTGGGGTGAAAGGGAGAAGATCTTCCCTAGAGTAAAGGGGAGAGTGTTCCCTTCAGAGGGGAGGATTCATGGGAACATGGTACAAGCAGATGGTTTTCCAGGGGACAATTATGAATCCTCCATCGTGGACTATAAAATGGTATGTGTATATGTACAATTTTATGGAGAGATTATCCTTTTCCAAAGGAATTAAGATTAAAGATCTTGGGGTTATTTTTTTACTACCTAGGATGGAGAAAAACAAAATATACGGGAAAAGTCTCCCTTGACTCCCAGAAAGTGAATCTGAAGTTTAGTCCCAACCATGTACTTTACCAGTTAGCGCCAGGGACAAATAACTGACTTCATCTAGAAAAGGACCAATAACCTCTGACCTCTTCTCCCCAGGTAACAGAAACTGCATATAAGTAACTGTTTAGGAAGCACTGGTGTTATATACTGCTTAGTCTTCATGACAGTCCTGTGAGGTTACCACTGGGTAATCTGCAGAAGAAACTGAAGCTTAAAATGTTTTATTTTTTGATATGAAAAAAATATTTAAGGTAGTAAACACATAGTCATTGCATTTTTTGTCTATTGTGGTGTGTATTATATTACCTGAACTAATATCCACACATTTTACATATGCAGTTCTATAACTCTGGACAAACTCACATAGTCATGTAACACCACCACAGTCAAGAAAGATATCTGACATCACCCTTAAAGGTTAATTCATAGTCAATCCCTCTTCCTACTGCCCAGTCCCTGGGTGACACTGATCTGATTTCTGTCCCTATAGTTTTCCCTTTTCCAGAATGTCATGTGAATGGAATCACACAGTGTGTGTAGTCTGTTAAGTCTGGCTTCTCTCCCTCAGCATAATGCTTTTGAGATTCACTAAAGGCAGTTATTCTGTATCAAGAGTTCATTCTCATAGATCGCTGAGTAGTATTCTATAGTGTAGATGTACTATAATTTTTCCATTCATCCATTGAATGGAAAATGGGGTTTTCCACTTTGGGTTGTTTCCAGCTTTTAGGCAATTACAAATAAAGCTGCAATAAACATTCATGTAAGGTTTTTGTGTGGGCGTATGTCTTTTTTTTTTTTTCCTTGCTGGGTCATATGCCAGCCTCTTGTACAAAGGGCTTGTATCATTTTGCTTCCAACCAACGATATAGGAGCGTTTCAGTTGTTCCCTATCTTTGCCAGTATTTGGCATAGTCAGTTTATTTTTTTAAGTGGATTTTTATAATATAGTGGATAAAAGAGAAAATTTGAATTCAAACGTAAGTCTTTCTGAGTCTAGAGGGAATAAATGAAATAAATCTAGAATTGTGTAAAAAATTTTGCCTATGGTGTTTGTTTTCTATATGGGATCCCATGGTAATGGATCATAAGTTATTACCTAATTATTAAAATGCAGAAAATCAGAACGGAAAAGTTATCATATGGACAGTTTGTCCTGATTTCATTTAATTTGCTGACTTAATGGCAGAACAAAACTTGTCTTTAATTGGGATCAATACCAGCAGGACTTGGGAAACTTAAGTTTTAAGAATTTAGAAAGTTTACCTTGGGCATAACTTAACTACATTGCCCTTAGAATAAAAATGAACATGCAGCTTAATGGAGATGCCTCCTACTTTGGAGTTTTTGTCGTTAGAAAAGGGTAAATTAAATTGCACATACAGAGTTGTGGTCTTCAGTGTTTCATATATGACCACTAACTGAAGTCTCTTTATCAAACACTGTGAACATCTTGGTGGCAGGAAAGATCAACTCTTTCCCACTAGGAGGAAGCCCTGTTTCACCCGCAAAGTACAATTACTTCCGTCCTTCCTACATTTTCAGGAAAGAATAATTGATGGCCTTTGCCACTGCAGATCTTCATGTAAGCAGGAACTATTCTGAGTTTCATTGCTAACAGAAATTCTTTGTTGAGACGTGGAGGATGCATGGTGGAGAATATCAAACCGATTCTCAAGGAGTGAGTTTCTGTCGTGTCTCATTTCATCCTGCTGCTAACGATGTTTGTATTTAGTCTTTTAGGAGTTTCATGCTATTAAATCTTTTTATTCCTCCCTTTCTCCTCCAGAGTTTTTCTTATCCCCTTTAAGTGGTAGCCTATTCTATTTTAGTGAGACTAGACTATAACCATTTCCTAAAACATGCTTGTGTTTCCAACGAGAAAATTATTTCAACTAATAATCTATTACCAGGGAGATGAAAGAGGATCCTGAAAAATGTTTTCATTTGTTTTATAGACTTTTCTCTTCATTCAAAATGCCTCAAACTTGGTTTGTTTTTTAAAATACTGCCACACATTTGATTAATTTTAGATTATTTTACAGGTGTTTATGGCATTGAGGAAATAGCTATTTATATACACAAATATGCTATGAGAAAATTCAACATCTTCTTCATTACCTACCTTCTTTCCCCAGTAAATCTAATACTCTTTAAAGGAGTCATTGTGTACACAGTTGATTTTTACTATGGTTTTGAATTTATATCATGTACCAAAGAGACAAAAACACCCAATTTTATATTAGCCATTAATTCTTATTTCACTTTTCACACTTTAATCCATTCAACCATCAGGTATTACTTAGTGACTTTTCATCAAACTCAGGACTTCAATATTTCTCCCTGTAGAGATTCCATTTCCATCCCTACTCCTTTTTTTTTTTTCCAGAAAATCCCATTCTAGAGGGAAATATTCAAAAAACAGTTATTAAGACAACTGTCTATGAAGCTGAGGACACCTAGTTCTTAGATCCTAAGCCTACAACTTCGAGCTGTATACAGTTGGGAAAGTTATTTAACCTCCGTGGCTAGTTTTCCAATTTGGAGAAGTGGGTTAGTAGAAGTACACCTAGTTCATAGTATTTGAGGATTACATGAGTTAAGGTACACGTTTGTTTTCATGGTACACGGTCAGTACCATGCTAGCATCAGCCACTAGTTTATATCACGTATCACGTACAATTCAGCCCTTCTTCTTTGTACTCTTAGAGTTCTGTTGACATCCAGGCCCCTAGGTTCTCTTCTATTCCAGAGGGCACATTAAATATTTTATAAACAAAAAATAGTTCCTTCCAAAGAGAAGTTCTGACATTAGTTCACCAGTGAATGCATTTATCATGTTAAAAAGAACCTATGACAGCAAAGGAAACCATAAAGAAAACAAAAAGACAACCCACAGAATGGGAGAAAATATCTTCAAATGAAGCAATAGATAAGGGATTAAACTCCAAAATACAGAAACAGCTCATGCAGCTCTATGTCAAAAAAAACACAACCCAATTAAAAAACAGGCAGAAGATCTAAATAGACATTTCTCCAAAGAAGACATAAAGATGGCCAAAAAGCACATGAAAAGATGCTCAACATCACTAATTATCAGAGAAATGCAAATCAAAACTACAGTGAGGTACCACCTCACACCAGTCAGAATGGCCATCATCAAAAAGTCTACAAACAACAAATGCCAGAGAGGGTGTGGAGAAAACGGAACCCTCTCACACTGTTGGTGGGAATGTAAATTGATACAGCCACTATGGAGAACAGTAGGGAGGTTCCTTAAAAAACTAAAAATAGAACTACCATATGATCCAGCAATCCCACTCCTGGGTATAAATCTGGAGAAAAACAATCTGAAAGGATACATGTACCCCAATGTTCATAGCAGCACTACTTACAATAGCCAAGACATGGAAGCAACCTAATGTCCATCGACAGACGAATGGATAAAGAAGATGTGGTACATATATAAAATGGAATACTACTCAGCCATAAAACGAATGAAATAATGCCATTTGCAGCAACATGGATGGACCTAGAGATTACCATACTAAGTGAAGTAAGTCATACAGAGAAAGACAAATATATGATATCACTCATGTGGAATCTAATTTTTAAAAAAGACACAAACGAACTTATTTACAAAACAGAAACAGACTTACAGATATTGGAAACAAACTTATGGTTACCAGAGGGGAAACGTGGAGGGGGGTGGGATAAATCAGGAGCTCGGGATGAACACACACACACGACTATATATAAAACATAACCAACAAGGACCTACTGTATAGCACAGGGAACTCTACTCAATACTCTGTAATGGCCTATACAGGAAAGGAATCTAAAAATGAATGAATATATGAATATGTATAACTGAATCACTTTGCTGTACACCTGAAACTAACACGACATTGTAAATCAACTATACTCCAATAAAATTAAAAAAGAAAGAATCTGTGTCTTCCACAGTGATAGCCAAAGTAAATGGCTTGGGAACCCACTGTCTTTATAAATATATTTTATTTTAATTTGTATTAGCAATATTTGTGACAATAGTGGAGGGTGCTAACCCTTAATGGTAGCTAACAATTAGGAACCAGGTATTGGGATAACTTATTTACCTATATCATTTTAGAGAAAAAATGGAGATTGGTATTTCCTGCACTATCTCATTTTGTGATGAGACATGTAGATATTTTAGTAAAGTTGAGTCATCACAACAATACCACTGTGGACTCAGACACACTGGAGTAATGGAGAAAGAGTGAGCTTTGGCACCATAAGATCCTGTGTCAGCAGCTCAGTTCCTAGATTGGTGACTTTTAGCATGTGACATAGCCTGAGTTTTGAGCCTCCTCTTAGAGTGATGATACCCATGTGAACATTCATTATAAGGATTAAAGGAGATGCTGGGCATTAGAACCCACAGCAAAACGTCCTACACACACACAGTAGGTACTCACTAAATGTTATTCACTTCCCAGACCCCAAACAGGTCATAGGCAGGAAAATTAATCTTTAGTATCATATTTTTCTGATAAATGGTTTAATTCCTCACTTTGTGACTGATTCCTGTGGAAGCTTACAGGCATAATTTACATGAGATTCAGGCCCAGGGCTTCTGCAGTCAGGAAAGATGGTGGAGGTCATACGGCCTGAGTTGGCTACACTTCCAGTGGCAGGGATGCAACCCAAACAAAGGCAGGATTGAAGGAAATTTAGATCCACAGCAGGAGACGAGGGTGCAGAATAGACTTGTACAAAATCAGCTGGCTTGGTTAGTGTTTGCTACATGAAGGATGACCAGCAATGCTCAGAGGCACACAGAAATGAGCCCTGCTTCAGGCTGCAGCAGCTGGAGTGACTCTGCTTCATGCATCTTGCATCCTTCTTGGAGGACGATAGCCAGGCCTTGCTCCTCTCATGGCAAAGCTGACACACAAAAGGACAGGTGGAAATGCACAGAGCCTCTCCAGGCCTAGGTCTGAATTGGTATAATCTACCTTCTGCCAACATGTCATAGGCCAAGGCATTTACTGTAGTCCAGCAGTTACACGGAGCACAGCCATATCCTCTGCTATCACTATCGAAGTCGCAGCCGCTCTGAAGGAGCTCATACACACTACCTAAGTTTCACTAAAATGGCCAGCAAACCACTGCAAAAATCGTCTTTAGCTCTAAAATTACTCAGCACCTGAGTTCTCATCCTGTGACTGAGCCTTGCACATTTCAAGGGTCACTTTACTATTTCATTCTCTTCATCGATGTTATGAATGATTAGAATCTCTAGAGAACAGAGTCTCTGTGCTCCAGTATGTGGTTGCCAGTCATCCTCCCAGTGACGTACCCATTAGACAACTATACAAGTTATAAAGGCAATTTTCTCAGAGCTGTTCTTGATAACAACTTGAAAAAGGGTTTTGATCAGCCACTGTACAATGTGGCTTGACAGTATGTGTTTATCTTCACAGAAGGATTTTCAAAATACAAAATGTTTGCAATCAGAAAATGGAACTGTTTTTAAACTTTAATTTATATTCTGTTTCTGATTTTTCATTCCAGTTATTGGCTTTAAAATGATGTCATATGCAATCCACGTTCTACAAGTATAAATATAAATGAAACCTCATGAAATTTATCATGGCTCATTGAACCACAAGTAAATGGCTTTTCTCTTTTTGGTATTATAGCAAATTAATTGTCAGTCATTTGCCTAAAATATCTTCTCTATTTTAATTCCTGGGCGATTCATGTTTTTTCTCTTGTCTCTTGTTTCTTAGCTTTTTTTTTGTTCACGGCATTCATTACAAGTATAATTGGTGCCCTTCCAGGTCCCAAGTTCATCCATCTCCCAATCACTCTGGGTTTTAGCCACTCATGTATCCTGTATGCCACTCCCTCTCTGGGAACGGCCCTCAGCCAACAGGAGCTGCTTCTCTTAGGGGGTTAATTCTCCTGCTGTCCATCACAACATAGTCTTAAGGTGTCTTGCCACTTTGCGTACTCTACAGAACATCACCCTGGTCCACTATATTTAGGACACCATATTAATCTGTGGAGCAAAAAGAAGCAAATACTCTAGATGTTCCAATAGTAGGAAACTCTACAAAGATTCAGAAGATTGCCAGAACATCCCCTGAAAATAAAGGAAGATTACCGCACGCTGCATCTTTTACAACAAAGAAAGCATCGTGCGAGGCAAACTTCTTCAGGTTTTGCACACTCTACACTTGAGGATAAATAATGCGCTGACCCATTTATTGGGTTATGTGGAAGGCTTTTAGTTTTGAGCGTGGTCCTGAGAAAAAAAGGTGGCTGTAGCTGATCCAGGCTGAGGTGCACGTAGCCCTGCCTTTTCAGTCAAATGATTCAACAGACTTCATGATACTAGAGGTATCTTTTGTAGTAGAAAGACACTCTAAAGTATATCTAGAAAGACACAGAAATGAGTTACTATACTTACAGAGGTAATTGACCCTAATCAGAGGCAGACACGGCTGACATCAACATGCCATCAATGGTGATGCTAATCTTGAACACTGCCAGCTTTCTTCACTGGAAAGTTTCTATTTTTCCCTTTCCATATGTTATTCTTTGGAAGCTACTGATTAAATCCAGCCCACACTCAGCAGGAGGGAAATTGTTATACCACCTGGAGGGGATGTATCTTCCCCGGGAGGCGAAGAATTATTTAGAATTCTTCTCTAAGGCAGACTCATCCCTTCTTCCACATTTATTTATTTATACAATCATTGATTTATACCAATATTGACTCAGATATTCATTCTGTTTTTGGAGTTACAATAAAATACTCTCATAGTTTATTTTGTTGCTCATCATTTTCCAGTTTTGGCCATTGGGAGCTCTTTCAGGTTGACTCCTATTTCCTTTTTGCGTGCCTCATTTTTTTTTCTTTAGCGATTCCTTACTTTCTGGCAATCAGGATCCTCCAGGATAGTCTTATATTTCCTACCCCAGACGAAGAATCAGACATTTCTCCAGGGAGCCATCAGACCAGTTTTAAATGTGTTCTAGAAAATGGGATATGCCAAACAAGAGTTTATTTTTCATAGAGTAAGTTGATTGTGGAGTGGGTTTCTGGGAAAATACTTATGATTCAGGAAAATATCACATTCTGATATATAATGTGCCTTCTCTGATTTCTTTTGTTTTTCCTCATTTTCAGCAGTGAAACCTTCTGACTCTTCAACATATATTTTATCCTAAGCACTTACATTGCTCAATGACAACTGAGAACACACAGTAGAGTTTGTATCAATAGATTTGCATCATAATTAATCCTCCATCAGAGTGAATTAATGGTTATTCCTTGTTCAATTATTGTTTGTAGCTCAAATGGTTAAAAGGGAGAAGAATATAACATCTTTATAATGTAATACATTCATTCATTCATTCAATGGGAAACTGAGTAACTAGGTCTTGAGAGACTGACCAGAGGGGTTAGGGATGGACAGGACATCAGGCAGGTCCTCCTTGGTCCATGGTGACCCTTACTTGATTCTGAGGTGGTGGGGAAAGGCCCACGAATTCTATGCTGTGCAAAGAGAACAAGGAAGAGAAAAACCAAACCTCTTCCTCCTGGTTTCTGACCCAGGATATCAGTTTGATTACCTGTTTAGACAGTAGCTAATTGAACACCCATGCATTGGAAACATAAAAATTCTAGCGGTTCTCATTTTTAGACAAAATTTAATGTAAAATCTTAAGTTAATGAACATTTAAACTACCATCTGTTTCAATACAAGACTTCAACTCATTTGAGACTCTCTCCTGTCCTTTGCCCTCTTCACAGAAACTGCTTCATTGTCATACTTGCACATTTTCTTGAATATATTATGTAAATATGGGAACTGATAATTTGTTGAAAAGCTTTAGACTGGTGAGAATTTTTGAATAGAGCCACTTAGAATTTTCAAACACTTGCAGTAACAATCGTTGGGTATGATAATTTATTTCTAAAACAGGGGTTATTTATCTGGAAATGGACTCATCTCCAGCATGTCTCACTATTTAATTAATTTCCTGAAGATGAAACTTTATGTCATCATTAACATGGATGCATGGAGAATGCTTCCATTAAATAAAAAGAAGTCAAAATGCAAAGTTTAATTAGGAGAATATATTTACCAGTAAGAAATAATTAAATATACATTAATCAATTAAAATAAGTGTAGCAGGATTGGGCTCTTTTTGTAGTTATATTCATCCTGTTCTCTTCCATTAAAATTTCTTTTTATTTTACTCACCACGCTCCTGATTTTGCCTCACTATCCACTCCTTCTCACTCTTATTTTTGGCTTCTTCTCTTATTAAGATCTCTACATGCTGGTTTATTCCAAGAATCTGGGTTTAGTTTTCCTCTCCACCTATACACTCCGTAAGAATTAATCAAGTTGTGACTTTAATTAGCATCTATATATTTACAGCTCTGACCACTCCTCAAAGCTTGAGACACTTATATCCAACTGCATGGGACACCTCACCTGGACCTCTCTTGGGCATCTCTAAATTTTTGCCCCCAGGTGTACCTCTATATCCACACCCTTCACAGTCTTCTCCATGTCATTAAATAGGCTCAAAATCTACCTTTTTCCTTTAGCCAAATTTTATTTTTTTTTATTGAAGTATAGTTGATTTACAATATTGTGTTAGTTTCAGGTATACAGAAAAGTGATTCAGTTATACATATTTTTTCAGATTATTTTCCACTATAGGTTATTATAAGGTACTGAATATTTCCCCTGTATTATACAGTAAATCCTTGTTGCTTATTTATTATATATATATCAGTTTGGATCTGTTAATTCCGTACTCCTAATTTATCATTCCCCCCACCCCCTTTCCGCTTTGGTAACTGTAAGTTTGTTTCCTACGTCTGTAAGTTTGTTTCTGTTTTGTATATAGATTCATTTGTATTATTTTTTTAGATTCCACATGTAAGTGACATCATATAACATTTGTCTTTGTCTGTCTTACTTCACTTAGTAGCATATTCTCTAGGTCTATCCATGTTGCTGCAAATGGCAATATTTCACTCTTTTTTATGACTGAGTAATATTCCATTGTGTGTGTGTGTGTATGTATATATATACAGACATACACACACAGATATATATACATACCACATCTTCTTAAACCAGTTGTCTGTTGATGAGCATAGGTTGTTTCCTTATCTTGGCTATTGTAAATAATGCTGCTATGAACATCGGGGTTCATGTATCTTTTCTAATTAGTTTTCATTTTTTCCAGACATATGCCCAGAGGTGGGATTGCTGGATCACATGGTAACTCTATTTTTAGATTTTTAAGGAACCTCCATACTCTATTCCATAGTGGCTACACCAATTTACATTCTCACCAACAGTGTAGGAGGATTCCCTTTTCTCCAAACCCTCTCCAGCATTTATTATTTGTAGAATTTTTAAAAATTTATTTATTTTTGGCTGCGCTGAGTCTTTGTTGCTGCACACGGGCTTTCTCTAGTTGCAGCGAGCGGGGGCTACTCATCATTGCAGTGCATGGGCTCCTCATTGTGGTGGCTTCTCTTGTTGCGGAGCACGGGCTCTAGGTGCATGGGCTTCAGTAGTTGTGGCTCACAGGCTCTAGAGCACAGGCTCAGTAGTTGTGGTGCACGGGCTTAGTTGCTCCGTGGCATGCGGGATCTTCCCGGATCAGGGCTCAAACCCATGTCCCGCGCATTGGCAGGCGGATTCTTAACCACTGCGCCACCAGAGAAGCCCTATTTGTAGAATTTTTGATGATGGCCATTCGGACTGGTGTGAGGTAATACCTCATTGTGGTTCTGATTTGCATTTCTCTTATAATTTGTGATGTTGAACATCTTTTCATGGGCCTGTTGGCCATCTGTATGTCTTCCTTGGAGAAATGTGTATTTAGATCTTCTGCCCATTTTTTGATTGGATTGTTTTTCTGACATTGAGTCATATGAGCTGTTTGTATATTTTGGAAATGAACCCCTTGTTGGTTGCATCATTTGCAAATATTTTCTCCCATTCCACAGGTTGTCTTTTTGTTTTGTTGATGATTTCCTTGGCTGTGCAAAAACTTTTAAGTTAGAATAGGTCCCATTTATTTTTGCTTTTATTTCTTTTGCATTGGGAGACTGATCTAAGAAAATATTGCCACAATGTATGTCAGAGTATATTTTGCTTATTTTCTCTTCTAGGACTTTTATGGTGTTCTGTCTTATCTTTAGGTCTTTAAACCATTTTGAGTTTATTTTTGTGTATGGTGTGAGGGAGCATTCTGACTTCACTGATTTAAATGAGGCTGTCCAGTGTTTCCAATACCACTTACTGAAGAGACTATCTATTTTCCATTGTATATTCTTGCCTCCTATGTCATAGATTAATTGACCGTAGGTGTATGGGTTTATTTCTGGGCTCTGTTCTGTTCCATTGATCCACATATCTTACTTTTTTGCCAATACCATGCTGTTTGGATTACTGTAGCTTTGTAGTATTGTCTGAAGTCTGGGAGGGTTATGCCTCCGGTTTTGCTCTTTTTCCTCAGGATTGCTTTGACAATTCTGGGTATTTTGTGGTTCCATATAAATTTTAAGACTCTTTGTGAAAAATATCATTGGTATTTTGATAGAGATTGCATAAATCTGTAGATTGCTTTGGGTAGTATGACCATTTTAACAATATTAATTCTTCCAATCCAAGAGCATGGGCTATCTTTCCATTCTGTTGAATCATTTTCAACTTCCCTTATCAACGTTTTATAATTTTCAGCATATAGTTCTTTCACCTCCTTGGTTAGGTTTATTCCTAGGTATTTTATTTTTTGCACAGAATTTTAAACGAGATTTTTTTTTTTTACTTTGTGATATTTCATTGCTAACAAAGATATGCAACAGATTTCTCTATATTAATCTTGTATCCTGCTACCTTGCTGAATTCATTTATTAGTTCATTAATAGTTTTTGTGTGGAGTCTTTAGGGTTTTCTATATAGAGTATCATGAGATCTGCAAATAATGACAATTTTAACTCTTCCTTTCCAGTATGGATACCTTTTATCTCTTTTTCTTGTCTAAATGCTGTGGCTAGAACTTCCAATGCCATGTTGAATAGAGTGGTGAAAGTGGGCATCCTTGTCTTGTTCCAGAATTTAACAGGAAAACTTTCAGCTTTTCACTACTGAGTATTATGTTGGCTGTGAGTTTGTCATAAATGGCTTTTATTACGTTGAGATATGTTCCCTCTATACCCACTTTGGTGAGAGTTTTTATCATGAATGGATGTTGAATTTTATCAAATGTTTTTTCTGCATCTACTGAGATGATCATGTGGTTTTTGTTTTTTCTTTTGTTAATGTGGTGTATCACACTGATTGATTTGCATAGGTTGAACCCGGACAAGTTTTGTAAGTTATCTATGATCTTCACTTTCTGTTATACCCTACATCCAATCTATTGGTCGAGCTCCAAATAGTCCTAGAATTATCCACTTGTCTAAATATGTGGTCTTTTGTGTCTGATTTGTTTAACGTAACCTGATGTTTTTGAGGTTCACTCATATTGTAACACATACCAGTTGTTTGTTTCTTTCGTATGAATAGTTTTCATTGTATAAAAGTACCACACTGTTGATCCATTAAGTTGATAGACATCTGGACTGTTTCTACTTTTTGATGATTAAAAATAATGCTGCTCTAAACCCTTTTCTCAGGTACATGCCTAAGAGTAGAATTCCTGAGTTGTATAGGAAATATATATTCAACTTTCTAAGGAACTACCAAACCATTCTCCAAAGTAGCTGTACTGTTTCACATCCCTACCAGCAATATATGAAGTTTCCCACTTCCCTGTATTATTGCCAACCCTTGTTATTTCTGTCTGATCCCAATCATTTTTGCTTTACAAATTTCTAGTCAGTTAATTCCAATGGAAACCATTAATTCACATACCAAGTAAATGTGAATGCCCTGTGATAATGCATTTCTACCGAGTTAATGAAAAAACACATGATGAGTGAAAGGATGAAAGTAAATTATGAATGGTTAGGCTGAAAGCAAGGGCAATCATTTCCCAGTACAGCAGACCAGCTTAATCTTTCTGATCCAGAGAGCCTTGCTCATCAAATCAAAACGAACCTGCTTCGCTGTTGCAACCAAATGAACAGCTAGGTTCTCTAGCACTCAAATACCTGCTCATTGTGCATACATCACAGGCAGGGACGAGATTAACCACTGCACAGAGAAAGTGTAAAATTAAATACTAGAAGCCAATAATACAAAGTAATACTAAAAATTAACATCAATGACCATAAAGAAATAGGTACAGTCCCTAAAGAGCTTTCATTTGATTCTGGGGAATTGAATACTTGTTCAAAACAAAAAAAAAAATTGGAATGAAATGATTATCTGGCAAATCATCAATTGTAGAACAAGGTAACTGTTCAAAATTGATGTGTTATATCGATTATTAACTTGAATTTGAATTGAGGTCAGTTTATATCCTGTAAGAATTATTAGGATCTTAATTTCTCTGATAATATTTGAATCTAAAATGTCTGACTAAAGTGTAAACCCATCAGATGCTAAACTCCGATTATTTGGGAGTCACTGTTTTCTTAGAATAACAATGAAAAACAAGGATATTTTTCAGCATCTTCCAATAGCCATAATGTGCACAAACTTTATGTTAACAGAGATGTTAAGTTTCGCATTGTAGGCAAACAGTGTAAAAGAAGCTGAAAGGCCATCTACTTTATATTTTGGAATATTACACTTACAGAAAATTCAGTATGATACATGAATACAGGGTAATAAATCATTTTGTTAGAGGGTAAAGAGATTAATAATATCCCCTTTTGCTTTGATATTGAAAACAAAATGAGTTTTGAATCTTTATATATTTCTTATGTATTTCTCTCCCAATCACACTATCACTTTTTATATACAATAAATATATATGCTAGGATACAAATGCAACACTTTTTTCCAGGATTACCAAATTCTAAAAAGCAAATATTTACATTGATATTACATTTGTAAATTTTCACTAAATCAATTGATAAAAATCATTTGTCATGTCTCTAAAGAACTACAGAATCCTATAATTGTAATTACTCAACAAAATGTTACAATATGGAGATAGTTCTTAATTAAACTAAATACCCATGTGACATTTCCAGCAGCCCAAACAGTCTCTTAAATAACTATTTAAGAGCACTAAGTGCTTTAATGAGCACTTAGTATGTTCCCGGGCACTATGTTGAATGCTTTGCACTGCCTAATTTAATCCTTCCTACCACTCTATGAATAAACACATTTACTCACTTTTTACAGATAAGATAACAAAGACTTATTAAGTTTAACTATTTGTCCAAGATCACTTGGCCTCCAAGTGCTGGATGTTGGATTTGAATCTTGGCATGTCCGATTATAGTTAGGTAGCGTAACTACTACATATTCTACCTTTTCCTTAACTCACTGTTGAAAGAGACTGCACGTATAGACACTAGAGTCACTTCAGTATTCAGTGTCCCCAGGCAAGTCAAAGTCACCTGGACCCACACTCCTCTAGAGGATCCACTGTTGGGATCCATGCTTGGGACAGCATCCAGAAGTGGAAAGAGGATGACTTGAGGTGGAAAAGAGAATAGAGGGTGGGAACATGCAGGTACAAACCAACTAGCGCAGCTAGAGATTGGGATAGTATATGCTCTGAAAAGTACATGCATATTTCTGTGCACATCTGGCTTAAGTTTATTCTCTCCTACTAATCTTGGATGCCCTGTGCGTATCAGACGGGTGATTCAGATGGAGCTACCAGCATGCTACCACTCAAATCCAGATCTTGCCTGCCTCAGATTTTACTAACGTTTCTGCATTTCCACCAGAAATAAAAGCACCAGGTGTATGAAATATGAAAGATGACTAAAGCATCACTGTGGTCCCCCAGGAATATATACCTATAGATAGATAAGGAATTCATCTATTCTAATCCCTTGACTGAACCTTTAACATTTTGGCGACTAGAATTCATGTAGAAACATTTCATCCAACCTGCCTTCAGAAAGTTCATACCTCGTCTGTGAGAAAGTCATGCGTAAACATTTTGAATATGGTCCGAAGCATGTATAATAGAAAATGAGCACAGGGTGGCTGATAAGAGCACCGGAGTGGCATGCCAGTTCCCAAACTCATTCCCAGCAGAAAGACAATAGATGTCACTGCCAAAGTGGCGAGAGCATACCTGCTTCTCTCGAAATCATGCTATAGGTGTGTGGGCTGACGCTGGCTGTTCTAACCTTCACCCATGGAAACACACGACCGAGGTATAACAGAAGGGTCCTGCGGAGAGGCTCAACTCTCCAATGGTCTTTCCAGTTCACCAGCATCTGTGAATGGGAAAGGGTTCACAGGGTTGGGTTACGATTAACACATACAGTGGCGGTAAAACCAGGCTCTGGGAATATCATGTATTCTTTATTTAAAAATGTCTTAGCAATGTATTAGCTGGGATAATTCTATGTGGCATTTCCATTTTGGATTAATTCGCTTGATTTTGTGGGGTTTCTACAGTAGATAAAAAGTCTAGATTGACTCTGGCATAAAAGTCAATACTGCAATAGTGACAACCAAAAACTAAAGACAAGCCCCGTATACATTTTCTCTCAGGAAAGACCCCAGAAAATTTGTGGGACCATGGTGTGATGGAAAGAATCTCAAAATATGTCTGAGATTTTATTTCTAGAGAGCTCTGTCAGGTAGGATCACAGATCCAGTTTTATTTTTGTTTTTGTTTTGTTTTGGGTTTTTTGCGGTACGCGGGCCTCTCACTGTTGTGGCCTCTCCCGTTGCGGAGCACAGGCTTCGGACGCACAGGCTCAGAGGCCATGGCTCATGGGCCCAGCCGCTCCGCGGCATGTGGGATCTTCCCGGACTGGGGAACGAACCCGTGTCCCCTGCATCGGCAGGCAGACTCTCAACCACTGCGCCACCAGGGAAGCCCACAGACCCAGTTTTAAAGTGATTAGGGAAGTATTATATTATTTGTTCTCTAGTCTTGCAGAACAAATGTCTACAAGTTATCCTGGAAAAACTTTTATAATAGAGACAATTTGTTAAGTCCCAGGATAAACATTAAAATATGTAGCTTTCAAGAAAAGCAGCAAAGCTCACTGGTGGTAGCAGTTATTCAAAGTTCTTCAGTTATTGTTATTGTGTGCACAAAATCAATTAGGTCAAAAAATATTTGAGTTGCTTGCAGAGCATGACACAATTAAAGTCTCTAATTTGCAGCTGAATATCATTCACAGAACTCTAATATGATTTCAGGAAAATATTCCTTAAAGGGAAGATGAATAGATGAATAGATGGATGGACTGTGGGGGAGGGAGAGAGGGCGGGATAGAGAAATTGGTATATACGTGCATGGATGTATAGATATAATTCCCATCAGTTTTTAAACACAGTGGAGAATGGGAATCATAATTCTTCTCTGATTTTAGTTCTGATATGTGACAGGAGGAGGGGTTCACTGTAGGATGTATATTTAACGCAAACCCTTTACATAGTGGTACCAATAGATACAAATGCTTCCATGCACCCTCTTTAGGTTTGTAGAGTTTAAAGACTGTGGTCAAATCTCCTAAGTTTTACTGGCAGATCCTTTAAATGGTGGCCCTACTCCCAAGGTGTGATTGGTAGATTTCCTTTTTTAGTATATAATTCCCCTTTCAAACAAAACTACAACCCTCTTGTTCATACAATTAAGCAGCCAATAGCTTAAATGACAGTATTTAATAGTATATTTTCACCTGTATGAAAATAAACATAAGACGGCAGTTTCCAGAACGCGTTCATCCCTCTGGTAGGAAATGTCCCTCATCCCTTGCACCTCTGGGCCTTTACAGGACCTTCAGGCATCTAATACTCTTCTTACAAGAAAAATGTGCTCTCTTACACATGCAGGTGCATGCGTGCACACATACAAGTCTTTATTTAAGGATTAAATGGAGAAAGAGGGAGAGAGAAAGAAGTGATGCTTGCCAAGAACTCACATAGTATTTAAAGTCAGTAAACAGTCTGCTGTCAGGAGCAACGTACAAGTCTTAAAATAAGATTTGCTTTCTCCAATGCAATTCAATAACTTTGTGGATATTACCTTGGGTCAAATAGGCAGTTGAAGTCAGGGCGAGGGTTATTCACAAGAACAGCATGGAAAGGATATTTCCAAAAAGAGGTACCAGATTCTTGCCCTTGACTTACGTCCTGCCAAACTATGTCCTATTAATATGTAAATCTCCTTTCCTAACCCTTTTTTCCATCATACAATTTAAAAGAAAATTTTTATGTAGGAGTCTATGCCTTTCCCCCATCCAAACCCTATGTTTTATTACATAAACTGAATTTAATTGGTATTTGCATGAAAATCAGACAGCAGCCTTCTGAGAGCTCTGAACATATTTAATTCCCACCACCCCAGCATCACAACACACAAGCATCAACACACGTCCCTACTTTGATCTATCTCTGCTTTCTCCTAATTATCGTTCTTTTCCTCTGCTTCCCATTGGGTCTATATGGGTTGATGGCAGAGCTGGGAGGGAGATGAGAGATATTTAGTGACTTTCAACATGAGCTCCCTAGATCTGGCTCCAACATGGAAGCTTTCTTTTCAAAATGGCACAATACGTGCACGTGCGCGCGCGCACACACACACACACACACACACACGAGTTTGTGCGTTTATACGTTTTAACAATCCCCTCCTTTCCAAGTTATGTTTGGAATACAGATAGAAGCCATCACAATCTATTTTAAAAGTCTAATATATATTTAATTTCTCCTTTACACATCACATTACGAATCATAGCAACTAAGACGATTGTTTTTGCGAAAAGTATATGCCAAACATTTATTGTTGAAAAAATAATATGATTTCCTCAACCAAAACCTGAATAAATACAAGACAAGTACCTGAGAAAATAGAGGAAGTAAGAACAAAAATTTTGTATTCATCTATAAACCACACAGAAAAAAACAAAGATAACTAAAGAGGTAAAGCCTCTTCCTAACAGACCTCAATCTCATAGGAAACATTTTAAATAGTCCTTATTCTTTCCGACCAAAGTAAGACATTTCATCTTTTTTCTTAATTTAAAAATGCCGATGATTTCATTAGTTCTGTTTTTGGTGTTCTATTTTTGGGGCTGTGATGAGAGCTATTTCACATCTTCAAGAAGTGGTGGTGCAGAAATAACGGGATTGCTACACCCCAGATAATTTAAAATGGAAATCCGAGTGGCAGTTCTGAGAGTGATGAAGAGGAGCCATATGCACAGATATACTCTCTTGAGCCCCAGCAAACTTCTCAGTCTTGCAAAGCAGTGAAAGTAGAATCGTCTCTGGTAAAGCTATGGTATGATTTCACTCGATCTAATTTTATTCCAGAACTATCTAGAGGAAACCACACACACATAATGGATCTACTGCATTCTGACAGTTCCTTGTAATGCTGATGGGATGACCACAGATAAACTACTTTATCGAAAAATTCATGTTTAACTTCCTTTAGGTTTATTTCCATAGTGAAAGAACATAAGGGTGGATCTCACTAACAGCTTCTGAGCTCCATTACCCTGATGACTATTCCAGAAGCCTTGTCAGCAGCAATCATCAGTCACACCTGGCTCACCCCAGAAGCGGGAGGGAACGACATGAGAACCTCCATTACGTTGCTATGGTGAGTGGCGAGGAGCTCAAGTCACAGTTCAGCATCACCTTGGGTTGTCTAGCTAACGTAACCAGAGATCGCAGGCAGGAGTGAAGACAGGGACAGAGGAACTGGCAACAGTTGAAAGTAATACTTATCCGCATCACAACTGCAGGATCCTTCTCGGGTACCCACTGCCCTGAACTACCCTCCCAACGTCCTGACACTCTCAGGCCTTGTCTTCTCCACCTAGGTATCTGAATCCCCCATTCTGCTCCATTCTCTGTTACCAATACTCCACCCTGACTCCCCAAATTTCATCCAATTTCTAATATCATAAATACTATATTAAAATACAAAATCCACATTTTGTATTTCTTCCCCTAAGTGTATTCAAAGCTGTCCCTTTGCTAATATTCCCTGAAAAGCAGGTTCTCAACTCATCTATTTATTTTATTCCCACTATGTAGCACAGGATGCAACAACCCCTGCTCAGTCAATATAATAGTGAACAAATGAATTCCGTAATTTCCAAGTATTCAAAGTTAATGGAAATCTCTGAAGGTCTTGTGCAACTGGGAGGCCAGCATGATGCTCTGACCATCCAATGGTAAGGGACCAACCTGGTGGGATTTGGAATAAAAGGAAAGGTTTGATTTTACTTCATCACTTTGTATATATAGACAGAAAGAAAGGGCTGCAAATAGAGAGGGTATCACTCTGAGCTTGGAATAGTAAGGGAACATAAGAGGAGAGCCCGAGGGTAGTAACAGTCTGAAAACTGACACCATTCAAATCCATACCACATTACAGTTACCAAAGGGGAAAGGGATGGGGGAGGGATAAATTAGGAATATGGGATTAAAAGACACACACTGCTATATATACAATAGATAAACAGCAAAGATTTACCGTACAGCACGGGGAACTATATTCTATATCTTGTAATAACCTAAAATGGAAAAGAATCTGAAAAAAATATATATATCTGAATCACTTTGCTGTACACCTGAAACACAACATTGTAAATCAACTATATCTCAATTAAAAAGAAATGTAGGTTTGCCATTTGTGTCCTAAATTATTCATTGGTGCATGAGGTGTGTACTCTGTTGCACACAGTTTCTCATCGGATTTTTTTTTTTCGTTTTTTTTTGCGGTACGCGGGCGTCTCACTGTTGTGGCCTCTCCCGTTGCGGAGCACAGGCTCCGGACGCGCAGGCCCAGGGGCCATGGCTCACGGGCCCAGCCGCTCCGCGGCATGTGGGATCTTCCCGGACTGGGGCACGAACCCGTGTCCCCTGCATTGGCAGGCGGACTCTCAACCACTGCGCCACCAGGGAAGCCCTCTCATTGGATTTTGCCCTCTGGGTTCAGGAGCTCAGTGAGGCAGAGCTTTGGAGATTCCCAGCTCTCTGCAAAGGGCTAGCAGATGAAGAGCAAAGCTCTGTGCCTCGAGATGAAGAGGGGAAATCATAAAGAGAACATCTGGTGATGGCTGGTCTCAGAACCCTGCTCCCATAACTATGGCAGTTTTGGAGAAGGACGAAGGCAAATGTGATAATTCTAATATTTTCTTTTCTCCTCTGACCTGAACAATGGTCACTGGCAAACACACAAATGAAAGCATAGCTGCTATTGGAGTTGCTCCCCATCCCACGACTGTCAGTGACACCAGTGATCCAGGTCACCTCAGGAGAAATGAATCCACCAACAGCACTGCCCACCGTCATCCACGTGACACTGTATGTGTTCATAAATATAGTCACATCTAACCCTTAATTAAAGATAAAAGCAGAGACGCAAGAAAAGCTCCAGATATTTCATAGGCTTTGGCTTCAAGTCAGCAAAGAGTATGGTGTGGAAGGCATGGGTGTTAAGAGTTCTCCTTTTATCTCCTCCTTAGTTTGGCGAGTTCCATTCCTCAAAGGACATGGTAACATCCATCAACCTACTCCCAGAGAAAAAAAGGGAAAGCTGAGTTTATGCTAAATTTGCTCAACTTCAGGTCTCAAACATCATAGTTGCTCTCTTAAAAATTTAATTTCCAAAGCAGGAGGTTGCCAGGTAAGACTGCTATTACTCCAAAGTGGATTCCCTTATGCAGTTCTTTTTTTTTTTTTTTTTTTTTTTGCGGTACGCTGGCCTCTCACCACTGTGGCCTCTCCCGTTGCGGAGCACAGGCTCCAGACGCGCAGGCTCAGCGGCCATGGCTCACGGGCCCAGCCGCTCCGCGGCATGTGCGATCCTCCCGGACTGGGGCACGAACCCGCGTCCCCTGCATCGGCAGGCGGACTCTCAACGACTGCGCCACCAGGGACGCCCCCTTATGTGGTTCTCGGGTTTGCTCTTCAATTACTTGCTCATGAACCTTTGAATTGTGGAGACTCTTAATTGATGTCCTGTATTTCACAGGATCTCAAGTTTACTTTATGTTTACAACTAGTTCTGACCTTCAAGATGGCAGAGGAGTAAGACGTGGAGATCACCTTCGTCTCCACAAATACACCAAAAATTCATCTACATGTGGAACAACTCCTACAGAACACCTACTGCACACTGGCAGTAGACCTCGGACTTCCCAAAAGGCAAGAAAATTCCCACGTACCCGGGTAGGACAAAGAAAAAAGAAAAAACAGACACAAAAGAATAGGGACAGGACCTGCACCTCTGGGAGGGAGGTGTAGGAAACGTTCCCACACACTAGGAAGCCCCTTCACTGGCAGAGACAGGGGGTGGGCAGGGTGGGGGGAACGCTTCGGAGCCACGGAGGAGAGCACAGCCACAGGGTGCGGAGGGCGAAGCGGAGAGATGCCCACACAGAGGATTGGTGCCGACCAGCACTCACCAGCCCGAGAGGCTTGTCTGCTCATCCGCTGGGGCAGGCGGGGTCTGGGAGCTGAGGCTCTGGCTTTGGAGGTCAGATCTCAGGGAGAGGACTAGGGGTGGCTGCCTGAACACAGCCTGAAGGGGGCTACTGCACCACAGCTAGCCGGGAGGGAGTCCGGGAAAATGTGGACCTACCCAAGAGGCAAGAGACCATTGTTTTGGGGTACGTGAGGAGAGTGGCCTTCTGCTCCAAGTGCTCACAGATGGCAGAGCACCACCTAAATGAGCTCCAGAGATGGGCGTGAGTCATGGCTATTATATCGGACCCTAGAGGTGGGCATGGACTGCTAACGCTGCCAGCACTGCCACTGAGAATCCTGTGTACAAGGGCAGGTCACCACCCACACCCCCCTGGGAGCCTGTGCAGCACGCCACTGCCAGGGTCCCATAATCCAGGGACAACATCCTCGGGAGAACACACAGCATGCCTCAGGCTGTTGCAACGTCACACTGGCCTCTGCCGCTGCAGGCTCACCCCGCATTCCGATTATGACTCTACCGTACCCCTCCCTCTCCCTGGCCTGAGTGAGCGAGAGAGCCCTAATCAGACGCTGCTTTCACCCCCTCCTGTCTGGGTGGGGAACAGATGCCTGAGGGTGGCTTACATGCAGAGGCAGGGCCAAAACTAAAGCTGAACCCCAGGAGCTATGAAAACAAAGAAGAGAAAGGGAAGTTTCTCTGTGAAGCCTCAGGAGCAGCAAATTAAATCCCCACAACTGACTTGATAAACCCTGCATCTGTGGAATACCTGAATAGACAACGAATGTTCCCAAAACTGAGGCGGTGGAATTTGGGAGCAACTGGAGACTGGGGGTTTGCTTTCTGCATCTGATTTGGTTTTGGTTTTACGTTTCTCTGAGTTTAGTTTTTAGTGCTTGTTATCATTGGTGGATTTGTTTATTGGCTTGGTTGCTTGCTTCCTTTTCTTCTTTTTCCCCTTTTTGTGAGTGTGTGTGTGCATGTTCCTTTGAGTGATTTTGTCTGTTCAGATTTGCTTTTACCATTTGTCTTAGGGTCTGTCCCTGTTTTGTTGTTGTTGTTTTGTTTATTTGTCCTTTTGTTTGTTTTCTTTTTCTTTTTTTTTTCTGAATGTGTGTGTATGTGTTTCCTTGTGTGATTTTATCTGTTTCGTTTTGCTTTCACCATTTGTCTGGGGGTTCTGCCTGTTTGTTGTTTCTTCCTTTCTTCCAAGCTGTGCAGCTGGCATGGTCTTGGTGCTCTGGCTGGGTGTCAGGCACGAGCCTCCGGGAGGGAGAGCCAAGTCCAGGACATTGGACCACCAGAGACCTCCCAGCCCCACATAATATTAACTGGCGAGAGCTCTCCCATAGTGTCCATCTCAATGCTAAGACCCAGCTCCACCCAACGGCCAGCAAGCTCCACTGCTGGACTCCCCAGGCCAAACAACTAGTAAGACAGGAACACAACCCCAACCATTAGCAGAAGGGCTGCCTAATGTCATACTAAATTCACAGACACCCCAAAACACACCACCAGATGTGGCTCTGCCCACAAGAAGGACAAGGTCCAGCCCCACCCACCACAAAACAGGCACCAGACCCCTCACCAGGAAACCTGCACAAGCCACTGAATCAACCTCACCCACTAGGGGGAGACACCAAAAGTAACAGGAACTATGAACCTGCACCCTGCAAAAAGGGGACCCCAAACACAGTAAGTTCAACAAAATGAGAAGACAGAGAAATATGCCGCAGATGAAGGAGCAAGGTAAAAACCCACCAGACCAAACAAATGAAGAGGAAATAGGCAGTCTACCTGAAAATGAATTCACAGTAATGATAGCAAATGTGATCCAAAATCTTGGAAATAGAATGGAGAAAATACAAGAAATCTTCAACAAGGACCTAAAAGAAATAAAGAGCAAACAAACAATGATGAACAACACAATAAATGATATTAAAAATTCTCTAGAAGGAATCAATAGCAGAATAACTGAGGCAAAAGAACGGATAAGTGACCTGGAAGATAAAATAGTGGAAATAACTGCCACAGAGCAGAATAAGGGAAAAGAATGAAAAGAATTGAGGACAGTCTCAGAGACCTCTGGGACAACATTAAACACACCCACATTCGAATTATAGGGGTCCCAGAAGAAGAAGAGAAAAAGAAAGGTTCTGAGAAAATATTTGAAGAGATTATAGTCGAAAACTTCCTTAACATGGGAAAGGAAATAGTCAGTGAAGTCCAGGAAGCACAGAGAGTCCCATAGAGGATAAATCCAAGGAGAAACACGCCAAGACACATAGTAATCAAACTATCAAAAATTAAATACAAGAAAAAATATTAAAAGCAGCAAGGGAAAAACAACAAATAACATACAAGGGAATCCCCATAAGGTTAACAGCTGATCTTTCAGCAGAAACTCTGCAAGCCAGAAGGGAGTGGCAGGACATATTAAAGTGATGAAAGGGAAGAACCTACAACCAAGACTACTCTACCCAGCAAGGATCTCATTCAGAGTCAACGGAGAAATTAAAACCTTTACAGACAAGCAGAAGTTAAGAGAATTCAGCACCACAAAACCTCCTTTACAACAAATGCTAAAGCAACCTCTCTAGGCAGGAAACACAAAAGAAGGAAAAGACGTACAAAAACAAACCCAAAACAATTAAGAAAATGTTAATAGGAACAATACATTTTGATAATTACCTTAAATGTAAATGGATTAAATGCTCCAACCAAAATACACAGACGGGCTGAATGGATACAAAAATAAGACCAGTATATATGCTGCCTACAAGAAATGCACTTCAGACATAGGGACACATACAGACTGAAAGTGAGGGGATGGAAAAAGATATTCCATGCAAATGGAAATCAAAAGAAAGCTGGAGTAGCAATACTCATATCAGACAAAATAGACTTTAAATTAAAGACTATTAAAAGAGACAAAGAAGGAAACTACATAATGATCAAGGGATCAATCCAAGAAGATATAATAATTGTAAATATTTATGCACCCAACATAGGAGCACCTCAATACATAAGGCAAATGCCATAAAAGGGGAAATCGACACTAACACAATCATAGTAGGGGACTTTAACACCCCACTTTCACCAATGGAGAGATCATCCAAAATGAAATTAAATAAGGAAACAAAAGCTTTAAATGATACATTAGACCAGATGGACTCAATTGATATTTATAGGACATTCCATCCAAAAACAACACAATACACATTCTTCTCAAGTGCTCATGGAACATTCTCCAGCATAGATCATATCGTGGGTCACAAATGAAGCCTCAGTAAATTTAGGAAAACTGAAATCATATCAAGTATCTTTTCTGACCACAACGCTAACAATTACAGGAAAAAAATGTAAAAACTACAAACACATGGAGGCTAAACAATAGGCTACTAAATAACCAAGAGATCCCTGAAGAAATCAAAGAGGAAATTAAAAAATACCTAGAAACAAATGGCAATGAAAACACGATGATTCAAAACCTATGGGATGCAGCAAAAGCAGATCTAAGAGGGAAATTTATAGCAGTACGATCCTACCTCAAGAAACAAGAAACATCTCAAATAAACAACCTAACCTTACACCTAAACCAATTAGAGAAAGAACAACAAAAGAAAAAATCCCAAAGTTAGCAGAAGGAAAGAAATCATAAAGATCAGATCAGAAATAAATGAAAAAGAAATGAAGGAAACGGTAGCAAAATCAATAAAACTAAAAGCTGGATCTTTGAGAAGATAAACAAAAGTGAAAAACCATTAGCCAGATTCATCAAGAAAAAAAGGGAGGAGACTCAAATCAACAGAATTAGAAATGAAAAAGGAGAAGTAACAACTGACACTGCAGAAACAGAAAGGATCATGAGAGATTATTACAGGCAACTATATGGCAATAAAATGGACAACCTGTAAGAAACGGACAAATTCTTAGAAAAGGACAACATTCCGAGACTGAAGCAGGAAGGAATAGAGAATATAAACAGACCAATCGCAAGTATTGACATTGAAACTGTGATTAAGGATCTTCCAACAAACAAAAGCCCAGGGCCAGATGGCTTCACAGGCGAATTCTATCAAACATTTAGAGAAGAGCTAACACCTATCCTTCTCAAACGCTTCCAAATTATAGCAGAGGGAGGAACACTCCCAAACTCATTCTACGAGGGCACCATCACCCTGATACCAAAACCAGACAAAGATGTCACAAAAAAAGAAAACTACAGGCCAGTATCACTGATGAACGTAGATGCAAAAATCCTCAACAAAATACTAGCAAACAGCATCCAACAGCACATTAAAAGGATCATACACCATGATCAAGTGGGGTTTATCCCAGGAATGCAAGGATTGTTCAATATACACATATCAATCAATGTGATACATCACATTTACAAATTGAAGGATAAAAACCATAAGACAATCTCAAAAGATGCTGAAAAAGCTTTTGACAAAATTCAACACACATTTATGATTAAAAAAACTCCCCAGAAAGTGGGCATAGAGGGAACCTACCTCGACATAAGAAAGGCCATGTATGACAAACCCACAGCCAACAGCATTCTCAATGGTGAAAAACTGAAACCATTTCCTCTAAGATCAGGAACAAGATAAGTGCACCCACTCTCACGACTATTATTCAACATAGTTTCGGAAGTTTTAGCCACGGCAATCAGAGAATATAAAGAAATAAAAGGAATCCAAATCAAAAAAGAAGAGGTAAAATTGTCACTGTTTGCAGATGACATGATACTATACATAAAGAATCCTAAAGATGCTACCAGAAAACTGCTAGAGCTAATCAGTGAATCTGGTAAAGTAGCAGGATACAAAATTAATGCAAAGAAATCACTTGCATTCCTATACACTAATGACAAAAATCTGAAAGAGAAATTAGCAAAACACTCCGATTTACCACTGCAACAAAAAGAAAAAAATACCTAGGAATAAACCTGCCTAAGGAGACAAAAGACCTGTATGCAGAAAACTATAAGACACTGATGAAAGAAATTAAAGTTGATACAAACAGATGGAGAGATATACCATCTTCTTGGATTGGAACAATCAATATTGTGAAAATGAATATACTACCCAAAGCAATCTATGGATTCAATGCAATCCCTATCAAACTACCAATGGCATTTTTCACAGAACTAGAACAAAAAATCGCACAATTTGTATGGAAACACAAAAGACCCCGAATAGCAAAAGCAATTTTGAGAGAAAAAAAAAAAAAGGAGGTGGACGAATCAGACTCTCTGACTTCAGACGATACTACAAAGCTACAGTAATTAAGAGAGTATGGTACTGGCATAAAAACAGAAATATAGATCAATGGAGCAGGATAGAAAGCCCAGAGATAAACCCATGCACATATGGTCACCTTATTTTTGATAAAGGAGGCAAGAATATACAATGGAAAAAGACAGCCTCTTCAATAAGTGGTGCTGGGAAAACTGGACAGCTACGTGTAAAAGAATGAAATTAGAACACTCCCTAACACCATACACAAAAATAAACTCAAAATGGATTAAAGACCTAAATGTAAGGCCAGACACTATAAAACTCTTAAAGGGAAACATATAACACTCTATGACATAAATCACAGCAAGATCCTTTTTGATCACCCTTCTACAATAATGGAAATAAAAACAAAAATAAACAAATGGGACTAATGAAACTTAAAAGCTTTGGCACAGCAAAGGAAACCATAAACAGGATGAAAAGACAACACTCAGAATGGGAGAAAATATTTGCAAGCAAAGCAACTGACAAAGGATTAATCTCTAAAATATACAAGCAGCTCATACAACTCAATATCAAAAAACCCCCAAACAACCCAATCCAAAAATGGGCGGAAGACTTAAATAGACTTTTCTCCAAAAAAGATATACAGATTGCCAACAAACACATGAAAGGATGCTCAACATCACTAATCATTAGAGAAATGCAAATGAAACCACAATGAGGTATCACCTCACACCAGCCAGAATGGCCATCATCAAAAAATCTACAAACAGGGCTTCCCTGGTGGCGCAGTAGTTGGGAGTACACCTGCCAATGCGGGGGGTGCGGGTTCGTGCGCCAGTCCGGTAAGATCCCACGTGCCGCAGAGCGGCTGGGCCCATGGGCCATGGCCGCTGGGCCTGTGCATCCGGAGCCTGTGCTCCGCGACGAAGAGGCCACAGCAGTGGGAGGCCTGCGTACCACAAAAAAAAAAAAAAAATCTATAAACAATAAGTGCTGGAGAGGGTGTGGAGAAAAGGGAACTCTCTTACACTGTTGGTGGGAATGTAAATTGATACAGTCATTATGGAGAACAGTATGGAGGTTCCTTAAAAAACTAAAAATAGAACTACCATATGACTCAGCAATCCCACTACTGTGCATATACCCTGAGAAAACCATAATTCAAAAAGAGACATGTACCACAATGTTCATTATAGCTGTATTTACAATAGCTAGAACATGTAAGCAACCTAAGTGTCCATCAACAGATGAATGGATAAAGAAGATGTGGCACATATATACGATGGAATATTACTCAGCCATAAAAAGAAATGAAACTGAGTTATTGGTAGTGAAATGGATGGACCTAGAGTCTGTCATACAGAGTGAAGTAAGTTAGAAAGAGAAAAACAAATACCGTATGCTAACACATACATATGGAATCTAAAAAAAAAACGGTTCCAATGAACTAGGGGCAGGACAGGAATAAAGATGCAGACATAGAGAATGGACTTGAGGACACAGAGAGGGGGAAGGGTAAGCTGGGATGAAGTGAGAGAGTGGCACTGACATATATACACTACCAAATTTAAAATAGATAGCTAGAGGGAAGCAGCTGCATAGCAAGGGGAGATCCGCTCGGTGCTTTGTGACCACCTAGAGTGGTGGGATAGGGAGGGTGGGAGGGAGATGCAAGAGGGAGGGGATATGGGGATATATGTATACATACAGATGATTCACTTTGTTATACAGCAGAAACTAACACGCCACTATAAAGCAGTTATACTCCAATAAAGATGTTAAGAAAAAGGAAGTTTACAACTAAAGATCTCTATTTTTTCCTATAAAGACACATACATAAAACCCAATCCTACCTACACTCTAAAAGCATAAAAATAGAAAATTAAAATGTTGCCAGTTTAGATGGGATTAAATATAGAAAATCCTAGTCTAATATAATTATTCTGATTGATAATTAAAATAAGTTGTTTTCAGGTGGCCTTTCGAAAGTATATTATCCGATGAAGGAAAGCATGCCTGCTCTTCAAAAGAGAACGATAACTTTCTGCTGCCGAATTTTAGGAGAAATCATTGACAGAAGTCCTACAATTACTGCATTTCACTGTACATGCTGTTAAGGAATGTGGTAGGACAGCCCACAGAGGGAGCCTGGGAATGAGGGACAGCTGACTTCTCCGAGTTAGGGTTGATGGAGGATTTGTCATATTATTACTCTAATGTTCCTTATTCACCATTAACATTCCCACTTTCACCCACAAATGTGCAGTGTGGAGTACACAATAGTATGTCAACATGAACATTTAGTTCTGAGTAACTAAAAAAGAGCAAGTGTAACCAGAGGTTTTTACGATTGTACTTTCACTTCTCAGCAAGGAACCTTGCTTGAGATTGTCCTTTTTCCCCTTAAGGAATCATGAATGATTAAAACCTTGGTAATAAAAAAAAAAAAATGAATTACAAAACATAGAAAGCCAATCATTAGTTTGCTATCAGTGACATAAAATACAACTAGTTCCTTAGTTCACTCTTATCAGTGTCACATCTAGGGACATTTCTTTGAGTAGGTCACAAATTGTGTTCAATATATCTGAAAGTATAGGTTCTTTTAGGCTGTGTGTTCACTCCTAATAAACAAAATAGGACTGCAGAGGAAGTCTATTGTAAAGAAAAGCACATCCCAACAGGACACACTGATGACACTTTTGTCCAGATCCATTTAAGTTTTGCCACCTAACCAGTTGGCATTTTCTTTCAGTTAAGTTCAATATCTGAAGAGAACCTACTTAATTACAATGCATATCATGTTTAACTTCTCAAACGGTTTCTTATAATATAAACAAAATATGATTGTAGATAAACATTCTCCCCCGTCTCTCAGGCACATCTAATTATGATCCTACAAAAATGAAAGGTAAAAAATTCAGCATAGGGTTGTTTAATGTGCATCCTGAATCAGGGCCTGCATTGTTTGGAAATAAAATTGAAAGCAAGAAAGAAATTGAACATATATTATATTAGAGAGTGAATGCTTTTCTGTAGCATTTGCTTCTGACTAATATCCTTCCATATATGTAAAAGCAAACCTAGTAGACAAATAAGCAAATCTTTAAGCAAACTCCAGTTCAGTATTCTAGCGTTGTAGTTAATTTTGCTTTAAGGGTTGCTTTTGTTTTGTTTTCCCTCCTGGAATAAAATTAGCTGGGAACTTGGCAATGTTTTTGTCATCTGAATTCTTAGCCTTGTTTATTTATTTTTTTGTACTTATTGCCGTAGTGGTGTTTTCCATTCTAAATTTTCTTCCATGAGGAGAAATAAGAAATAAGCAAACAAAACAATCTGGAAAATAAGTATACATTAGAGATTCCAGTAAGAATAAGTGAGCATACCCAGTGAACTCTTTATAGCAGACCTCAGACCAAAACCACTGACATCTTCCTAAGCATATTCCTGGGAGCAAACACAAGGTCAACAGAACGGATGATATGTTATAAAATCTTCAGATTTAAAGGAAACACGTAGTTTTTTCTTTCTAATAGTTCACACTTGAGTAAGAAAATGTCAACCACCATATACGGAGCAAAAAATGTCCTTTGGAAGCACTGTAAACGATTTGCAAGGGCTACGTTTTGGTGCAGTCAGATGAAACAGGGAACAAAGAAAGTCTCCGCCATCATGGAACATAGCAGGCAATGCTCTCTTAGTCTCCAAAACCTTTCATATAACATTTGGGTAATCAATCTACAGTGACATGCTCTTTACTATACTGTGCCTCTATTTGCTGGAACTCTGAAGTCATGGGGACATTTTTTTAAAGTTTTTTAAAGTTTCAGGGGTGTTCTGAATATAGCACTGTTACCATTGGGAAGAGATAAGAAAGCTTTAACCCACCTCTTTACCTTTGAGTGCAAAACATCAAACAACATTCACAGATGAAAAGAAAAGTTCTCACCTCACACTCGTCAGAATGCCCATCATCAAAAAGTCTACAAATAATATATGCTCAAGAGGGTGTGGAGAAAAGGGAAGCCTCCTCCATTGTTGGTGGGTATGTAAACTGGTGCAGCCACTATGGAAAACAGTATGGAGGTTCCTTAAAAAACTAAAAATAGAATTACCATATGATCCATCAATCCCACTCCTGGGCATATATCCAGAGAAAACCATACTTCAAAAAGATACATGCACCCCAATGTTCACAGCAGCACTATTTACAATAGCCAGGACATGGAAGCAACCTAAATGTCCATTGACAGATGAATGGATACAATTAAATAGTACTCAGCCATAAAAAGAATGATAATGCCATTTGCAGCAACATGGATGGACCTAGAGATTATCATACTAAGTGAAGTAAGTTAGAGAAAGATAAACATCATATGGTATCACCTACATGTTGAATCTAAAAATATGATACAAATAAACTTATTTACAAAACAGAAAGAGACGCACAGATATAGGAAACAAACTTATGGTTACCAAATGGGAAAGGGCGGGCATAAATTAGGAGTTTGGGATTAACAGACACACCACACTACTAACTATACATAATAGATAAACAATGAGGACCTGCTGTATAGCACAGGAAACTATATTCAGTGTCTTATAATCACCTATAATGGAAAAGAATCTGAAAAAGAATACATCTACGTATCTGTATATATTAAGATATCTTAATCACTTTGCTGTACACCTGAAACTAACACAACATTGCAAGTCAACTATAATTCAATTTCAAAAAACCCAGAAAAGTTTTACTCATTGTTTCCCCACAGGAAGGGCACAGAGCTTGGTTGTGCATTGTCTCAGTTACTGAGGGCTATTCATCAGATTTCTTTAAGAGATCCCAAATACAGGACAAACATTCATGGACAGAACATAAACTGGGATGGGTACAAGTGTGTCAGTTATCACCTTCCGCCTGAAAGAGCATTTGGTACAGATCTGTTTTAGATATACTGGCCAGAAAAAAGGCACAGAGGTGGTTCTCAATGTATCATATCCCAGATTCCATCATTAAAACATCGTGGAATCAACTGTCTTCAATTCCATGTAAATTTTGACATGGCAACGACTGTTGATTGGCTCCAAACCAAGAATAAAGCACACATTTCCATGAATCCTAGACCCTAGTCATCCTAGGTTTGCCATGTCAAAAAGCCAGTTGTTACAGATTTCCTTTTTCTGCATATTGATAAATGTTATTTTCTTAATAAGAAAGATTTGAAAAACTACCGTATCTTGCCACCCTTTGCCCCTACCAAATATTGTTTAGTTTTCCCTATCCTTCAAAACTTAGGCACATGAATAACTGAACAATGTTTGGGAGCTGTAGCCGTTTCTGTTGGTGGCCTACGTGTGCGCCCAGGCCTTACCATTTCTACACATGCCAGAGGCACCCACACCCTGATCCCTGGGACCTGTGCATATTATGTTCTTTGGGGGAAAAAGCGTTTTGCAAGTGCAATTAGGGTTATGAACCTTGAAACTGGGAGATTATTCTGGATTATCTGTGTGGGCCCAATTTAATCACATAATCCCGTAAAAGCAGAGAATTTTCTCCAGCTGAAGTTCAAGACATGGAACAGAAAGGAAAGGGAGAGCGATTCTAAGTAGGAGAGGGCCTAACCCACTGTTGCTGGTGGGTATCTTCATGAGAAGGAATGTGGGCAGCCTCTAGGTACAAAGGAAACCCCAGTCCTACAACTACAAGGAACCAAATTTGTCCAACAAACTGAATGAACTTAGAAACAGGCTTATCTCTGGAACCTCCAGGAAGGAACACAACCTGGCTGACACCTTGATTTCAGCTTTCTGAGACTCTAGCAGAGGATTCAGTGGAATCAAACTGTCCCTGGACTTCTGACTTTCATAACACTGAGCTGTAAGTGGGTGCGGTTTTAAGTTGCTAAATTTGCAGTCATTATAGAAAACTAAAACACAGACCAACCTCCAATTGCCAAGGCCACATCTCTTTCTCTGAAGGCTCTCTCTGGCCTTTAGAGCCTACTCTGTCCTAACAGGATGCAGGCGGACACAAGTGCCAGGGAACTGATCACAGATGGGGATACCCCAGCTCCCTCACGTCTTCGGTGGGGTAACGTTGAGGTGTGTGCTTGGCATTGCTGCCAGGGTTTCCTGACAGGGCTAAACTCCAGTGGCCCACAGGGGTGACATACTTGATAATTCCTTTTTTTTTTTTTTGGCTTCTTTCCCTTCTGCATATTACTTCCCTGATTTCTTGTGATGTTTCTCAGAATCTATTTCCAAATAAGCAACTTAAGTCCAGGTCTCAAGATCTACTTCTGGGGCAACCCTAACTAAGGCAGCACTATTCTTCCTATCTCATCTCTCCTATAAAATTTTAATCAGCTGATAATTATGAGAATATTAATAATGGCTAAATTTTTTTCCCCAAGAATTGATTATATATCTTTGTGATAGCAAACACTTTATATCTTATTTAATCTTCTCAACAAAATCAGGAGGTTGGAACTGGACAATCCACCACTGAGTGGGTAAGAAAACTGAGGTTTAGGGATGCTATGCAACTGCTAAAGATTTCACATGGAATGCAAGAAAGACACTCACACCGTACCTACGTGATTCTAAAACCCATGCTCCTTAAAAAATGGTATTTTACCCCCGTCAGGCCTCTTTATTTCAGTGTATAAGCTAGAATACTGTTGAGTCCACAGGAATCATGTTATGAAATTCTCTTCAACAGAGAGCGAGAAGTAGATACAGAGAGAACAGCATTTCCCAGGGCTTCAGCAAACCCTGCTGGAGAAATGCTGCATTTGAAGCTTCAGGGGCCATGGCTTTTTCACTGCTCTGTCCTCAGGAGCTGACAAAGACCCTGACACATTACCAATGCACGTTCACAGAATATATGGATGAATCTCTAATCTCCTCAATGGATTACAGTTCCTTTACTTAGGGACCCTATTCAGATTTCTTCTGTCTCCTCATTTTCATTTTAATGAGTCTTATATCTCTGTAAGCTCTCATTAGGAACTTGTTGAAAGACTGTTTTGCCAGGCCAGTGACTTATATTTTCCAGGCTGACCTAAGGTATCTCTGCTAAGCCTCAGTGCAGGCAGCAGACAGGCAGGAAGAGCCAACATAGGACCCTCTGTCCTTCTGTATGGAAACTTGTCCTTCACTAGTGTATTCCCCAGAGGCTATTCTATAATACAACTGACACGAGCCAAACATTCATATGCACTGTCTTGCTGCTTTACATAATCTCTCCTAAGTAGCAACCATGGATGGATGTCAGAATTGGGGAACATCAAGAAATGAAATGATTTACTCAAGACTGTACATTGAAACAATGACAATGCTCTAAAAACAATAACTTGCCCAATTACTCCTAGTTTAGGGCTCACTCTAATTACCAAAATGTGCTAAAGAGTAGAGTTTCTTTAAAAAAATTTTTTTGAAGAAATGACACTGCACAAATTGATAACATCCACACAGGGTGTTTTAATAAGAAAATCATAAAGATACATATCTGTAGCCTTTGAATAAACTGGGTTTTCTTCCCCATGGACCCTATTGTAATTTATCTCCAGAATCAGACATGAGAAACTATTGAAGAAGGTAAGAGTAAAGTGTTATCTTTCAGGAGAAGAAAAATAGACCAAAAGTAAGAAAAGCAGAAAATAAGCTTAAATGAGACAAGTTTTATAAAATATTAAGCACAGTGGCTGGTAAAGGCCCCATAAAGCTGAGCCTTAATTATTTGTGTGGTTTTTGGTTGTTTTTTTTTTTTTTTTTTTACAATGGCATGGTAATAGTTTAAGTAGTGATGGACAGCCAATGCAAACGTTAAAACAGTCTAATAGAGCTTGATGTCTAAGCCCCAAGGGACAGACTGGCACAGAGTTCCATCCGCTTTAGGAGCTCAGCTCAGCACTCAGTATCTTGGCAACTTTGGTCAAGTTATTTGACAGATATTTCACTCAGCTCGGGCTGTCATAACAGAATAATCTAAACTGGGGGGCTTAAACGACAGAAATTTATTTCCTCAGAGTTCTGGAGGCTCCAAGTCCAAGATCAGTGTACCATCATGGTCATGTTCTACTGAGAGCTCTCTTCCTGGCTGTCCTCAACTGACCTTTCCCAGATAAATGCACATGAAGAAAAGGAGCTCCCTCTCTTTCTCTTCTTACAAGGCCGCTAATCCCCTCATGGTGGTCTCACCCTCAATGAACCATTCTAACCCTAATTATCCCCCAAAGGTCCCATCTCTGAATACAGTTATATTGGGGGTTAGGGCTTCAACATACGAACTTTGAAGAGGCAGGGGAAATCACACCCAATCAGTCCATAGCAGCAGACTTTCAGTTTCTGTTTTCCTATTAAAAGTGGGCACTTCAACACAACATTGTAAATCAACTATATTCCAATTAAAAAAATATTTTTTTTTAAAAGCAGAGACTTCAGGGGAGACCTTCAAGATGGTGGAGGAGTGAGATGTGGAGATCACCTTCCTCCCCACAAATACATCAGAAATACATCTACATGTGGAACAACTCCTACAGAACACCTTCTGAATGCTGGTAGAAGACCTCAGACTTCCCCAAAGGCAAGAAACTCCCCACGTACCTGGGTAGGGCAAAAGAAAAAAGAAAAAACAGAGACAAAAGAATAAGGAAAGGACCTGCTGCTCTGAGAGAGAGCTGTGAAGAAGGAAAGGTTTCCACACACTAGGAGCCCCTTCGCGGGCGGAGACTGCAGGTGGCGGCGGGGAAGCTTCGAAGCCACAGAGGAGAGCACAGCAACAGGGGTGCGGAGGGCAAAGCGGAGAGATTCCTGCACAGAGGATCGGTGCCCACCAGCACTCACCAGCCCGAGAGGCTTGTCTGCTCACCTGCCTGGGCGGGCGGGGCTGGGAGCTGAGGCTCGGGCTTCGGAGGTCAGACCCCAGGGAGAGAAGTGGGGTTGGCGGCGTGAACACAGCCTGAAGAGGTAAGGGCACCACGGCTAGCCGGGAGGGAGTCCGGGAAAAAGTCTGGACCTGACAAAGAGGCAAGAGACTTTTTCTTCCCTCTTTGTTTCCTGGTGCTCGCGGAGAGGGGATTAAGAGTGCTGCTTAAAGGAGCTCCAGAGACGGGCGCGAGCCGCAGCTATCAGCACAGACATCAGAGACGGGCATGAGATGCTAAGGCTGCTGCTGCTGCCACCAAGAAGCCTGTGTGCGAGCACAGGTCACTGTCCACACCTGCCCTCCCAGGAGCTTGTGCAGCCCACCACTGCCAGAGTCCCGTGATCCAGGGACAACTTCCCTGGGAGAACACACAGCACACCTCCGGCTGATGCAACGTCATGTCGGCCTCTGCCGCCGCAGGCTCGCCCCGCCCTCCGCGCCCCTCCCTCCCCCCCCCCCCCGCCCCGGCCTGAGTGAGCCAGAGCCCCGAATCAGCGGCTCCTTTAACCCCGTCCTGTCTGAGCAAAGAATAGACGCCCTCCGGCGCCCTACACGCAGAGGTGGGGCCAAATCCAAAGCTGAGCCCCGGGGAGCTGTGAGAACAAAGAAGAGAAAGGGAAATCTCTCCCAGCAGCCTCAGAAGCAGTGGATTAAATCTCCACAATCAACTTGATGTACCTGCATCTGTGGAATACCTGAATAGACAAGGAATGATCCCCAATTGAGGCAGTGGACTTTGGGAGCAACTGTAGACTCTGGGTTTGCTTTCTGCGTCCAATCTGCTTCTGGTTTTATGTTTATCTTTGTGTATTGATTTCATTGCTCTCTTCCTTTTTTTTTTAATATACATATATATATTTTTTCCTTTTTATCTTTTTGTGAGGGGGTATGTGTATGCTTCTTTGTGTGATTTTGTCTGAATAGCTTTCCTTTTACCATTTGTCCTAGGGTTCTATTTATTTTTTAACTACTTAAAAAAATTATTTTTAATAATTTTTTTAATTTTAATAACTTAATTTTATTTATTTTACTTTTTTCTTCCTTTTTCACCCCTTTTCTTCGGAGCTGTGTGACTGACAGGGTCTTGGTGCTCTGGCCTGGTGCCTCTGAGGTGGGAAAGCTGAGTTCAGGACACTGGTCCACCAGAGACCTCCTGACTCCATGTAATAACAAACTGCGAAATATCTCTCAGAGATCTCCATCTCAACGCTAAGACCCAGTGCCAATCAACGACCAGCAAGCTACAGTGCTGGACACACTATGCCAAACAACTAGCAAGACAGGAACACAACCCCACCTATTAGCAGAGAGGTTGCCTAAAATCATAATAAGGTCACAGGCACCCCAAAACACACCACCGGATGTCGACTAGCCCACCAGAAAGACAAGATCCAGCCTCATCCACCAGATCAGAGGCACCAGTCCCCTCCACCAGGAAGCCTAAACAATCCACGGAACCAACCTGGGCCACTGGGGGGAGACAGCAAAAACAATGGTAACTACGAACCTGCAGCATGTGAAAAAGGAGACCACAAACACAGTAAGTTAAGCAAAATGAGAAGACAGAGAAACACACAGCAAGTGAAGGAGCAAGGCAAAAACCCACCAGACCTAACAAATGAAGAGGAAATAGGCAGTCTACCTGAAAAAGAATTCAGAGTAATGACGGGAAAGATGATCCAAAATCTTGGAAATAGAATGGAGAAAATACAAGAAACGTTTAACAAGGACCTAGAAGAACTAAAGAGCAAACAAACAGAAACAACACAATAAATGATATTAAAAATTCTCTAGAAGGAATCAATAGCAGAATAACTGAGGCAGAAGAACGTATAAATGACCTGGAAGATAAAATAGTGGAAATAACTACCACAGAGCAGAATAAAGAAAAAAGAATGAAATGAATTGAGGACAGTCTCAGAGACCTCTTGGACGACATTAGACACACCAACATTCGAATTATAGGGGTCCCAGAAGAAGAAGAGAAAAAGAAAGGTTCTGAGAAAATATTTGAAGAGATTGTAGTTTAAAACTTCCCTAATATGGGAAAGGAAACAGTCAATAAAGTCCAGGAAGCACAGAGACTTCCATACAGGATAAATCCAAAGAGAAACATGCCAAGACACATACTAATCAAACTATCAAAAATTAAATACAAAGAAAAAATATTAAAAGCAGCAACAGAAAAACAACAATTAACATACAAGGGAATCTCCATAAGGTTAACAGCTGATCTTTCAGCAGAAACTCTCCAAGCCAGAAGGGAGTGGCAGGACATATTTAAAGTGATGAAAGGGAAAAACCTACAAATCAGATTACTCTACCCAGCAAGGATCTCATTCAGATTTGATGGAGAAATTAAAAACTTTACAGACAAGCAAAAGCTAAGAGAATTCAGCACCACCAAACCAGCTTTACAACAAATGCTAAAGGAACCCCTCTAGGCAGGAAACACAAGAGAAGGAAAACACCTACAATAATAAACCCAAAACAATTAAGAAAATGTTAATAGGAACATACATATCGATACTTACCTTAAATGTAAATGGATTAAATGCTCCCACCAAAAGACGTAGACTGGCTGAATGGATACAAAGACAAGACCCGTATATATACTGTCTACAAGAGACCCACTTCATACCAAGGGAAACATACAGACTGAAAGTGAGGGGATGGAAAAAGATATTCCATGCAAATGGAAAACAAAAGAAAGCTGGAGTACCAATTCTCATATCAGAGAAAATGGATTTCAAAATAAAGACTATTACAAGAGACAAAGAAGGACACTACAGAATGATCAAAGGATCAATCCAAGAAGAAGATATAACAATATTTATGCACCCAACATAGGAGCACCTCAATACATAAGGCAAATGCTAACAGCCATAAGAGGGGAAATCAACAGTAACACAATCAGATTATGGGACTTTAACACGCCACTATCACCATGGACAGATCATCCAAAATGAAAATAAATAAGGAGACACAAGCTTTAAATGATACATTAAACAAAATGGACTTAATTGATCTCTATAGGACATTCCATACAAAAACAACAGAATATACTTTCTTCTCAAGTGCTCATGGAACATTCTCCAGGACAGGTCATATCTTGGGTCACAAATCAAGCCTTGGTAAATTTATGAAAACTGAAATTGTATCAAGTAGCTTTTCAGACCACAATGCTATGAGACTAGGTATTAATAACAGGAAAAAAATCTGTAAAACATACAAACACATGGAGGCTAAACAATACACCATTAAATAACCAAGATATCACTGAAGAAATCAAAGAGGAAATCAAAAAATACCTAGAAACAAATGACAATGAAAACACAACGACCCAAAACCTATGGGATGCAGCAAAAGCAGTTCTAAGAGGGAAGTTTACAGCAGTACAATCCTACCTCAAGAAACAAGAAACATCTCAAATAAACAACCTAACCTTACACCTAAAGAACTTAGAGAAAGAAGAACAAAAAAACCTCCAAAGTTAGAAGGAAAGAAATAATAAAGATCAGATCAGAAATAAATAAAAAAGAAATGAAGAAACAATAGCAAAGATCAATAAAACTAAAACTTGGTTCTTTGAGAAGATAAACAAAATTGATAAACCATTACCCAGACTCATCAAGAAAAAAAGGGAGGAGACTCAAATCAATAGAATTAGAAGTGAAAAATAAGAAGTAACAACTGACATTTCAGAAATACAAAGGATCGTGAGAGATTACTACAAGCAACTATATGCCAATAAAATGGACAACCTGGAAGAAATGGACAAATTCTTAGAAAAGCACAACCTTCTGAGACTGAACCAGGCAGAGACAGAAAATATGAACAGACCAATCACAAGCACTGACATTGAGACTGTGATTAAAAATCTTCCAAGAAATAAAAGCCCAGGACCAGGTGGCTTCACAGGCGAATTCTATCAAACATTTAGAGAAGAGCTAACACCTATCCTTCTCAAACTCTTCCAAAATATAGCAGAGGGAGGAACACTCCCAAATTCATTCTACGAGGTCACCATCACCATGATACCAAAGCCAGACAAAGATGTCACAAAGAAAGAAAACTACAGGCCAATATCACTAATGAACATAGATGCAAAAACCCTCAACAAAATACTAGCAAACAGAATCCAACAGCACATTAAAAGGATCATACACCATGATCAAGTAGGGTTTATTCCAGGAATGCAAGGATTCTTCAGTATATGCAAATCAACCAATGTGAAAAACCATAACAAACTGAAGGAGAAAAACCATATGATCATCTCAATAGATGCACTAAAAGCTTTTGACAAAATTCAACACCCATTTATGATTAAAAAAAAAAACCTCGAGAAAGTAGGCATAGAAGGAACTTACCTCAACATAATACAGGCCATATATGACAAACCCACAGCCAACACTGTTCTCAATGGTGAAAAACTGAAACCATTTCCTCTACGATCAGGAACAAGACAAGGTTGTCCACTCTCACCACTATTATTCAACATAGTATTGAATAATAGTGGTGAGAGTGGACAACCTTGTCTTAACCACAGCAATCATAGAAGAAAAAGAAATAAAAGGAATCCAAATCGGAAAAGAAGAAGTAAAGCTGTCACTGTTTGCAGATGACATGATCCTATACATAGAGAATCCTAAAGACTCTACCAGAAAACTACTAGAGCTAATCAATGAATTTGGTAAAGTAGGAGGATACACAGTTAATGCACAGAAATCTCCTTCATTCCTATACACTAATGATGAAAAATCTGAAAGAGAAATAAAGGAAACACTCCCATTTACCATTGCAACAAAGGGAATAAAATACCTAGGAATAAACCTACCTAAGGAGACAAAAACCTGTATGCAGAAAACTATAAGACACTGATGAAAAAAATTAAAGATGATACAAACAGATGGAGAGATACACCATGTTCTTGGATTGGTACAATCAACATTGTGAAAATGACTCTACTACCCAAAACAATCTACAGATTCAATGCAATCCCTATCAAATTACCAATGGCATTTTTCACAGAACTAGAACAAAAAATTTCACCATTTGTATGGAAACAGAAAGGACCCCAAATATCCAATGCAATCCTGAGAAAGAAAAACGGAGCTGGAGGAATCAGGCTCCTGGACTTCAGACTATACTACAAAGCTACAGTAATCAAGACGGTAAAAAAAAAAAAAAAAAAAAAAAAGTATGGTACAGGAACAAAAACAGAAATATAGATCAATGGAACAGGATAGAAATCCCAGAGATAAACCCATGCACATATGGTCACCTTATTTTTGATAAAGGCAGCAAGAATATACAATGGAGAAAAGTCAGCCTGTTCAATAAGTGGTGCTGGGAAGACTGGACAGCTACATGTAAAAGAATGAAATTAGAACACTCCCTAACACCATACACAAAAATAAATTCAAAATGGATTAAAGACCTAAATGTAAGGCCAGATACTATAAAACTCTTAGAGGAAAACATAGGCAGAACACTCTATGACATAAATCACAGCAAAATTCTTTTTGACCCACCTCCTAGAGAAATGGAAATAAAAACAAAAATAAACAAATGGGACCTAATGAAACTTAAAAGCTTTTGCACAGCAAAGGAAAGCATAAAGAAGATGAAAAGACAACCCTCAGAATGGGAGAAAATATTTGCAAACAAAGCAACTGACAAAGGATTAATCTCCAAAATTTACAGGCAGCTCTTGCAGCTCAGTATCAAAAAAACAAACAACCCAATCCAAAAATGGGCAGAAGACCTAAATAGACATTTCTCCAAAGAAGATACACAGAGTGCCAACAAACACATGAAAGGATGCTCAACATCACTAATCATTAGAGAAATGCAAATCAAAACTACAAGGAGGTATCACCTCACACTGGTCAGAATGGACATTATCAGAAAACCTGCAAGGTTTTGCAGGAGAGGGTGTGGAGAAAAGGGAACCCTCTTGCACTGTTTGTGGGAATGTAAATTGATACAGCCACTATGGAGAACAGTATGGAGGTTCCTTAAAAAACTAAAAATAGAACTACCATATGACCCAGCAATCCCACTACTGGGCATATACCCTGAGAAAACCATAACTCAAAAAGAGTCATGTACCACAATGTTCATTGCAGCTCTATTTACAATAGCCAGGACATGGAAGCAACCTAAGTGTCCATCGACAGATGAATGGATAAAGAAGATGTGGCACATATACACAATGGAATATTACTCAGCCATAAAAAGAAACAAAATTGAGTTATTTGCAGTGAGGTGGATGGACCTAGAGTGTGTCATACAGAGTGAAGTAAGTCAGAAAGAGAAAAACAAATACCGTACGTTAACACATATATATGGAATCTAAAAAAAAAAGGTCACGGAGAACCTAGTGGCAGGATGGGAATAAAGACGTAAACCTACTAGAGAATGGACTTGAGGACATGGGGAGGGGGAAGGGTAAGCTGGGACACAGAGAGAGAGTGGCATAGACATATATACACTACCAAATGTAAAACCGATAGCTAGTGGGAAGCAGCTGCATAGCACAGGGAGATCAGCTCAGTGCTTTGTGACCACCTAGAGGGGTGGGATAGGGAGGGTGGGAGGGAGAGATATGCAAGAGGGAGGACATATGGGGATACATGTGTGTATATATATATATATATATATATATATATATATATATATATAGCTGATTCACTTTGTTATAAAGCAGAAACTAACACAACATTGTAAAGCAATTATACTCCAATAAAGATGTTAAAAAAAATGGTTCTGAAGAACGTAGGGGCAGGACAGGAATAAAGATGTAGACGTAGAGAATGGACTTGAGGACACGGGGAGGGGGAAGGGTAAGCTGGGACGAAGTGAGAGAGTGGCATGGACATATATACACTACCAAATGTAAAATAGATAGATAGTGGGAAGCAGCCGCATAGCACAGGGAGATCAGCTCAGTGCTTTGTGACCACCTAGAGGGGTGGGATAGGGAGGGTGGGAGGGAGATGCAAGAGGGAGGACATATGGGGATATATGTATATGTGTAGCTGATTCACTTTGTTATGAAGCAGAAACTAACACAACATTGTAAAGCAATTATACTCCAATAAAGATGTTAAGAAAGAAAAATAAAAAGCAGAAACTTCAGAACAGGGATGCAAAGTTTTTTTCTCTGAATTTTTGTGAGAACTGTGTAAAGCAGTACATAAGTACGGACTCCCTGTAGACCACACGTAACGGGAGATGGACAGATGTCAGGCTCCCCACCCCGCCTCTGGGATATCACGTCATTGGAGCCATTCATTCCTCTCACATAAAAGGTCAGCCCGAAGGAAGAGCCAACTAGGGCCATTCATTTCCAGACTCCGGATCTCAGATTCTCTATCTGTTTAAGCTCAGATCAGAGGTTTCCTAAAATCCCTCCACTTCTGATGTTCTCTTCCAATGCTTGTTTCATGTTACTACTGACATTGGCTTCTTAAAATAATTGATGTTTTATTTTACCCAGTATGCTGAATTTTAGTAGCAAGAAAACTGTGAAACCTAATTAAAGCTCTGAAATATAGACTTAGAACCAGATTTGATTATGTTATTATTTATCACAAATTATAAAAGATATATTCTAATATTTCTCACAAGTCTTCTGATAATTTTCATTAGAAACACTCTAGCATTTATTAGAATGGTTCAGTGCTAACTGCATAACATAATAACTAGCTAAAATGATAGAGAACATTCTTGAAAGGAGGATGACTTAGGCATATTATTGACGTCAAACACTTTGCTAGTTTTGCTTTATTCAGAAAACAAAATTATTTAACAAGTATTTTGTTAGTTATAAATTACATAAAAACAAAAGAAAGACCAAAACCAAACTGACAAACAAACCCAAAGGGGGATGCACTCAGAACATTAACATTGAACAAGGTCTGTCACTACTAGGCTCACATGGTAAAACTGGCTTCCTTACGGACCACCCACTGTCATGAATATTATGTACAGGTCAATAAATCACAATATTGGTATTGTACATTGAAGACTAAAATTCCAAAGTTCCAATTTCTCCATATCTTGGTCAGTACTTGCTGTCTTTTGGGTTTTTATGGATAATGGTCATCCTAACAAGTGTGACTTGACAGCTCATTGTGGTTTTGATTTGCATTTCCCCGAGGGTTAATGATACTGAGCATCTTTTTCATATCAGGTCATTAATCAGCTCATTTTAAAATTAGCTTCTTAGGGTTTTTTGTGTTTTTTTTTTTTTGCTATTGAGTTGTAGGGGTTCTTTATGTATTTTGCAAATTAACCCCTTATCTGGTATATAGTTGGCAAACATTTTCTCTCATTCCATAGCTTTGCTTTTCACTCTTGTTTCCTTCGCTGTGCCTTTTTGGTTTGATGGCATCTTACTTGTAAATTATTTTTGCTTTTGTCGCCTATGCTTTTGGTGTCATATCCATGAAACCATTGTCAAAACCAATGCCACTACAGAAAACAGTATAGATGTTTCTTTCTTTTTTTATAAAGTTTTCAGTTTTGTTTATTTATTTATTTATTATTTTTGGCTGCATTGTGTCTCATTGCTGCGCACGGGCTTTCCCTAGTTGCAGCGGGCAGGGGCTACTCTTTGTTGCGGTGCGCAGGCTTCCCATTTGCAGTGGTTTCTCTTGTTATGGAGCATGGGCTCTAGGTGCGCGGGCTTCAGTAGTTGTGGCAAACGGGCTCTAGAGCGCAGGCTCTGTAGTTTTGGCTCACGGGCTTAGTTGCTCCACGGCATGTGGGATCTTCCCAGACCAGGGCTCGAACCCGTGTCCCCTGCATTGGCAGGTGGATTCTTAACCACTGCACCACCAGGGAAGCCCTAGATATTTCTTTAAAAATTATAAACAGAACTATTTTATGATCCAGCAATCACACTCTTGGGTATTTATCCAAATGAACTGACATCAGCATTTCGAAGAGATATTAGCACCTTAATGTTCAATGGAAGCACTATTCACAGTAGCCAAGATGTGGAAACAATCTAAATATCCTTTGACGAATGGATAAAAAAAATGTGGCATATACATACAATGGAGTATTATTCAGCCTTACAAAGGAGTGAAATCCTGCCATTGGCAACAACAGGGATGAACCCTGGGGGCCTTATGCTAAGTGAAACAAGCCAGTGTGAGGACAAACACGGCATGACTCCACTTATATGAGGAAACTAGAACAGTCAAGCTCATAGAAGCAGAGAGCAGAACGGTGGTTATTTGGGGCTGGAGGAAGGGGGGAAATGGGGAGCTGCTCATCAATGGGAATAAATCTGAAGCATGCAAGATGCATCCTTAGAGAGATCCACTGCACAACATTGTTTCTATAACCAACAACACTGTACTTTACGCTTAAAAATTTAAGAGGGGGCTTCCCTGGTGGCGCAGTGGTTGAGAGTCCGCCTGCCGATGCAGGCGACACGGGTTCGTGCCCCAGTCCGGGAAGATCCCACATGCCGCGGAGCGGCTGGGCCCGTGAGCCGCGGCCGCTGAGCCTGCGCGTCTGGAGCCTGTGCTCCGCAACGGGAGAGGCCACAACAGTGAGAGGCCCGCGTACCGCAAAAAGAAATTTAAGAGGGAGATTTAATGTTAAGTATTCTTGCTACAGTAAAAGACTAAAATTAGCAGCCAGTAGGCTAAGACTTTGAGCATGACCTTCAGTAAAAAAATAAATAAATCAGTGAAGAAACAAGAAAGTTAGTCTAATTAACAGCTTCAGAAGCTTTTTCTTTAACAATAATCCTCAGATACCCCAGCATTAAGCTGGCATCATCACGGAGGAGGATGGTGAATGCTTCTTTCCCATTTTGCTCTGTGTACTTTTCAACTGTTAAAATCTTTTAAAAGTATCTATCCAAGCATGGTTTGTGGAAAAGACATAAAAAGCTAAAGAAAGAAGAAAAAAACATATTATGCATCGGGACTCATTTGAATGATTTATTTTAAAATGTTACTGAAAAAAAGAAAGAAAATTCTTTAGTACACAGAATCCATCTCTGAAATCCTTTGGGGAGATACAAATTTATTTTGCACACATAATCTGGCAATAAAATTATGGCATACTCATACAAACATTTTCTAAAATAATGCAAATCACTAGGTAATTTCCAGATCTCCATATTATTTGCATATTTAGCACAGGCTACTTCTAGAAATCGATTCTGCAGAAGGACTAGGATGTGTGCACAAAAAAAAATAATAACGCTAGGAGTTATTAAATGATGACTATGCCTCTCTTTTTACCTCATTTAATACTGACAAATACCCTTCCCTACAGATTACTCCTCTCCCCACGAATGACCCCACATGATGATTCTCAAGGGAACCATTATCAGGAGAGGAGGCGGCATGTGCCTTGCTGTTTGTCCTGACCATAATGTCTGGGAAGTAGTCACACCATTTATAGAAAGAGGAAGAGCTGGAGAAGTCGTAATTTGAGAAATAATATAACAAATGAAGATTTGGAATGCCGTGTTTAAAGTGACATTGAATCATCCACAGTTAGATTTCTAGAGGTTTAAAAAAAAAAATCCTTCTCTTAGAGAAAAATTTTACAAGGAGACAGAGGGTACAAAGAGGTGAAGGTGAAATCTAGGCAAGTTCACTGTCATGATTTTTAAGGACGAAGGGATTTTTCAAGCTTAGGGCAATGTATTAGCTTCGGATTGCTGCTGCTGTAACAACTTACCCCAAACGCAGTCACTTAACTCAAAACAATTACCTTATAAATCAAAAGAGAAAAAAATATAAAATGGGTCTCACTGGGCTAAACTCAAGGTGTTTGCAGAGCTGTGTTCCTTCTGGAGACTGAAGACTCTCCCAGGCGAGAACATGTTTGCTTGCCTTTTCCTGCGTCTAGAGGCTGCCTGCCTTACTTGGCGCACGGTCCCCTTCACCTTTAAGCCAGAAACTGCATCACTCTGACCTCTGACTCTGTGGTCACGTCGTCTCTCACTCTGACTCTCCTATCTCCCCCTTTCCCTTTTAAAGACCTTTGTGTTTAGATCGGGCCCACCCAGATAACCCAGGACAATCTCCCTACCTCAAGATCCTTTACCTAATCATATATTTGCAAAGTCCCTTTTGCCATGTAAGGTAACACTCACACAGGTTCTGGGATTTAAATGCTGACATATTTGAAGGGCCATTATTAGGCTGTCAACCACAGAGACACTTATAAACACACATGGATGTTAGTGAGATATCAAGAGGGGAAAGAGAAGGTGTGGAGGGGAAATGAAAATGAAGATGGAGATTCTCATTCAAATAGCTTATCAGTGTAAGGAAGAAGAAAGTCAGATGACTAAATAGCTATCTCAGTTGCTCCTTATAGACCATGAGATATTTTTTAGACTTAAGTCTAAATATACATTAGTGGGACTTCCCTGGTGACAAAGTAGTTAAGAATCGCCTGCCAATGCAGGGAACACAGGTTTGAGCCCTGGTCCGGGAAGATCCCACATGCCGCGGAGCAACTAAGCCCATGTGCTACAACTAGTGAACCTGCGCTCTAGAGCCCACGCTCCACAACAAGAGAAGCCACCGCAATGAGACACCCGCACACCACAAAGAAGAGTAGCCCCCGCTCACTCCAACTAGAGAAAGCCTGTGCGCAGCAACAAAGACCCAACATGGCCAAAAATAAATAAATAAAGTAAATAAAACTAAATTTATAAATATACATTAGTATACATGTTTTACCAATATTTTTTCTTTTTTTTTTTTTTGCGGTACACGGGCCTCTCACCACTGCGGCCCCTCCCGTTGCGGAGCACAGGCTCCGAACGTGCAGGCCCAGAGGCCATGGCTCACGGGCCCAGCCGCTCTGTGGCAGGCGGGATCCTACCGGACCGGGGCACGAACCCGCGTCCCCCGCATCGGCAGGCGGACTCTCAACCACTGCGCCACCAGGGAAGCCCATATTTTTTCTTTTTTAAAAAAATATTTTTTTCTTTTTCTTTATTATTTAATTTTTTAAATTTTTTAAAATATTTTTTCTAAGGTAAAATTTCCATTAGCAAAATGCATGGATGTTACAAAATGCATAATTTGATGAATTTTGATAGGTGTATACACGTGATTAACCACCACACCAATCAAGATAAAGAATTTTTCCACTCTAAAATAAAATGTCCTCAGATGTTCCATTTCTAGTAATATCATAAATATATATGTATGCATGTATATACACACACACATACATATATATATACACACGTGTTGGAGTCTCATAAGGTTTATATATATACACCTTTCTACCAATGTATTTAGAAATTCTCAAAGGATAAGGACACTAACATCCTAACACCAGGCTAGAACACTTGCCTACAACATTCTGATAAACAACCTCAATTAAGTTTTTTTCCTATATTAAGTTGTTGATACCTACTTTTTAGGAAAATATTTTAGTTTATATTTGAGATCTCAGAAACAAAATCAATGCTAGTAGAGTATTCCACTGTCTACTTTATATTATTCTGCGTATCTACTTTTATTTACCAAGAATGCTGCTAGTACCAATCACCAGTTTTTACTTTTAGTAAAGTGTTTCCAGGCACTTTGTTGGTGTCTAAACGAGACAACAAATAAGCTATAAAATCATCTAAGACAAGTGATTGATAAAATTCTGGAAAATGAGGACTGACCAAGTTAAAACTGTATATTGATCTTGAGTGGAGTTCATAAATCTAACTAAGTTGCAGAAAAACAAATAAACAAAGCAGTTCACCTGGAATTTTAGAAAAGGGCAGTAAGAAAACATAAATATTTTTTTGCCTGCCTTGCAGGGAATCAATTCCAGAAGGGAAGTTCTATGATCCAATGGGTATCATGGAACCCCTGCCAAAAGCCTCGGGGAGCATAATCCTCATAATGGGTTTTAGAGACAATGAGAGAAAAATGTTCCCAGATAAACAAAGAAGCGGACAGCATCACATCACAGCGGTGTTGGCATTACTGAACCGATCAAGATGAAAGCCAGGGCCAAAGTCCTATGCAAACTGGTGGAAGAGGCAAAATCAATGCAAATGATTTGAAGGTCGAAAGTCAGAAGCCCTGGCTGAGAGATAAAGCTAAACGTCACGCAGATATGAGGATGGTCTCAGAGGGAATGAGCGGTTTAGGTGAAGCAGCTCACAACTGACAAAAGGGACTGTCTGTCACGTTAAACGCTTATTAGCAGTGCTTATGACTCCATGCTTGGAGAAAGCCGAGGCTTAAATTTAACTATTCAAATCTTGGTTACTTTCATGCAACAATCTTTGGGACAAAGAGGTGAGGGCTCTTTTGCTCAAATTTAATGTACATAAAAAAGCAGCTGAGGGACTCCCCTGGGAGTCCAGTGGGTAAGACTCCGAGTTTCCACTGTAGGGGGTCACGGGTTCGATCTTTGGTCAGGGAACTAAGATCCCTCATGGCACACGGTGCAGCCAAAAAAAACAGTTGATGTGTCGGTAAAAGAATGCAATTTTCAAAACATGGGCTTTTGTGCCAGATGGTCCAGGGTTTGAGTTTCCTATGCCCCTATGTTAACTATAGAAACAAGACTAAAGCTGTCATACTAAGGAGATTTGAAAAAAAAAAAGAATCCTATCTAGATTTAGATGATGCATATCCTTACGCGAGTCTGTCTTCTGGTTGTTTGAATTCATCCTAATATTCAGGTGATGTTGCTACTTTACACAGTAATGGTCAAGTGATGCTTTTTGTTTTTTTAATTGACTGAATACACATATACCCATATATCACGCACACCTGTGTTTATATTATATGTCTACAACCCCAATTTAAAAACCATAAAACAGTGGTGCCTAACAGTAACTTAGTAATAAGCCTGAAATTGTTATAAGCACAAACACTTCAGCTGACTTTTAAAAGAATACTACCACTTGTAAGCAAATACTTTTTAAAGAATAAAAACTTCTGCATACAAATTTTGTTATTGATGCTTCTTATTTTTAATGGAATAAAGAAAGTTCTATTGTCATAATCTTGTGGGTATAATTCGTGCTGACATTTTATCACTTCGGCATTATGATTTCGTAGAAGTTTAATATTTAATTCTAAAATATGCTCGGAAACGCTGCTCGGAACCCTTTGGGCAACAGCAATACATGCTGCAGGTTCAAGAGGGAAATAGAGAAAATCTATTAGTGTTCAGAGTTGATGGCCATTTAAATCCTTCACACATCAGTGGAAGAATGGATTTCTTAGTACTGGAAAGCACGATGCCTACGTGCACATTATAGATTTGTAATTAAATTAAAACTTCAAATTTCACTGAAAACTTATACAATTAAAGGCTTTTGCAAATGTGTAATCTTCATGCATTAAGTAAAACTTTGTATTTTGTTCTGTTGATCTTTGTAATGACCTTATCCTAGAACATTACATGGTATTGAGTTTTTAAATGGCAGCGTAGGAAAAAGTCCCTCAAAAATCAATTCAAATGATTTCCATTCATGCAGATGCACTAAGTTTTACACTGGTGGATGTTCTTCTTTCCAAGTAGATTAGAGTCAGACTGAAGACCAACCTTCCACCTTCTACCCAATCCTACTTCCCTTCCACATTTCTGAGACTGTCTCAGATCAGACTTGAATAAACAACATGACAATATGTATTCTGTCAAGTGATTTGTTTCCTTTTTTAAAAATCTGAGCTCGCTGTAATAAAATGGATTACATTAATGATAAACTACAAAAACAAATAATTATACAAACATATAATAATGAAACATTTATGAAACTAGATAAAATGTGACACATTTATTGCCTATAAAATAGTTTCTTGAGGGCGGAGCTCAAGATGGGGGAGTAAGAGGATATGGAGCTCACCTCCCCCCACAAACACATCAAAAATCCATCTACGTGGGGAACAGTTCTCACTGAAAACTAACCGGAAGCTGGCAGACCTGCACAACCAAGGCTGGAAGAAAGACCCACTCATAACTGGGTAGGAAGGGAAGAAAAGTAGTAGGGTCAGGACCACTGCCCCTGGGAGTGGATGTGGCACTGAAGGGAGACTGCATCGGCGGAAACCGGCTCTGGGGAGTGAGTGGGTCGAAACACTGACTGGGCACCCTAGTCCCGGGGTCCTACACAGAGAAGACAAGCCCCCTTGACTGACTAGAGGACCACTGGGACAGACAGAAAGACTGGAGAAGCCGGACTCTGCTCGTGAGAAGGCCACCCATGCTGGTTTGCACCTGAGGGAGGGTACACTGCCCTAGTAGCTGCCAGGTTTTCCTGTGACAGCCTTGCCAAGCACTACAGCTCAAGACAAGCGAATGCTCTGCTCCCACTCAGAGAATGCCACAGTGTGGCATGGCATCTGGGCTCCCATGACCAGGGAAAGACTTGAACGTGGGCTGTGTCTGAGCTGAGCAGAGCACACTGGACCCCTGTATGCACACAGGCCCTTCCCCTCCTCTGAAGCAGATATCCTGGTCTGGGGAGAGAGAAGAACACACACTTAAAGGTAACAGAGACGGCTCAAGCCCAACCCTCAGGTCTTCTGCCTCCAGAACCTGGGATCAGACTCCACCCCTAATAGGGCAATGACAGCCACTGAGCAGAGAGGAAGCCCAGTCTCATGCCTGGTGCTGGCTCTAGCCCCTCCATCTCCAGCTCCACCTCCTACTAAGATGAGAACTAAAGCAAACCCAGAGAAGAGACGCAACTGGCATCCACATCAAATATAGCCTTCCCACCAAAAGCAGTGGGCATAGACAATCTTCACAGGGACACTCCCACATAAGAATACCTCTTCAAGACGGCAATAAGTAACTGTTTCGCCTGAATTCATAGAGGCAGAGAAAGTTAAGTAAAATTAGAAGGCAGAGGAACTACTCTCAAATGAAAGAAAACTCCCCCCAAAATTAATGAAACAGAAATAAACAATTTACCAAAGAATTCAAAACATTGGTAATAAAAATGTTAACCGAATTAGGAAAAAGAATTGATCCAAACATTTTAACAAGGAACTAGAAAATATTTTTAAAAAAACAAAAATAAATAATTCAATAGCTGAAATAAAAAACACACTAGAGGGAATGAATAGCAGACTAAGTGACACAGAAGAATGCATAAGTGATCTGGAAGATAGAAAAGTGGAAATCGGCCAACAAGAACAGAAGAAAAACAAATTTAAAAAAATTAAAACAGGAAGAGGGATGGGATATGGGGATTTATGTATATGTATAGCTGATTCACTTTCTTATACAGCAGAAACTAACACAACATTGTAAAGCAATTATATTCCAATAAAGATGTTAAAGAAAACTTAAAGCAGGGCTTTCCTGGTGGTGCAGTGGTTCAAGCAGGGTACCTGCCAATGCAGGGTACACGGGTTCAAGCCCTGGTCCGGGAAGATCCCATATGCCATGGAGCAACTAAGCCTGTGCGCCACAACTACTGAGCCTGCTCTCTAGAGCCCGTGAGCCACAACTACTGAGCCCATGTGCCACAACTACTGAAGCCCATGTGCCTAGAGCCCATGCTCCTCAACAGGAGAAGCCACTGCAATGAGAAGCCCATGCACCACAACAAAGAGTAGCCCCCGCTTGCCACAACTAGAGAAAGACCTCATGCAGCAATGAAGACCTAATGCAGCCAAAAATAAAATTAATTAATTTTTAAAAATTAAAGCAATCCAAGTTATCTCTGAGATAACATTAAATATTCCAACATTTGCATTATAGAGGTTCCTGAAGGAGAAGAATCTGGGATAAAAAATATATTTGAAGAAATTATGGCTGAAGACTTCCCTAACCTGAAGAAGGCAATAGATATCCAGGTAGAGGAAGCACAGAGGGTCCCAAACAGACCCACACCAAGACATATCATAATTAAAATGGCAAAAGTTAAACATAAATAGAGAATTCTAAAGGCAGCAAGAGAAAAAGAGTCACAAGGGAATTCTCATAAGGCTGTCAGCTGGTTTCTCTGCAGAAACTTTGCAGACCGGAAGGGAGTGGAATGATATATTCAAAGTGCTGAAAGGAAAAAACTTGCCATCTGGGATACTATACCCAGCAAAATTATCATGTAGAATAGAAGGAGAGATAAAGAACTTCCCAGAAAAGCAAAAACTAAAAGAATTCATCACTACTAAACCTACCCTAAAATAAATGTTCAAGTGTCTTCTCCAAATGGAAAAAATAAGAATCAACAGGAAAGGGAAAATCCCATTAGGAAAAGTAAATATGTAATAAGGACTGAAGATCACTTAAATAAGCCAGTGTGTAGATTAAAAGACAAAAATGTGTAGGGCTTCCCTGGTGGCGCAGTGGTTGAGAGTCCGCCTGCCGATGCAGGGGACGCAGGTTCATGCCCCGGTCCGGGAAGATCCCACATGCCGCGGAGTGGCTGGGCCCGTGAGCCATGGCCGCTGAGCCTGCGCGTCCAGAGCCTGTGCTCCGCAACGGGAGAGGCCACAACAGTGAGAGGCCCGCATACCGCAAAAAAAAAAAAAAAAAGACAAAAAAGTGTAAAAGCAACTATAATTACAATAAAGTGATAAACTTGAAGATATAAAATGTATCAAGACCACAAAATGGTGGGGAGAGGAGTAAAAAAATGTAGATCTTTTAGAATGTGTATGAACTTAAATGACTACCAGTTTAAAACAAGTAGACATAATTATGGGTCAACATACATGAACCTCATGATAACCACAAATCAAAAACCTACAATAGATACACAAAAAACAAAAAGAAAGGGACCCAAGGATACTACTAAAGAAAATCATCAAACCATAATGGAAGAAAACAAAAAGAAAACCAACAGAGAAGAACTACAAAAATAACCAGAAAACAAGTTATAAAATGGCAATAAATACATGCTTATCAATAATTACTTTAAATATCAATGTACTAAATGCTCCAATTGAAAGACATAGGGTGGCTGATTGGATAAAAAAGACAAGAGCTTTCAATATCCTGCCTGCAAGAGACTTACTTCAGGGCTAAACACACTCAAACTGAAAGCAAGAGTAAGGAAAAAGATCTTTCACACAAACAGAAGCAACACCAAAGCAGAGGCAGCAATGTTCATCAGACAAAATAGACTTTAAAACAAAGGTTATATAACAAAAGACAGATAAGGTCATTATATAATGATAATGGGATCAATACAATAAGAGGATATTATACTCGTTCACATATATGCACCCAATACCAAAATATATAAAGCAAATACTAAAAGAAATAAAGAGAGAAATTGACAAAAATACAATAATAGTAGAGGACTTTAACATGCCATTGACATTAATGGACAGATCCAGACAGAAAATCAATAAGGCAACAGTGGTTTTAAATGACACAGTAGATCAGCTGAATTTAATAGATATCTATAGGACATTATATGCAAAAACAAAAGAACACACAGTCTTTTCAAGTGCAAATGGAACATTCTCCAGGACAGATCACATACTAGGCCACACAATGAGCCTCAAAAGACTTAAGAGGATAGAAATTATATCAAGCATTTATTCCGACCGCAATGGTATAAAACTAGAAATCAATCTCGGAAAGAAAAACAGGAAAAAAAACATGTGGAGACTAAACAACATATTCAATACTGCTAAAAAACCAATGGGTCAATTACAAAATCAAAGAGGAAATCAGAAAATTCCTCAAGACAAATATAAATGGAAACATGAAAATTCAAAACCTATGGGATGTAGCAAAAGTAGTTCTAAGAAGAGGAAAGTTTATAGTGATACAGGCCTTCCTCTAGGAACAAGAAAAATCTCAAATAAACAACCTAACCTACCACCTAAAAGAATTAGAAAAAGAACAAACAAAGCCCACAGTCAGCAGAAGAAAGAAAATAATAAAGGTTAAAGAGGAAATAAAGTCAAAAAAACAGAAAAGGTCAATGAAACCAAGAACTGGTTTTTTTAAAAGATAAAGAAAATTGATAAACCTTTATCTAGGCTCACTAAGAATAAAAGAGAGGGGACCCAAAAAATAAAATAAGAAATTAAAAATGAGAAACAACAATCAATACCACAGAGATACAAAAAATAATCACAAAAATATGACAGTTATATGTCAGTAAATTGGACATCCTAAATGAAGTGAACAAATTTCTAGAAACATAAAACCTGCCAAGACTGAATCAAGAAGAAACAGACAATTTGAACAGACTAATCACTAGTAGCGAAATTGAATTTGTAATAAAAAAAACTTCTAGCATACAGAAGTCCAGGACCAGATGGCTTCACATGGGAATTCTACCAAACATATATATATATACGTATATATATATACACACACACACACACACACATATATATATATATATATATATATATATATATATATATATACACATTAAAGAAACTAATACCTATCCTTCTTAAACTATTCCAAAAAATTGAAGAGGGTGGAATATTCCCAAATTCATTCTTCGAGGCCACATTACCCTGATACAAAAAACAGACAAAGACACTACCAAAGAAAAAAGGAAAGAAAATTACAAGCCAATATCTCCAATAAACACAGGTGCAGAAATCCTCAATCCAACAATATATAAAAAGGATCACACACCATGAACAAGTTGGAATTATTCCAGGGACATAAAGACGGTTCAACATTCACAAATCAATCAACGTGATACACTACATTAATAGAAGGAGGGATAAAAACCACGTGATCATCTCAACAGAGGCAGAAAAAGCACCTGACAAAATTTAACGTCCATTCATGATAAACAAACTCTCATCAAAGTGGGTATAGAGGGAACATATCTCAACATAATAAAGGCCATTTATGACAAATGCACAGCCAACATCATACTCAACAGTGAAAAGCTGAGAGCCTTTCTTGTAAATTCAGGATCAAGACAAGGATGTCCACTCTCACCACTTCTATTTCACATAGTATTTGAAGTCCTAGCCAAAGCAATCAGACAAGAAAAAGAAATAAAAGGTATCCAAATTCGAAGGGAAGAGGTAAAATTGTCACTATTTGCCTAAAGTCTCCACCCCAAAACTATGAGAATAAATAAATTCTGCAAAATTGTAGGATTCAAGATTAATATGGAATATGTTGTGTTTCTATACACAAATAATGGACTATCAGAAAACGTTTTTTAAAATCCCACTTAAAATCACATCTAAAAGAATAAAATACCTAGGAATAAACTTAACCAAGTAGGTGAAAGACCTATGAAGGAAACTAAAGATGATACAAAGAAATGGAAAGATATCCCATGCTCTTGGATTGGAAGAATATTGTTAAAATGGCCATACTACCCAAAGCAATCTACAGATTTAATGCAATGTCTATCAAAATGCCCATGACATTTTTCACCGAACTAGAACAAATAATCCTAAAATTCACATGGAACAGCAAAAGATCCCCAACTGCCAAAGCAATCTTGAGGGAAAAAAAAGCTGAAGGTATCACTCTCCCAAACTTCAAACTATACTATAAAGCTACAGTAATCATAACAGCATGGTACTGAGACAAAAATAGACAGATAGATCAATGGAACATAATAGAGAGCTGAGAGATAAACGCATGCACCTATGGTCAATTAATCTATGACAAAGGAGATGAGAATATACAATGGAAAAAAGACAGTCTCTTCAACAAGTGGGGCTGGGAAAACTGGACAGCTACATGTAAATCAATGAGAATAGAACATTTCCTCACACCATGTACAAAAATAGACTCAAAATGGATTAAAGACCTAAATATAAGATCTGAAACCATAAAAATCCTAGAAGAGAACATAGGCAGAACACTCTTTCACATAAATTGTAGCAATATTTCTTTGGATCTGTATCCTAAGCAAAAGAAATAAAAACAAAGATAAACAAATGGGACTTTATTAAACCTAAAAGCTTTTTGCACAGCAAAGGAAAACTTTGACAAAGTAAAAAGACAACCTACAGAATGGGAGAAAATATTTGCAAATGATATGACCCACAAGGGGTTAATTAATATCCTAAGTATATAAACAGCTCATACAACTCAATATCAAAAAACAATCCAAGCAAAAAATGGGCAACAGACCTGAACAGACATTTTTCCAAAGAGGACATACAGGCACATGGAAAGATGCTCAACATCACTGATTATTAGAGAAATGCAAATCAAAACCACACTGAGGTATCACCTCACACCTGTCACAATGGCTATCATCAAAAAACCTACAAATAACAAATATTAGGGAGGGTGTGGAGAAAAGGGAACCCTTACAAACTGTTTGTGGGGATGTAAATTGGTGCAGCCACCATGGAAAACTGTATGGAGGTTCCCCAAAAAACTAAAAAATAGAACTACCATATGATCCAGCAATTCCACTCCTGGGTATATATCTGGAAAAAATGAAAACACTATTTCGAAAAGATATATGCTCATAGCAGCACTACTTACAATAGCCAAGATATGCAAGCAACCTAAATGTCCATAAACACAGATGAAAGGATAAAGAAAATGTGGTATGCATATATATATATCAAAATTATCATGAACATAATTCAAGTGTTCAGTGTAGAATATACTTTTAAAAGAAAGCCATCAAAACTGGATAAATCTATTCAGAACTTACAGGGAGTGTTTACTCCCTATAATTTAGACTCTCAGAATGCTAATGGCCTAGGTTTTTTTTGTTTTTTATTTTTATTTATTTATTTTATTTATTTATTTATTTATTTTTTGCGGTACGCGGGCCTCTCACTGCTGTGGCCTCTCCAGTTGCTGAGCACAGGCTCCGGACGCACAGGCTCAGCGGCCATGGCTCACAGGCCCAGCTGCTCCGCGGCATGTGGGATCCTTCCGGACCGGGGCACGAACCCATGTCCCCTGCATCGGCAGGCAGACTCTCAACCACTGCGGCACCAGGGAAGCCCATAATGGCCTAGTTTGATGTCAGTGTTACACTCTCATCTAGTTCTACAGTTCTGCCTTCTTCCTTCCGTTAGGTGCAAACTGATACCTTGAGTTGTAGATTCTTATCTGCTGTGTGCCGTGTAAGCAGAGATCCCATTTGGTTCAAATCACGTGAACACACATGTTTGGGTGGCTGGAGGGCCTGGCTTAAATGATATGCTCTATGTACTGTCTGAAATGTCAAGAAGATAAATACTTTCAAAAGACAAACATCAAAACACTTTTTATAACACTGATCATTTATAACAGTAATCATTTTATAACTACTTATTGCGACATTTGAGTTGTACGATGATGTTAGATGAATAGAAAGACACTGGAAATGTACAAACATGGTTAGAGGTCACCTATAAAATCTTCATGAATGATTCTTTCTGGAGTCATTCCTGAGACAGTGCAGCCTGCTTCCATGGTGTCCCAGAGCATTATTAGTTTCACAAAATTATCTCGACTCAGTTACCCTTTTGCTCTCTGTCTTCTCTATTATAAGCTGAGTGTCTTAAGAGATGAAGATAGTATATAGTGATGGGAAGAAAGGGGTGCCCTGGTCCCAGGAAGAGAGAGTATAGGAATTTTATCGATGATGGATTTCTATAAATCAGAGTTTCTCAACCTTGGTACTACTGACGTTTTAGGATGGATAATTCTTTGTCATGGGGAACTGTCCTGTGAATTCTAAGATGCTTATTAGCAGCGTCCCTAGCCACTACCCACTAGACACCAGTTGCATTTTTTCCCTAATTATGCAAACCAAAAAATGTCTCCAGACACTGCCAAACATGCCTTTTGCAGGAAGGAGGATGTGCAGAATTGCCCTGGTTGAGAATCACTGATGCAGATGGAATACACGATTGTTTTTAGATAAGTGTCATATTAACGAGCTATTTTCAGAGTAGAGAAGAAACGCATGCTAATTCTTTTCTCATAGTATGAAGGCCCTCTTTGTGTTTATAATGAAAAATAAAAATCAGGAAGAAATAATATATAAACACTGGTGTTCTCAACTCGGTGAATAAACATTTTCTGTTGTACCCTTAAGTAGGAATATTTCAATAGCAAATTATGTTTTGTTTTTTTGGTTTCCTTTTTTTTTCGCTATTATTTAGCCCTTCATGGTAATCAAAGGGAAGTATAATGCAAAGATATTAGCTGACTATCAAGGGCTAATGATAAAAAGTATAAATAGGAATAGAAAATGAATTATCGGGACTTCCCTGGTGGTCCAGCGGTTGACTCCGAGCTCCCAATGCAGTGGACTCGGGTTCGATCCCTGGTCAGGGAACCTAGATCCCACAACTGAAAGATCCTGCGTGCCACAACGAGGATCCCATGTGCCACAACTAAGACCTGGTGCAGCCAAATAAATAAATAAATATTTTTTAAAAAGGAGGAAATGAATTATCCATGAGAAAAAAAAAAAGAAAACAGAGGATGAAGTAGGACAGGAAAAAATAGCTTCCTTCTACTTTATTCATTCATTTAATTAAGCGTTACTTCTTACTACGGGCCAGGAAATTTCTAAATTATCTGTAAATATTAAATCACGTAATCCTCCGCATAACTCAATGAGCCTGGTGGTACTAATATTTCTATTTTGCTGTTGTGGAAACGGAGGCTCACAGAGGTTAAGTAGTCTAGCTAGGGTCTGTGTTCTTAATGACTATGCTTTAAAAATGTACATTAATTCAGATGGCCTGGTGGGACAACTATTTCTCTACTCACAACATTTATAACGCCAAGTGTGTGGGTTTTCCACACCAATCAATTCTCCAATTCTCTGGACACACCAACTGGGTGTCCTATAATTTAATTCTTACACTAACTACCTGGACTTAATGAAGATCCCACAGGTTGAAGGCTCAGTCCCACAAGACTGCCCCCACCACCTTCAGATGCCAATCACAAGTAGTAAGTCCCCAAGTTACCCACACTTCTGTCTGCTTTGCCTACAAATCATGGTCTGCCATGACCTCCTCCTCAGGTTGGATACTGTTCTAACTCTTACCAGTTTACTATAAAGGATATTATAAAGGACATATAGGAACAGCTAGACCAAGAGGTCCAGAAAGATCCCCAGAGCAAGACTTCTGTCCTCTTGGAGTTGGGTGTGCTACCCTCCTGGCCCATGGATGCATTCGGCGACCCAGAAGCTTTCCAGACCCCTTCATTTGGGGTTTTTGTGAAGGTTCCATTATGTAGGCTTGATTGATTAAATCACTGACCATTGGTGATTAATTCAATCCTCTGCTCCTATCCCCTTCCCAGTGGTTGGAGGGTGCGGCTGAAAGTCCAAACCCTCTAACCACGTGGTTGGTTCCTCTGGGAATCAGCCATTATCCTGAAGCTCTCAGGAGCATCTTGTCACCAGTCACCTCATTAACCAACTCAGGTCTGGGTGAAAGGGGCTTATTATGAATAACAAAAGATGCTCCTCTCATCCCTATCACTCAGGAAATTACAAAGGTTTTAAGAGCTCTGTGCCGGAACCTGGGGCAAAGACCAAACATGTATATCTTATTAACAACAATATCACACCTGGACACTACCTTCAGCTCCTACATTTAACTCCCCACTCCTAACACTGAGAAGTCCATCTGTGTTTCCTGCCTGTCCCAAATAGGTTACCTGCCTAGGGGAGAGAGAATGAAAGAAACTTCCACAGAGGTAGGTCTGTGGGGCCTGGTGGGCACTAGGGTTCAGACCACCAGGCTTCCCTATACATGTGAAGTATCAAGGCTTGGACCAGCCTGTTGAGGAGGTGTGGAGAGGTGGCTAAATACCTGATGACATTTTATTTCTTCCTTTGTTTGTAAATGACGTATTTGAGAGGAAAAATGCCATTTGAAAGTGTACAACCCATTTTTCAACGTATTCAGTTGGCATCTCAGTGGGTAAGTCAAAGATGAGGAAAGGTACCCATTTGGGCAGAGTGAACAGTCACAATAACAGATCCTAAATAGCTACAGTGGCAGCAGGGATGCAGGATGCTACGGGGCTCTGGAGAATCTACTGACCTGCAGGAGAGCTCACCTCAGCCTGGAAGTTGCTGCTTCCCTTCAAAACCGAAGATGCAAGACATGCCATGCTCGTCACATTAGGTAGAGAGAAGAGTGGGGAAGGCAGCTGAAACCAGAGACACCAACAAAGACAGTCTTGCTTGGGGCTGCCGGACTCCCACATTACTCAGATAATAGAGACCGCAAGGCACCGTCTATATTTGAATGCTAGGAAATCTCACCAACCTCAGGGCCAGCCCTCTACCAAGCACTTCTGCTCCTATACTTGGGGACCCAAGGACAGATCATTATTCTTAGTCCACAGTCAAGAAAACCACAAAGGAAGCAATAATTCAGTTTAAAGGTACTTTCATCTATCTGTTGAAAAATCCTTGCCTCAAAAGTAATTTTTCTGGCAATGTCTGCCCAAACCACATAGTCACCTAGACAAGCACATTTTTAATCTCAATTATTAGCTGTTCTTCTCTGCTCATTTTACTGACATACTCCAAATGGGAAAGAGAATTCACTTAATTATAGTTCAATTCCCACATATTGTAGCAAAGAATGTTACATATTTTTCAGGTTTGTTTTAGGTATGGATGTTTAGGCTCAAGAAAAAGCAGAATGAACATTTCAAAAATGTTTTATACAGGGCTTCCCTGGTGGTGCAGTGGTTGGGAGTCCGCCTGCCGATGCAGGGGACATGGGTTCGTGCCCCGGTCTGGGAGGATCCCACGTGCTGCGGAGCGGCTGGGCCCGTGAGCCATGGCCGCTGAGCCTGCGTGTCCGGAGCCTGTGCTCCGCAACGGGAGAGGCCACAGCGGTGAGAGGCCCGCGTACCACAAAAAAAAAAAAAAAATGTTTTATATAGTCCTTCTCGGTAAAACTCTAATACAGTAATTTTTAAAGAAACAGAGTTTCTAATCACTTTTGTGAATGAAAGGATATGAAACTACCTACTGGCACTTGACCTTGCTTGTCTACACTGACAAATGAGTACTCATCAAATGACAGAGGACAGAGTAACAGAATGGGATCTAATGTTTAGTTTGGACCAAGGACTGTTAAAGGAGCTTAAGTCTATTGTGCTCATTCTCTCATTCATTCATTCATTCAACAGATGGCTGTCCTATTATGTGCAACACACTGTGTTACATATGGCAGGAGATACAGATATAAAAATAGAAGGTGAAATTCACTTTTCAGAAAGTCTGTACCTGAACGTTAGTCCTCCTACTGCCAAGATACTACAGAATATGATCTCATCCTATGAATACTATTAACCCATATTATTTGTTTTCTCAGTTATGTACAATTATTACCTGCATATAATTCAGTTGAGAAAACTTAATCTTGAGACTTAAAAGTCAACCCTGATGAAACAGATACTTTGAATGTAAAGAAAACTCTACATTATTTTGTTTTTCTGACAACCCTGAATTAATATCCAATCTTAAAAAATAAATAGATGACATCTGTCAATCTGTTTTTTTCCCATGTATTTATTATTTAACACATGATATAAACTCGCTTAGGGTTGTCAGAAAAACAAAATAATGCTCGTTACTAGTGAATAAATGTTTCTAATCAAAGTAATACATTTTTAGAATTGTCAACTATTATTTTTATTCCAAAGAGAATAAAGAATAATGAAAAATGTTTATGAATATTTTTTTCATTATCAGCATTCTAGTCGTTGAGAATGTAGTCTTTATTGAAAAAGACGTTCTCATTTAAAAAAGTAAGGCGAAGTCATGCAGCTCTCGGTGGAAAAGTTCATTTTAAAGCAATAGAACAATAGATCAGCACTCTTAGGCAAAGTGGCTGACAGAAGAGGGTTCTAAGCATTTGTAGGAAAAGGACACATTGTTGAAAAGGGAGAAAAATGTTCCAGGATATGGAAACCAGACTGGCTCATCATTTTGCTTGGGAGTGGATGCTTCTGTAAGATGTGCGGAAACCCATCTTGGTTTGCCTAAGTTATTTCTGGTAGCATTTAATCTTGTCAAGTTTCCTTTGGAAAGTTTAACGTTTGCCATCTACAGTAATCAGAGTGACAGAGATTCAGTTAGCATAATTTGTACTACTGACGATATTCTTTTCTTTTCATCGTATTTCATTAGTTTGCTAGAGAGAATTCTATTTTATGAAAAAAGAACCATGCTGAGCCTTTTTGGGAACGTATGTAAGAATACTGTTTGTTCCCAGTCACAGAATGCTTTTTATAGGATAATATAAACGGGTCCTTCTGTCCAGGGAGTGGACAGGAGAAATACCTTTAGTGCATAATTTATTCCTTTAGCACAAGCTCTCAACAGTGACTGTGTCACAGCTGTCCACTAGACACAGGATTAGTTTCTTTAGATCTTTTGTTATACTTCGGATCATTCAGCAATTCAGTTGGCATTTTCCCTGCAACTGAAGAGTGTATGAGCATCTAGTTTATTTTATGTGAGCACGTGAACATACGAATGACTCATTGAAAGGGCAATTCAAAAGCCCGATTTAAACACTGCTGGATGTTCTACTGGATGAAAACAGGCATTTATTTAATTGGAGCATCAGACACACGTGTCCATAGCAGTGTGACTTGGTACAGGATTTGTCGTAACTACACTAACTGTGTGATCGTTTGGACAACAACCTATTTAATTGCAAGTCACCTGAAACTTTGCAGTCTGCATTTCATTCAACCTGCCTCTTTTTTATTAATTTAAGATACTCTACACTGAACACACACACACAAAACCGTTCAATCTGACTCTTTACACTCAGTCCACAATGACAGATTAGAGAACAGCACATACTCACACTAGGAAATGACTCACGTGTCAAAGTTTACATAAGGAACACACACTTTAAAGACTGTCATGCTAACATGTACTGACAGACCTCTCAAATTCTGAGAACTCTAGAAGGATGCTTAGAGGAGGGCTGAAAAGGACAACTAGAATTAATACATCTGTTCTCACAGGCGCCATGCTAGATGCTCTGTGTACGCTAACACTGCAATTCCTACACTGTCCCTAGAAAGTAAGCAGTTTTAGTCCCACATTAAAGATGGAGGGGTCTGAAGCACAGAGCATCAAATCGAAGATTATTCTTGACAGCCTTACAATCTGACGGTAATCTACCTTGCTAGGTTTTATTTCTTTTTCCCAATTTCTCCCCTCTGGAAGGACAATATCCCACCTTTGAATTTTGGAAACACGTAACTTGTCTGGTTTCACAGGTTCACAGCTGGATTGGAATTTTACCTCGGGATGGAATCATACCTTGAGTCTCACCCATACCTGATTTATTGGATATTGAGATGATACTTTGAACTTTAGACTTTAGAATTGATGCTGAAATGAATGAAAACGTTTGGAGCTGTTGGGATGGAATGAATGTATTCTGCATGTGAGAAGGGCATGAATTTGGGGGGACCAGGTTGAAATGTTATGGACTGAATATAGGTGTCCTCCCCAATTCGTATATGAAGCCCTAACGCCCAGTGGCTGCATCTGAAGTAAGGAAATAGTTAAGGTTAAATGAGGTCATGTTGGTGGGGCCCTGATACAACGGGATTAGTATCCTTAGAAGAAAAGACACCAGAGCTCGCTCGCTCGCTCCATGTGTGCTCAGAGGAAAGGACGTGTGAGGACAAAGCAGAAAAAAAAAGACAGAAAAACTGAGTCTAGATTAGTAACAAAATCCAGATTAAAAAACAAGGACTTCAAAGATTAGAATTCAAACCTGAATTTGTTTCGGTAAAAAGCTTTCACCATGCCATCTCTCACATGATTAAAATAAGTCAGTGTATTGTGTCTTTAAAATTGTCTTTACAATGTCCAAACACTTTCTAGAGCCTAGATTTAAAAGATTCCTCTTTTTTTTACTGAGCACTATAGAGCCCTTGTAACTCAGTTCTCTAATTTAATAGGCAGTTATCAGATTATTATTAACCTTTGAGTTTGTGACTCACATATACCATGGGGAGCCATGAGGTTCTAGATGTAGCTTATTCATTCATTTGTTCAATAATTATTCAGAGCCCACTGTGCACTACATACTGTATCAAGATGCGGGGGATGGATAGAGTCCCTGGTCTCATAAGGTTAATCATTTAAAAAAAGACATAAACTTGAATTTGTATCTCTCACCTTGTATTACAATCAATCATGGAATGATAAGACAGCAAAAATAATAAAGTGTTTTTGTAAAAAAGAAAAACCTGGCCTAGACAGAAATGAAGTGAACATTTTTAGAATCTTGGGTCAGGAGCAGACTTCCTAAATATGACACCAAAGCTTGCAATCATGAAAGATTGAATGCTTTGACTTTGTACAAGCTAAAAATATCTACATGAAAAAGACACTATAAAACTACATGGCGTGTACAAAAACAGGAAAGATATAACTTCTATTACACCAATGATTTAAAAAATGATAGAAAACAGGGCAAAGGACACAAAGAAATATCTGAAACGGTAATTTAAAATGCCAATAAACTCATGACAATGGGTCTTACTCCAAGAGCAAACAAGGACATGGGACCAAAACCACAATATGGCTTTATACTCCTTCGACTGACACATGTCGAGACACAAGAAACACCCAGCATGAGTGGGCTGTGATGTTGCTCTGCACCAGTGCCCATGCCTTGATTTGGTATTACTGTTGCCATCTGTATTTTTGGACCCAAGTGGAGAGTCCCCCGCACCGACAAGGTTATTTTTTGTACCCCCTGAAAACCTCGACTCTGATTTGTCCTTGCACGATAAATTCTGAAAGGGAGAAACTGAGTGGTGGGTCCATCTCTCTCTTTGCTAATCATCTCACAATGACTGCTTTCATGTGTTCCCTTCTGGGACTTCCACACTGACAGAGAGATGGAAAAGGGGAGCTACACAATGATACACACACCTAAATATTTTTAATAATTCCAAAGACCCTTTCCCCTTTTCTCACCCATACCTGAATTTCCTGGTCACAAAGACTTAATTGCAGACAACATCAGGCAAATCAACATTGCTTAAGATTACCTTGAACACTGAATTCTAATGACTTTTAAAAGCTACTTTCGTATGTTTTCTGTCCAACAGAAACCCTTGTTATTAGCTATCTCCCCTGGCATCATGCCACTGTCACAGCCTCAAACACTGTCATTTGAAGTATTGCTACTGTTTCACAAAGTTCTATTTATCACAGTCTGGGGTCACCCAATGTGAAGAACTACTCACTATATTATGATCATTTCAGCCAGAGGGGGGCAAAACCTCCTGTCAGTTTATCTGCTACCCAAATGTTCAAAGCTGTAATTAATTAGAAGGAAAGAAGGTAGAAAAAAATACATTTCAAAGCTAGATCTAGTTATTGAGTAGTTCAGCATGTCTTATAATTTTTCCATTTCTATAGCAACTGCCCAACTCATGTCTGCCTACAAAATCGGGAAAAGAAATCATAGAACGGGATAAAAATATCTGGCAGTAAGTCAAAAAGAATATCTGACATTTGCATATGTGTTGTAGTGTGTCAAAAAACTTCTACGAGGCTTCCCTGGTGGCGCAGTGGTTGAGAGTCCGCCTGCCGATGCAGGGGACACGGGTTCGTGCCCCGGTCCGGGAGGATCCCACATGCCACGGAGCGGCTGGGTCCATGAGCCATGGCCGCTGAGCCTGCACGTCCGGAGCCTGTGCTCCGCAACGGGAGAGGCCACAACAGTGAGAGGCCCACCGGGCGGAAAAAAAAAACCCAAAAACTTCTACGATGCTACTGGACTCAAGGTGTGGAAGAGCGCTGGGCCCCTGAGTATCTGTTGCACTTCACAGTTTCGCGAATGTCCTGGGGGAAGCAGAGCATGGGTGGTCCTGCCTTCACTTGCCCAGGGCTCATCACAGGTTCAAAGTCATCACAGGACGACAGCACTTTATATCTAGAAGGCTAATTTTTAATTATTCATACCCTAGTCATATCATTTAATTTAACTATCACACACTGGGGTAGACTGGAAATCAGTCATCTCTCTCCTCCCTCCTCATATTCAGTCCGTCTGTAGGTCCTGTCTATGATGTTGCCTAAATAAAACCTACCACTAAATAAAACTCACCACTACCTTCATTTCAAATAGCCTATTTCAAGCCACCAACACATTTTGCCTCAATTATTACCATAAGCCATTAACCTGACTCATCACTTCCATTTTTTTTCCTCCCGACAAGCCATCTCAAAAGAAGTTTTAAAAACAAAAATTGGATTATATCCTCCCCGCTCCTAAAACCATCCAGGGGGTCCTTTCATCCCATGGTGGCCCCCGTCACTACTCCTGAACTCAGCTCTCTCTCTTCTCTTTCCTCATTATGGACAAGACACATGGACCTGCTTAACAGTCTTCAAATAGGCCCAGCTTACTCCCAATTCAGCACTTTTTCCCTTTCTTTTCCTCTGCCTGGAATGCACTCTTCCTAAATATTCATGAGACTAACTTACTCTCATCACTGAGGTATGAGGTTCTATTTATGTCCCTTTAAAGAGACCTTCTTTCATTACCCTGCATAAGTAGCCCTCACCAATCATGTGCTCCCTCATTGCTCCGCTGCGTTTTCTTCACAGCACTTAGCTCTGCTTAAATTCCCTTATTTGGTTGCTTACTTGTCTAACTATTCATTGCTAGTCTCCCTCACCCTAGAAAAAAATTTCTATGAAAGCAGAGGCGTCTTCCATTTTGTTTTCTTTTCCTAACTGTACTCCACCTCTACAACATGCATGGGATATATGAGGTGCTGATGAAATAAATTATGCCCTTACTTTGACAAATGAGAAATCACAGACTCATAGATCTTATAAAAAATGACTAAAGTTCTGCTCCTAATAGACAGACACAGGATGGAAATCCAGAATCTCTGACTCACATCCCAGTGCTCTTGTAGCCAACCAGTCTGCCTTTTTTTATTGGTTGACTCATACGAGCATTCATATTTGTTGGAAAATTGAAGAGCTATAGGATCTCTCCAGAAAGACAAGAAGAAAAATGGAAAGATGTAGCCTTAAGCCAATCAAACATCTCTGAACTTCTGACTACCAAGTTTCATTTAAAAAGAATTTTTTAACTCTTATGAAGGGTCATTTAGAAACCTTTATAAGACAATGAGTATAAGAGATGATGGGTAACATCTACTCCCCACGTTCACATGCCCTAAAAACAGGAATTCTGAAGAAATGGCAAGAAGAGATTTTACAAATGAGTGACACTGTTATGCAGAAGAGAAACCCTGATGTTCTGGGTGCTCTACACAGTTATAAGGAAGAGCCCCACTGGAGTTATCCTGGGGGTTCTTCCATAGTTATAAGGAAGAGCCCCACCCAAGCCTCACTCAAGTTGCTTCAATAATGGGTGACTCATTCTAGTGGCATGTTGCTTAGAACAAGAATGTCAGTAGCAGACAAGGTAGCAAATATTACACAGTTTTTATAAAAGTCATGACAGGATGTAATGGACATCTCTTTTAATTTTCTATCCAGCACCCCTCTTTCCACTGGACAAGGCCCATTCTGTATCCCATGGGATTCAGGTGGGACTGTCCATCACAATGCCTTTCTGCTC